>NC_046164.1:66223019-66581019 GCF_011064425.1 Rattus rattus | reverse complement strand
ACTTATCTAATTGCTACTGATGGATGGGGTACCAAGCAGTCAGTGAGCTGGTGGACTGGAGATGAGGGACAGCGGCCCAGTGTGGTTTAGAGCCCAAGGGAAAACATAGGCACCAGGAGAGCCTATCTGTGTCACGGAACCAATGCAAGTGTGACAGTTCTGAGGGGAAAGGTATCCTGGCAGTCAGGAGCCAAGGGACACTACAGAAGACACATCACGCAACAAACTTCATACAAGAGATTTATCGGGAAAGACGCAGGTGAGTAGCTGCCTCTCCTCAGTCATGAAGAAGCAAAAAACTGAATAGGAAGGACATAGGCCTTTTATATGATTTCGTGTGGGGTTGCTTTCCAGGGTGGCCTGCGCTTGGAGGAAGCTCAGGGATTGGTGGGACTGTGTGGCCTGATCTTGGGCTTTTGTTCTGTGTAGGGTGGTCTTGGCTGCCTGTGACCCAGGGTTCTGGAAACAGCTGTTAATGTCATCTGAGTAGCCCGAGGGTGGGGCCTGGCCACTGAGGGGCTTACAGACTCAGTGGATAAAGTGCTTTCTATGCAAGCACAGTGATCCTAGAGTGGATCCTCAGAACCCTTGTCAATGGGAGCCCTTGTACTGTGAGTCTGTAGTGCTCCTATGATGAGACTGGAAGCAGAGGCAGAGTTCGCTGGCCAGCTCGCTCTAAGTAACAGCAAATAACAGAAACCCTATTTCAGACAAGATGGAAGGAGAGTACTTATATTGGGGCTGTAGTCTGACTCCCGTGCACATGCTGTGACACACGCTCATGCCTGCTCACATGCATGTGTGCACATACACGTCATGCACACAAAATTAAAAACTCTCAATGCCTTGAAGTTTGGGCAAGGACCTGAGCATCAAATGTAGAAGTAGCTTAGCATGTGCTAAGTAACCTAACCCAAGGAACAAAGAGGTAAGGCATATCTTAGGCTAAGGCTACAGAGAGGCAGAGTGTTGGAATCAGACAGAGAAAAGTATGTGACAGGAGCAAGGATACTAAAGTTCAGACTTACTGAAACCATGGTGGCCCACAGAGAAGGAGATGGTGTTGCAGTGTTGAATGGTCTATCCGCCAGAATTTTATATCCAGCAAAAAACATCCTTCACAATGAGAAATCAGACATTCTCGAAGAAAAATAATTTAAGAATTTGCTCTCAACATCTTCTCAATGTAAGAAATACTAACGGGGACTGGAGAGATGGCTTGGAAAGTTAGCACTTGCTGCTCTTCCAGAGGACCCGAGCTCACTTCTGAGTACCCACAGGAATGCTCACAACCATTTGTGAGTCCAGCTCCAGGGATCTAATGCTCTCTTCTGACCCCTGTGTGGGTGCATACACATAAATAAAAAGAAATCTTTAAAAAATACTAGAGTACTTTAGGGTAAAAGGAGGTCATACTGAGGACAACTTGAATTTCTAGAGAGGAATGAAGAACACTGGTAAATGGTAAATACTTGGTAAATCCAATCTTTTAATTGTCAACAAAATGGAAGCTATCAAGCTATATTTTTTATTTCTTTAAGGACTATTTAAAGTACAAATTGTACTGTTTTCTTTTTCTTTTTTAAGACAGGGGTCTTACTATATGGTCCTGGCTATCCTGGAACCCTGTGTAGACCAGGTTGGTCTTGAACTCAGATCTTCTTGCTTTTGCCTGTTTAGTGCTGCAATTAAAGGAACCATCACACCTATAAACATTTTCTATGAGTGTAAAATATCTGCTGGTCCGAGAGGAGTATTATCAAGAGGCTTTGATGTATACATTTATCTATCCACAAGATGTGAACAGTTTGGGACGTCTGCAAGGTCAGCTCTAGAGAACGTGGGTGAGGACATGGAGAATAAGCCTTAGGCTCTCTCACAGGACTAAAGCTCAGTGCTTCTTGCTTTGCTTCCACTTGACTCTACCCCCCCTCCCATTTTTTTTTAACTTAGAAATTTTTATTTCTAAACAACTATAGACGTTTGTCTAGACAAAGATCTTCAGCTGATGAGTTATTGCTAGATTTTACTTCTAGGCAATCAGTCAAAGCGAACTAAATCTCTTTGCCCAGACTGAGAGACGGTCAGACAGGGAAAGCAGGAGGGAGAAGAGACTTCCTAAACCATGCCACTATTTCCAGGAAGGCTCTTCTGCACCCAAAACCTCTTGATTCCTAATTTCAAAGCTGGGTTTTGTTTTTTGTTTTGTTAAAAATGACGTTTACACTATGTAGAAACAGTACTGAAAATTAAGGATTCCTCTCCTGGCAGAAATGTCCCGCAAAGCTTTCCCGTAATCAAGCAAACCCATCTATGTCAGATGGTCTGCCATGGCCGAGAGCTGCTGGCTCTTCTAGGCCTTGTCTCAGGATTCACACGTCAGACACTCCTCTCTGTTCTCCAAAGAGCACAGCATGGCTGCTGTGTTTCTCTCCTTCTCTTCTCCCTCCTTCAGTGCCTTTTCCTTATCTTTCAGCCTTTCCTTGTTCAGAGTGAACTGGATTGGATTAACAGCAGGTCTTGTCCTTAAATAATACATCTGAGTCTTTAAACCCTGCTTCCAACCCTAAAAGTGCATACTAGTTACTTTGCCGTAGTTGGGCTCAGCAATATGATGTTTAAAGACTGGCTTTGCTCGATGAACGCGCCTCTCTCGGCTGTCACCTTGAGAAGAGTCTTCCGAGAGACTTCCCACACGGTCTTACAGAGGTGCTTCAGGCCATCAGGAATTTCTAGTATGCTCTGAATGGAGCCATTGCAGGCAGTGATCTGATTTTTCCTCTCTTCATTCCACAAGCCCCGCTCAGTAAGATCTTTCAGTAAGCGAGGATTCACAATCTGAAATTCTCCTGACAAGACCCTGCGAGTGTAGATGTTACTGGTGTAAGGGCCAATGGACTGATTATGCCCCAGAATCTGAGCAGTTAAAGCAGTAGGCACTGGGGCAATAAGTAAACTGTTTCTTATACCGTACTTTGCAATCTTCTCCTTGAGAAGCTTCCAGTCCCACAGGTCTGTAGGAATAACATTCCACATATCATAGTGAAGAATACCTTTGCTGACTGGAGATCCCTCATACGTTATGTAGGGGCCATATTCCTTGGCTAGGTCACAGCCGGCTTCCAGGGCTCCATAATAAATGGTTTCAAAGATTTGCTTATTTAATAACTGGGCTTCTGGGCTCTCAAAGGGATACCTCATCAGGATGAAAGCATCTGCTAGACCTTGTACCCCAATGCCAATGGGCCGATGGTGTTCATTTGATAAGTGTGCCTCTGGAATAGGGTAGTAGTTTATATCAATTATTTTATTCAGATTTCGGACAATGACTTTAGTGACTTCTGCCAGTTTCTCAAAGTCATACGTATGTTCTGGTGTGACATACATGTTCAGAGCCAGAGAAGCCAAGTTACCAACCTCAACCTCATCTTCACTGGTGTAACTCTACTATCTCCGTACACAGGTGGCTGCATTTGATGGTTCCCAGGTTCCCGGTTACAGGAGTCTTTGTAGAGCATGTATGGGGTACCCGTCTCTGTCTGAGACTCAGTGGTGGCATACCAAAGCTGCTGAACTTTCACAACTTTTCAGACACGACCCTGCTTCTCGTAACTTTCATATAACGTCTTGAACTCCTCTCCCCAGACCTCGTCCAGACCAGGACACTCATTGGGACACATCAGTGACCGGTCCTGGTTAGTCTTTACTCGCTTCATGAAGAGATCTGGGATCCAAAGTGCAAAGAAGAGAACCCACGCTTGCTGTTCTTCCTTGCCTGTGTTCCTCTTCAAGTCAAGGAACTCAAAGATGTCTAGGTGGTGCCAAGGCTTCAGGTAAATAGCAAATGCACCCAGGCGCTTGTTTCCACCTTGATCCATATAATGAGCTGTGTTGTTATGTACTCTCAGCATTGACACAAGACAATTAGAATTGCTATTAGTCCCAGCAATGTAGCTACCAATAGCCCGAATACAGCTCATGGCAACACTGATTCTCCTGCTTCAGAGTATCATAAATTCCCTCAATGCTGTCACCTTTCATACTCAAGAGGAAACAGCTAGACAGCTGTGGGCGGTTGGTCCCAGCATTGAAGAGAGTCAGAGAGGTTGAGTAAATCACTTCTCAGAAAGTAGGTGGTATGTTTCCATTGCAGCATCAATATCTTCTTTGTGAATCCCCACAGAGACCCTCATCAACATATGCTGCGGTCGTTCAGCCACTTTTCCATTGATCTTCAACAAATATGACCGTTCCAGTGTCTTAAAACCAAAGTATCTGTAAGAGAAATCCCTGTCATAGATAATGGCAGAATTCGGGCGATCTTTATTGGCCATAATGATGTCGAGTGCTGAACTGGCCACCATGGGAGAATGTCTGCTGTTGCGTGGATTCATGTAGTCGTAGAGCTCCTCCATCACATCGCCGAACACTTTCTTTGTTTCTTTGTGCAAGTTAGAGACAGCGATCCTTGCGGCCAGGATGGCATAGTCAGGGTGCTTCGTAGTCGAGGTGGCAGCTGTCTCAGCAGCCATGGTGTCCAGTTCCACTGTGGTGACCCCACTGTGTAGGCCTGGGATTACTTTCATGGTGATCTGAGCAGGAGCGACAAAGTCCATATTGAGCCCATAACAGAGTTTCGGATTCGTGATGTAATTTTGTCAAACATAACTCGCTCTTGGCGGCCATCTTCCTTGATCACACGCATCGCCGCTAGGAGCTGGAGTGCTGAGGGGTTCGAGACCAGTTAGCAGCTCCGAGGCGAAGATGGGACAGAGACAACTGTCAGATGTGAAGGGTTGGACTCCTAGAGGCCGCTCGGACCAAGAGGTTGAAACTGCCAGCCAGACAGGAGGGACGGACCTTGACTCTACCCTTTATCAAACTGTTTCAGGACAGTCCTTTGGCAGTAGCAGAGTCACACAGCAAGTATCCTGGAGAGGGGAAAAGACGGAGTGGGAGCCAATCAGTCAAGCTTCAGTCTCACCCTAACAGAGAGAAAATCACAAGCTGGGTGCGGCGGTGAGCTCCTTTAATTTCATCCCTTTGGGAGGCAGAGACAGGTGGATCACTGTGAGTTCAGGGCCACCGTTGAACTGGTCAACATAGTGAGTTCCAGGGCAGCCAGGCCATCTTAGAGAGACCTTGTCTCAAAACAACAAAACAGAGCAAAACCTTAAACAAACAAACAAACATCCCACGTTGTTTACTATTGCTTTAGTTCTCTTAAATGTGGTCTTTGACACTGAAGCATGAGTTAGCCAACCACAGCTCTCGTCGTCCTTGGGCCATTTGTAGACTGACTTCTGAATGCTGCTTGCTCTGTTTCCTCATCACTACATCTCCCCCAACTCTCAGAACAACTATAGAATATTGGGATAGCACCCCATCCAGGTGTCCCCAGGATAGTCCTGAGTGTCCTGGAGCAGTTTGCAATTAGCTGTCTTTATCCTACACACAGATCTATAAGCCAGTGTATCTTGACTAATTGAACACTGCCATCTGGTGGGCACACATGGGTATGGACGCACTTGTAGTTCAGGGACGCCCTTTGAAGTCTTTGTAGCCTTTATTTCTTGTTCTTTTTAGCTCTTTCTGCTCTCCCGGTGAAAAAATTCAAGACATAAAGTTCGATAAAACAAAACAACAACCTCCCCAACACACACACACGCACACACACACACACACACACACACACACACACACACACACACACACACACACACACACGCTTGAGCAGGCCTTTGTGACTTTCTTGGGGATTAAAGTACAGGTAGCAGTTGTGTAGATCCCGGACTGAGGACGGCTTACGCGATGGGAACCAACAATAGAACTGTAGTTTCCCAGTCAATAGGCACTTGCATATTGTCATTACCCTGCTCACTGCTTCACTCTGTGCCTTTCCTTGGAGAGGCTGCCCATGGCCCTCACGAATGAAGAGCAGAGAGTTGTAGGTGCTGAAGTGTAAGCCCCTCCTCCGAAAGACTAGTGCTCTCAGATTCGGGCGTGGGAGTGGAGGGACAGTGTGGGGACAACATATGAGGACACAGAGGGAACTCCCATCTCCAGGGGCTCCTGCTCAGCCATCTCCAGAGCATGTGACCTACTTCCACGCACTTCTTGCGCATTCATCCCAGTTTTATGTGGGAGCGCAGTGGTTATGAATGGAGAGTTCATGTGCACCCCACAAACCCTCTGGAAACTTAACAGACTATATGTTTCCTTTGTGAAAGGAACCTGTGTGTGTTGTGCAAAATCTGTACATGGTTTCAGTGCCACCCCTGACCCCATGAAAGTACTGAATGCTTCAAACAGGTTTTCTGGGAGTGATGCATCCCGCAAACCAAGAGGACACACAGGACTCTGGTGAGGCTTATGGAAGGTGACTGGCTAACTTGCATATCTGGAAAGTTAGGGCATACATTGAACAACTTGGCAGAGAAGCGGGAGTGTGCCACCAGCCTGGATAGATGGATGGATGGATGGATGGATGGATGGATGGATGGATGGATGGATGGGTGGCTGGCTGGCTGGCTGGCTGGCTGCAGGGGCTTCCAGACTTCACAGAAACTCACAGCTGGGTCGTGTAAGCATTTCTAATGGCCTTCCCAGCGCGCCGTACTCGAGTTCTCAAGCAGCCAAGCCCTGCTTAATTAAGGACAAATGGGGAGTGCTGAGGAAGTATACATTCTTCTCAAGCAAGAGTGGTCACAACTGTTTTTAATTTGGTTTCTTTATGGAGCAAAGATGTTGTCTACTGCCAAGAAAGCACGTTTTAAAAACGAAATTCTCTTCCATGGAAGAGGCAATGAGCGTTTGGGAACGGCACGCACCCTTGGCCCCTGGGTCCTCAGCGGGGACTCCTGGAGACTTTTCCAGGGAAGTGGAGTTCAGAGGAGGAAGCCAAGGCTGCATCTCTTCAACTCGTCAGGATTGTGTTTTCCGCTGAGGAAGAATGCCTCAGAATTGTAGGGGTTTTTGTTGTTGTTTTGTATGTTTGTTTGTTCTGTCCATTAAATCAAGAGGAGAGAGAAAAAGTCTTTTTTAGAGGATTATAGTAAAAATGAACCAAGGCGGCGTTTGAGTGTTCCTTGACACAAGACTCCAGCTCTGCCCCTGCTTTTTAATAGTTTGTGTTCTGTTTCCTGAGGTCTTTTGTGCTTAGCCTGGTCATTTGGATAGCTTCTTCTCCTAGAGTTTTAAACACTCATGTTGCCGATGGCTTCTGCCTATTTACCAAGAATCTGGATCTCTTCCCTCACATTCCACGATTCTGAAGTTAGCCCCGAGGCTGGCGGGTGTCTTTCCAGGGAGTAGATTACTGTTGCTTTGGTCTATCCACCCGACACAGCTCTCTGTCTGGTAAAGAAACAGTTCTTCTTTCAGGGGTTTCTCTGACCCCAATTCCTCCTACCAGAGGAAAGGTTATAAAACCCAGAACCTATGCTCAAAGGAATTCCTCTTTGTTTATCAATTTTCCGGAAGTGGGCAGCTGAGCCTGGCGAGGGCTGTTAATGATTATTCCTAAGTTTTGCTGAAACGCCAAGTTTCCAGTTGTAATGATTGGAAAACAGAGCCCAGCATTGCTGACTGTTGTACTGTACGGGCTTGAGAGTGAGCTGAGGAAGTGAACGGTCATTTGTGCCAACCGTTGAGCTCTGAATCTAGCCGGGGCAGGTGTAACCACAGAGTGTTTCACAACCAAACGAAGGGAAGTAGCTTATATAATAAGGAACCTGTTGCATGAGTCTGGACCTATGTTTTCAAACCACCCAAGGATACCCAACACATTCACTCCCCCCAGATGATCCTCCGGTGTTCTTGCTTCAGTGTGCCAGCGCTCTCTGGTTCCTTGCTATACTGCTTTTTTGTTTGTTTGTTTCGTTGTTGTTGTTTTGTTTTGTTTTTGTTTTTGTTTCAGTGTACACAGTTTAGAGCTGTTGGGCCTGTCCGCTTCTCCCCTATGAGGCCCTGGAAGGTGAAATACTGGGAGAGGCAGGGCTTGTGCATACAAAGGAATAGAAACACCAACATTCTCCTTTCCTTCCAGCAAGTCACTTTCCCCCTTGTTCATGCCCTAAGGGATGCTGTAAGTTGAATCTACCTCTCCTCAGCCAGAGATCTTCTAAAGCATTCTTTCTGGCAGAATTTGTTGTGCTGTTAAGGTATTGGTTCCTTCTGTGTGCTCCACCCACATCCCCACCCCTGTTCTGAGGGAAAGGATGGTCCACCACAACTCCTAGGTTATTAGGTCTAGGAGTCACCTAGCTGGAACTCAAACACCCAGGAGGAAAATGGGGAAGGGCTTTGTTTTAGTAGTCAAGCTTCTGAAGGCTGCTAGATCTTAAGATAGGAAATCAGTAGCACTGGGAATGAGTCTGGATGTAAACTGTTCCATCTACAGATGAAGATGCCGAGACCTGGGCTGGTGAAGTCTTGCTCCAGGATCATTCAGATAGTACTGGTGCTTCCTTGGGGCTAGGTATGTAATGTCTAGCAGACAGATCTGCACAAGAATGTCTGCCAAGGGGAAGACTAGCCCTAAAATTGTTGTGACTGGTTCCCCTCTCAGACTTTAAGTGGTTTCTCTGAGAAGGGCTCCTGTTGTTTCACCACACAAGACTTTTGGGTTTCTTAAAATGTACACATGAAGACCGTCCAACTTCCCTGTGGCCTGACCTCTTATCTCTGACCTGGGCAGGAGTTTAGGTAACAGTCTTGCTGGGACTGGGGTGGTAGACAGATCACAGCAGCCACTTCGGCAGCAATCCTTCCTTGGGCTTCCCTACTCCAGGATGGTGGTCCCTACTCCAGGATGGTGGTCCCTATTCCAGGATGATGCTCCCTACTCCAGGATGGTACTCCCTATTCCAAGATGGTGCTCCCTATTCCAGGATGCTCCCTACTCCAGGATGGTGCTCCCTATTCCAAGATGGTGGTCCCTATTCCAGGATGGTGCTCCCTACTCCAGGATGGTGCTCCCTACTCCAGGATGGTACTTCCTACTCCAGGATGGTGCTCCCTCCTACTCCCTCTTGAAGGGAGCCTCAACAGCACAGTTTGTGTTTGTTAGTAGAGGGTGGCAGGACTCTTATATCAGTGTGAAATATCAAGACTCAGAGTTCACCTAAGAAGATAATTTTCCCTCAGTCCTAGCTGTCTTGAGTTACAAAGTTAATAGTTTAACTCCATTGGACTTCTGAGCCACTGGCCGGCTTGTTCCAAAACTGGGAGTAGGTTAAAAGGGCTGAGAGGTAGGCCAAGTAACATTGTATCAGTAACTGGCTAGGGACTTAGGGACACAGATTCTAGTGGCTAGGAAGCAAACACCCAAGGAGCATGTTCCAGACCTCAGATTTGAGAGCTGCAGCAGCTGGTGGTCACAGCAGCTCACGCATCTAGCAGGTGTTTCAGGCTAGTCAGGACAATGAGCACTTGGAAGGAGGAGCCCTGTGGGACTCCACAGCTCACCCCAGCTGACCTGCCATGTGCAGGCATCCTCTTGGCAGAGGGTGGATGCCACGAGATGGAAAGAGTAGCCCTGAGCCTTGGTTCAGGCTCTATTCCAAAACAGCAAATATTTCCCACATGGTCAACTAGGTCATGGGGGGGATTCCTGTTTACATTGTTCACCAGCCTCATCTGCAAGCCAGAGTTTTGATGAAAAGATGGCCACGTTTCCTATGAAGTCAGTCCTACCATCTGTCCCAGGCTCAGCTCCTGCTTAAGCAGTTCACGATTTTAATTATAATCAAGGGGATGGACAATCAAGCAAGATGTCAAAACAATGACTGATTACTTTGGTTTGAACAGTGCAATTAGAGATTTTTAGAGATGATAGTTAAGATTTGCTTTAAGAAAACGTTTATGTGCACCATGAACATGCAGTGGTCATGCAGGCCAGGAGAACATCAAACCTCCTGTAATAGGTGGGTATGAGCCAACTGATATGGGTACCGGGAACTGAACTGGGTCCTCTGTAAGATCAGCAAGGGCTCTTAACCATCTCTTCAGCCCTGAGATGGTATTTAAAACTAGGTTGAACCTCAGATAATATGAAGGATTTTTAACTTTATCATGTATGGTATTATTATTTATGTGAGAAATGCCTCCTTTTGAAAGAGAGACCTTCTAAACTCTACTGGATTGACATGTGTTTTAGTTAAGGTTTCCATTGCTGTGAGGGTATAGCCTTGTCGGAGGAAGTGTGTCACTGTGGGGGTGAGCTTTGAGACCCTTCTCCTAGCTCCCTGGAAGCCAGCCTTCTCTTATTTGCCTTTGAAACAAGATGTAGAACTCTCAGCTTCTCCTTCACCATGCCTGCCTGGAAGCTGCCATGCTCCCCCTTGATGATAATGGACTAAATCTCGGAACCTGTAAGCCAGCCCCAATTAAGCGTTTGATTTATAAAAGTTTTCTTGGTCATGGTATCTCTTCACAGCAATAAAACACACTAAGAGTGATTGAAACAGCTCAGATCCACAAATCTTTTTGACATCTAGGAATGGGCACCCTGTTGTTAGCTCTTTAAGTAGGAGCTTTATAGAAAAACTCTCTAGGGTCCATCATGTAAGTATGGGATGCCCTAAAAATGGTCAGCTACATTGCAATCTGTGAGAAAGATATATATTAGGCAAGATCATCAGCTGGCAATGCCACTATATGCACAAGAAGAAACACAACTGAAATTGCTGCTCAGAGGGAACTTGTGACAATTTTGGAATTTTAATGTCTTTGAAAAACACAAAAGTATTATATGAATATGTTTTTGTTTTAATCCAAAGTGTAGGATATAGGGAGGCTTCAGATTGTCCACAGCAGCTGACTAGGATTTGCTTCATGCTCTAGCAGAGGACTGGTTATATCAGGTACCTACAGTTTCTGTGATTGTGTGGCATTTGGAATTCTGGGATCTTCTCAGAGATTTTATAAATGCTAGGGCTTTGAGAGGTGGGGATGGGTTGTTGGTTGTGGTTAGTCACAGTTTGTTAAATAGTTATGTGCAAAAAAAAAACAACAATAAGAAAAAATTAGATATACTGATGGAGAAAATCAAACCTGCCCCAAAACACTTGACACCCCTAATCGGAAGAAAGTAGTCTAATGATAACATCATACCCTTTCCCTTCTATTCTTTTTTCTCTTCTATGTGGTGTTGAGAGGTTGAAAGGGTGGAAGGAAAGGGTAGAAGAAAAAGGGACCCACACAGTGGCCAAAGTCCAGCAACAAGTGGCACCCACAGATGGGGCAAGGCAGAATGGGAAATTTGATTTCAAATGCCATAGAGAAAACCACAGGGCTGAAGGGATGGATTTTTTTTTTCTTGAAGACACTGGCAAAACTTTTTTTTTATGTCTATAACCACTGGGATGTCTCCTGCTTTACTCCCAGAGGGGATATTTTTCTTTCTTCTTTTTCTTCCTATATTCTGTTTCAAAAAAAGGTTGGAAAAATTATGAGTGGAAATGGAGAAATGGATCTGAGAAACAAACAAACAAAATGGCTGAAATGCGAAAACGAAAGGGTTCTGCTCTTTCTTTTCTGAAAGGGATTTTAGAGTTGGCTGTGCAACTGGGAAAATTGTGGATGGAAGTGAAAGTGCTGGGGAAAGGAGCACAGAAGCAGAGAATACAATGGCTCAGTCCTGGTGACTTTGCAAGAGAGCAGGAGTTTCTTGCAGGAGAGAGGGGGGACAGAATCTGTGCTAGAGAAAAGTTTAAAAAGTGGGAGGACAATCTGATGAAACAGTCTGTTTCAAAGGAGTTAATTTTGAACCAATCTTGCTGCCGGAGTTAGAGGAGGGTTGGCCTTGGTTACAAAATCACTGCCATCAGCTTTTCCAGTAGATGTACAGCATATACCTGTTAATGGTGTGAAACAAGGTTATGATGAGATAAGTTGGCATCTTATAGAAATGATAGATCTAAAGTATTCTTTAAATGCCGTATTTATATATGAGATGCACTCGCCTTATGTAAAACAAATTCTCAATAACTGGGCTACTCAAAATAGAATTATTCTCCAAGACCGGAAGGGATTGGTTACAGCTGTACTAGAGACTACTCTACAGTTGCAAAGGTTAACATGGTGGAGGGAAGAAACCACAAACACTGAAGAGTGAAATAGAGTGAAAGGAATGCATATAGTGAAAGACCAGTTGCTGGGTAAAGGCCAGTGCTTTGTTATACAAGAACATATGCAATCTGAGATGCTACTATAGAATAATGTTCCTTAGCAGCTTTAAGAGCTTGGGATAAAGTTGAGGATCTTGGAAAAGGTCCACCTCATTTATAAAAAATATACAAGGCTCTGAAGAGACCTTCACTGATTTTTTGTTTTAAAACAAAAATAAGTCCTGGCTGTAATAAGTCAAAGCCATAGTAAATGCTGGCTCAAGGCAGGTGTTGATAGAGACCTTGGTATATGAAAATTCAAATACCGAATATAACAAAGTGATTAGACCATTAAAGGCCTGAGCAGTGCCTATGGGTGAGTGGATAAGAGATACAAGTGATATTGGTTCATATGTGTACCATGCTATATTATAGGTCAAGCTATAGCTAGAGGTTTTTGATATCAAAATGCCAGGGACTATGGTCATTTGCAAAGAGACTGTGACAAAGTCACTAATGTTATCAAATCTCAAAATGCTCGGTGTTGGGGGTTGGTCTGGTCCTGATATGTATTCAAATGCTAAATTCTATACCCCCAAATCTGGATGCCCCAAGACAAGTGAATTCCCATGCACACCAGCCTTTGTTATGTAAGCCTTGCTCCCCAATTTAAAGTTAATTGGTTAATAAAAGGCTCGAGCCTTTGATTGGGCAGTAGAGAGAGAAAGGCCAGGCTGGAGAATTGAGTGAGGGGGGTCTCAGGAGAGACTGGGGAAGAAGGAGAGAGGAGACAAAGAGGAGGAGGCCACCAGGAGAGGAGATGGATCGTGAGCACATGATCAGGAGAAATGGAACCTGAGGATAACCTGAGCAAGAATCAAACAGCGAGTAACGAAGAGATACATGGCTGGGATGTAAGTTACAATAGCTCAAAACCTGACCAATCTAAGCTTATAGTGTGTAAATAAAATACCAGAATTTTGTGTCTTTTATATATGCTAGCTAGAATATATAATTTCTTTTATTTTACAGCTCAGTGCTTTAGTTGTGGGAAATTTTGTCATTTGCAACAAAACTGTGAACAAGGCATCTCCAAGGGCAATGGTTTTTTTTTGTTTTGTTTTGTTTTTGTTTTTTCTGAACATAAACCAGAAAGAGGGCCTAGGCGTCTAGGGGTGTGCAGGCAATGCGGCAAGGGCTGCCATTGGGCAAATGAGTGTAGGTCCAAGAGAGATTTCTGAGGCAATATCTTATTGCCTTGGAGGCCTGGCTCCAGGCCCTGCAGCAAAAAGTATGAACCATTTGCCTCTTGTCAGCCAGGAAATAACAAGTCGGCAGAAAAACCTCTGCTAAGTATTGTAGCTCTAATGCGTGTTACTGGAGGCAGTGCTGCCGTAGACTTAGCCATAGATAAAGGTCTTACTCTATCCCCGAAATTCAATGTTATATACTAGAGTTTATGGTTATTTACCCTCAGGGGCAGTAGGGATGATATGGGAAGGAATGGATTTGACTTCCCAAGGATTCGGGGTGCATCCAGGAATTACAAATAAAGATTTCAAAGGAGGAATTCAAATTTAAGTCCTATAAAAAAAGAGAGATGCAATTTAATGCAGGTGATAGGCTTGATCAGCTGCTCCTATTTCCCCACATCAAAGTTAAAACAGTAGAAAGAACAGGAGGGTTTGGAAAACACATGTTCTGGCAAACAGTTGTTAATGATCAGAGGCCAAAATTAAAATTGCAAGTAAATGGTATTAAAATAGAAGTTTTTGTGGATATAGGAACTGATGTAACCATCATTTCAAAAAACCTTGGAACTTCAGAATGGCCACTTCAAAAACTTTATAGTCAGTGTCTAGGAGTTGGGAAGTTATCTCAGATAACACAAAGTATGTGGGACCAGCAGATCAAATATGAAAGTGACTGACATAACCATACATTTATCAGGAATAGATCTTTTACAACATGGGTGTACTTAGATAATATTCTGTAATCCCAGAAACAGCCCAGGATGAAATAAGGGGTGGAATGGTAGATGCTCCCAGGGACGGTATTGATATACGTCATCAAAAACAACCCCAATCTGTGCCGATTGGCCAAACACAGGACATAACAGCGATTGAGTTTTCAAACTTATATGTGGGGCCACTGATGAAATACCAGTGGGCCTATTATAAATGTATCTTTTCCTTGCCTGAGGTAATTGTCTCTGAGGCTTACTGCCTCTGTCTGCTAATCTAGGCCTCGTCCTGGAAGCTTGTAGCCTTGGTTCAACCTTATCTTGCCCTAGTATGTTTTCAAGCCCTACTATTTGCTGCTGAATAAGCTTACCCTTAGTAGCTCTTCCTGAACTCTTGCTGGCTGGTCAACTCACCTGTTTTGGTTCATAACTCCTCTCCACCCTAACTTATTCAAAGTGGCTTCTTTTAGTTTCTCCTGAATTCTCTGCTTGGCCTCATACTATCTTTGGTAATCTGTTCTAACCTTCTGTCCCCTTCTGATTCTCTGATTCCTTCTGTCTTCACCTGTGCCTAGCTTGTTCTTTCTCTGCAACCTCTTTCTATAACTGCCCAAGTAAAACTGCCCCCACCCCAATTCTCTTTTTCTGCACTTCTCTCTCTTAAGTTGCTTCTTTTTCCTCTCTCTTCTTGTGAGAGTTGAACATATCCTATTTTGTCAAATCTTTCTCTGGTTTGTCACTTCGTCTGCCACTCATTTAGACATCACTTTCAAACACGGGTGATTCTACAAACTGACGCCATTTTTATTGTTTGGGATTAAAGGTGTGTACTAAAGGTATGTCTGTATTCCAGCCAGATAGAATAAAGGTGTATGCTAGGGCTGAGCCACACCACGACTAGAAAAGGCTTTTTTAAAAAGTGAATAACGGGGAGGGGGAGGGGAGGAAAAGAAAAACATCTTCTGCTGTCAAAACTAAATAAATTATAGACAAGAAAAAAAGTGAATAACAAATCTTGGGGTTCAGAGTGTGATCAAATATCCTGCAATACCCTACCCTTAAAATGGTTGAATGTGTGGGCACGGCAGCAGCTGTTAACTAAGGAAAAAAATTACAAGCACTTGAACGGCTGGTACATGAGCAGCTGGGGGCTCAACATACAAAAGAACATAACAGCACATGGAGTTCCCTGTATTTGTTATAAAGAAGAAATCAGGAAAATGGAGAATGTTAACAGATTTAAGAGCAGTGAATAGAGTAATTCAACCAATGGGTTTATTACAATGTGGAGTTCTGTTACCTTCTTTATTACCTAAGGCATGGTCTATGATAGTAATTGACTTAAAAGATTGCTTTCATATTTCCCCATGCATGAGCAGGATAGGAAAAGGTTTGCTTTCCCAGTACCTACTCAGAATAATGGTCAACCTGTAGGAAGATATTAGTGGAAAGTTCTTTCACGGGGAATATAAAGCAGTTCAACAATATTTTAGTATTTTGTGCAACAAAATTGTGCTAGCAATAACTTGTAAGAAACTTCCTCAATTCATTGTTTACCATTACATGGATTATATTTTGTTGGCTGACTGTGATGCAGATCAGAGGAAATGTTTAATGAAACAAAGAATTCTGCCATATTAGGAGTTAAAGATTGCTCCTGAAAAACTACAGGGAGAAGATTCTATTGATTATTTTGGTTATAAAATAAGTCAACAAAAATTCAACCATACAAGGTATAGATCTTAATGATTATCAGAAATTCATGGAAGATACTGATTAGCTATGGCCTACCATTGGATTAAGTACTCAAGAGTTAAGAAATTTGTTTCAAATATTACAAGGAGATTCAGACTTAAACAGTCCAAAATGGTTAACAGCTGAAGCAGAAAGAAAGTTAACTCTGGTAAAACAGAGATTTTAAGATGTATATGTGGATGGCATAGATCCCAAATTTGATTGTATATTGGTTATTTTGCCTTCAATTCATTCTCCTACTGGGCTCATTATACAAAGGGCTGATAGTATTATTATGCAATAGATTTTCTTATCACACAAACAGGTAAAAAAATTACAGACTTAACATAGAAAAAAATTGCTTATTTAATCATAAGACTTTTTCAATTGTCAGGAACAGACCTACCAGAAATTGTAGTGCCTTATACCAATGCTGAGATTATGTCATTATAGGTAAACAATTTGCAAGAGAGTGTAGCAACTATTTGGAAGAAATTAATAGCAAATATCTTAAAAATAAGCATCTTCAGTTTGTAAAAGGAACCAATTGAATTTCCTCATGTATTGTAAAAGAAATACCAATTCCTGAAGCATCAATATTCTATGATGTACATAAGTTGGGAATGACAAGCTGTAAGTCAGACAAAACGACAATTCAAAGCCTATACAAAAAGGCAATTCAAAGCCTATACATAGTGGTTAAAAAAATCCAAGTTATATGCAATTCTTATGGTATTGTTAGATTTTCCTGAACCATTTAATATAATTACTGACTCTTAATATGCAAGAAGAGTTGTTCTATATATAGAAACTGCTGAATTTATTCCTGATAGCTCAGAATTAGCCTTGTTATTTCTACAACTGCAACAGGCAATCAGAAATAGAAACTTCTCGTCATATTATCACCCATATTCGGCCTCATACAGGCTTTCCAGGTAGCACAAGGAAGTGAAGAAATTGACCAACTATTAATAGGAAGTTAGAAGCCCCGAAAATTCATGTGAAAACATCATGTTAATAGTAAAGGTTTAAAGAAAAAATTTCTCTAACACTAGGCAACGAGCCAAAGAAATTATAAGAAAATATTCTTCTTGTTTTTTGTATAACCAAAACCACTAGAAGTAACCCTAGAGGTACCAAAAGAAATAAAATATGGCAGATAGGAGTGTTTTATTTTGCAGAATTTGAAATGTAACTTTAATTATTTTAAACCCTATTTTTAATAATGATTCTTAAATGCTTTAACCTTCCTTGTAACCCACCACCCATCAGGGGTAGTGGAAAAGAAAGGATACAGGGTGCGGGGAGGGAACCTATTTAGAAATGGTTCTTCTGGGCTGGAGAGATGGCTCAGTGGTTAAGAGCACTGACTGCTCTTCCAGAAGTCCTGAGTTCAATTCCCAGCACCCACATGGTGGCTCACAACCATCTGTAATGGGATCTGATGCCCTCTTCTGGTGTGTCTGAAGACAGCTACAGTGTCCTTATATATAATAAATGAATAAATCTTAAAAAAAAAAAAAAGAAATGGTTCTTCAGAGCAACTCCCACCTGTGTTGTCTGGAAATTAGCTGTTCAGTTTACAGGTTAGCAGGCAATGGCAGCTCAATCAATCCACTTGCAAACACCTCATGGATACACCAGCAGTCCAGTTTGGTAGAGTTGGGTTAGCAACAGTGGTGACACGACCTAGCAGAAACAGACAGGCCTCAGTCTCAGCTCAAGTCAGCAGGAGGGACCAACAGGAACACCAAGAGAGGTTCTCAGCTGTGCCTCTCAGGGAAGCGAAGATCAGCAAAGACGGGAGACCTATAAGCATTGCACAGCTAGCTCTATAAGCAAGCCAAGCTCTGCCTCCAGCACTCCATGGAGTCCTATTTATATTCTCCGAACATCACGTGTCCTGCAGGTGCCTTACCTCAGCACAGCTCTTGCCTCAGCAAGTGCATCCAATCAGCCCAAGTCTCCAGAAGTGGCGACAGATTGCAGTATACCGCCAGGAGTTTTTTGGTGTGTTTCTCTCTATAGTGCTCTGGCAAGTGCAGCTCAACTAAGCAATGTATGACAGACCAATACATGTGTGTCCTTAGCAAAGAATCTTTCCTCCCATGTCCTTTCACGTGCTTGCTTTAGCAGAACATCCTCTCTCCTGTGTCTGCTTCAGCGAAACACTCCTTCGCTTGTTTGCCTTAGCCTTTCACACCTCTGTCCACTTTAGATAACGCTCCTTCACATGTTTGCCCCAGCAAAACACCATCCAACTGGCTTTCCAAAGAACCCTTAAGTTTCCACTGGAACACTAAAGTTTGTGCAGCACACTATTGATACATATTCAGGGTTTCAATGGGCAACTGCTGTGAGTTGTGAGAAGGATGATTCCGTACTTACACCTTTACAGGAAGTAATGGCTATTATGGGAATACTGGTACAAATTAAGACTGACAGTGCCCCTGCATATGTCAACAGTGAGATGAAGCAATTCTTCACATGTTACACATTACAGTCACACTACACAATCCTACAGGACAAGTAGGTATACAAAGATCTAATTGTACCTTAAACGTGCTTATAAAAGCAAAACGAAGAATAAAACCCCCAGGGATAGGCTATACAGTGCTCTGTTAACTTTAAATTCTCTGAATGTTAATGAGAAAAGAGCAGCAGCGGTTGAGACACTGAGTTATAGGAAAAACTGGAAATCTATCAGTCTATATGCCATAAATGTGTTAACATTCAGTATGGAAGCCCACAGACTTTGGCATTGGGGATTTGATTTGTTTCTATTTCCACAGGAAATGAGAAGCTGTGGATACCATCAAAACTGATAAACAGGTACTTGTGAATAGAGACTGAGGGAGCCAGCAAGCCAGCATGGGTATTAATAGCTGATAGGCACCGCAAGCTTCTACACATTCCCTTTGCCAGAGATAAGGAGACTTAACAATTCCCAGAGGAATGCTGGCTTTTATTCAACTTCCTGAAATCCTTCCGTAGTCCAACTTGAGCTCTTTTCTGGCTATATGTACTTCCTGAACAGGAAACCTAACAGGGACCTATGGGAAGAAAAAGACAGCAAAGGAGAACAAAGTGATGTATAGTGAAGGAAGATATCCCTTGAGCATGATTAAGGCAGAGAATGGGAAAACCTGTGATTCAGTATGAGATGGGGGACTCCATAATGACCTGGACACCGGAAGGCACAACATTCAGAGCACTCTGCATCTGGACTTGAACTGGGAAGGATGTTCAAGCAAGAAGTGAATAATGCTAATCCTTGCTCCTGAGCATTATCAGAAACAAATAGGATTGGAACGATGGCTCAGTGGTTAGGAGCACTGACTGCTCTTCCAGAGGTCCTGAGTTCAAATCCCAGCAACCACATGGTGGCTCACAACCATCTGCAATAAGATATAATACTCTCTTCTGGTGTGTCTGAAGACAACTGAAGTAAGTGTGCTTACTTATAATAAATAAATCTTAAAAACAAACAAATAAGCCGGAGTAGGCTACTCTCACTTTGGCTTGTTGCAAGGGAGACCCTCGAGGCTGCACAAATCATTAGGGTTATATCCACTGCTGTTGGTTGAGTTCTAGAGCAAGATGTAAGACCTTAGTGCTCAAAATACCATGTGTTCTTGTTATAGGACACAGAGAAACCACAAAGATAGCTGAAAGCTCTCTACCTGGCCTTCATTGTACCAAAAGGTGTGGCTACAGGATAATTATTCCCAAGAGTACTCTGTTGTTCTTCACGGTCAACTTGACTGGATTTAAAATCCTTATGGAAATACACTTTTTGCTATATCTACGAAGGTGTTTATGAAATGTTTAACCCAGGAGCGAAGACTAACCCTAAATCTAGATGGCCCTCTAACTAAGTAGGTTAGAGTCCCAGACTGAACAGAAAGTGAGCTGAGTGCTGAGTTTGTTTGATTTTTGATTAGATAAAATGTGACCAGCTATCTCAGGCACCCATCGTGGTAGACTGAACCCTTGATGTGTGAGCCAAGATAAATCCTTCTTTCATTTAAATTGCTTTTGCCAGTATTTTGTCATAGCAATGAGGAAGTGACCAATATAAGTCCTCCTTGGCTGTGGATCCAGTGTGTTATGTTACTGACATGCTAGCTTAGATGTGTCTGCTGGCATAATAGTAACTTGACTGGTGTGGATAAAACTAACATCACTGCAATTTAAGGCCAGCTCTACGGGAGGAAATTTGTGTCTGTATGCCAGAATAAAAACCTGTTGCTGGAAGGTCATGAGGCCCAGTAAGGGAAGCAACTGCTTTAAAAAAAATATTTATTTTAATTTTGTTGAGTAGACGTGTCATGCTTTTTAAATATTTGTATTCATAACCATAGATTACTACTATTATCATGACAAGGCAAGACAGTGCATCTTGAATTCTTGCTGAGGCTTAAATTACAGGTTTAAATAGAGTTTGATGTCCTCAGTGGAGAATCCTGTGGAAATTTACCCAACTCTATTCTGGATCCCAGCTGGCTTACCTTAACTTCTGTTAAACTGCCTGATTGTGCAAACTTTCCCCTCCAGCTATCCATTTATTTTCGTTTCTGTTAAACTGCTTGTACAAAACCTCCTCCTGTAGCTGCCAGTCAAGGTTCCAGGATGTGGTTTTTGCCTTTTTAAAAACCCCTTACCCTAAACACTTGGCACTACACTTGGGTCTCAATACCTGAGCGTAGTCCCAGCTGGCTGGACTATGTCTATCTATTGGCTGTGTCTGAGCGATCATCTCTGGTGGCCTCCCCATAGGACTATTTTCCTTGTTTATGGAGGGAAGCTTCTTACTGTAGGCAGTAGTAACTTATGGAGACTTATTTTCAAGTAGTTTAGCCAGTTTGTAGGTGATTGTTATGATAACTTGGCAGCCGGGTGCTCAGAAAGGGATCGTGCATGTATCACCCCTTCCAAGGCTCAGGGAACAGCATAGATGACATGGAGGAAAAAGACTGAGAGCCAGAGAAATGGAATCAGTGTTGTGGGCTTTTCCCTCTAGGTATAGCCTGGTCATTCCATCTCCATTCGGAAGTATAAATAACTTCGATCTGATAGTCATAGAAACCAAATAAATAAGACAGTATAATGATTCCTGATCTGTTGTGAGAATAGCTCTGTTAACACTTCCCAGTAGGAGGCAGGGAATGAATGATCCAAGTGCTTTATCACTCACATGTCCACCTTTTCATTCCTGCTGAAAACCGTTGCTGTGTTCATCTACTCAACCACAGACAAATAGCAGAGGGAGGGTTCTCTTTCCTGGAGTCCTATAGTGAGCAACTTCCCTGTACCCAAATGAATGTTAGCACCCCCTTTCCGATTCTTTCTATGTAATCTTGCATAGGTTCACAATCAACATCTGCCCCTAAGAGCTCTCAAGTATCCATAACAAATGATAACAAGGTGACTCTGGGAAGAAGCCACATGGTCTACTGAACCTTTCAGTAAGGCTGATTAACTGATAAGAACTTTAATGATTGTAGAGAGGTTGGAAAGTTGCAAGTCCATAGCCTAATTACAATTTAGTTTGTGCTATGTTTAGCTCCCTAATAGCAATCCCTTGCCTAACCCGTGAGTAATGGGTATAACCTTTTGGATTGTATTAATGAAGCAAAAAGCCTAGATCCTATGAACCAAAAGTCTTTAAGAGAGTGTCTTTAGATAGCTCTAAGGCCTATAGCTAAGGTCGCCCTTGCTTTGTTTTAGCTGCTGACTGCATCTTTTTGTTAATACATATGAAAGGGCCTTGACTTACGACTTTTCTGTTCAGCCATTGTAAAGACTTCAAGCTATTACCTTACCAGAACTTAGAATTGGGAGGCAGCCTAATCTGTGGGGTTTCTGGGCCATGATCACTCATATGTGACTTCAGAATAAACTGGCTCTATCCCCCTTTGAGGTGAGAGTTGTTCTTTGCTCTGTCCATTCCCAAAGAAGAAACAATTCATAAATAGTGTGTAGGTGAGTAAACTCATCTCCACACTTACACATCACAACCTCGCAGTGGTCATCGTCTCCCTGGCAGAGGACAGCTCCATTTGGCCTTCTGCCAACTAATCAATTTGGAGTCATCCAGTGGTCCCAGGACTAAGTCATGACTCCTTGGGTGGGCACAGAGTTGCGGCATAAATCGAGATCTGGATAATAGAGAAAAGGGAAAGAGAAACAACACGGTTTAATGCGTCGGAAATGCCTAATGAGGTGTCAGAGGGATTAACAATAAGTGCTGTAGTTGGCACTTATTCTCAATGCTCTGAGAATAATAATTACAGACTACCTGGGCACCTCCGAATTCATTCATCATTGCAGATTTAAACACACACAGGAATGAAAACTAAGAGAATTGACAGGTGGGACTCACATCTAACAGTGGTGACGCACCTGAAAAGTACAAGCTCAAGGAATTATGAAATGTTAAGTAGAGACTAAAAGAGGAATTAGGTTGTGTCACAGGGACTGGGACAAGCTGTTTCGTCTTGACCTTCAGTATTGCTGATGGGATACTAGAGAGCAGGGGTGGGAGATCGTATTGGAAGAAGTCATACACTGCTTTCATGAGCTCTGGGAGGCACCTCAGCGTGACTGGTAAACCAAAAGGAAGTCATAATTACCTCAAAGGCTCCCTGTGGGCACAAAAGCAGACTTTATAACAAGCCTGAGTAAGGATGAAACCCATGCAATTAGCACAGTGCAGTTCTGGAAGGGAGACCCTTTAGGAGTACTCTTGGCTGGCTGGCCCTGCGGAATTATAAGTTCTCCAAACACATTCATTGCAGCAAAGTCAGTGGAGCAAGTTGTAGCAGAGCTGGTGTCCGAATCAAGACTAGCCCTTGTGGTGAAAAATGTTCCTGTCCAAAGAGGAAACCCAGGAGAAAGTCCTTGGAATCTCTTACTGGAGTAGAGCAGGAGGAAGACTAGGACTAGGCAGGGACTCTTGGCAAGACAGGAGAGTGCGCCCAAAGGAGAGGAGAACATCCTCTGCAACTTGCTAAGCCTTCCACTTAGCATCCTCCACTCATGGCTTGAAACTTTTATTTCCTGCCTCTGAAGGCAAGAAAAGTGCATCACCAAGCTTTTATGTGCTCAGGGAGAAATGGCAAGGCAGCTCTCTTCTATCTACGTTGTCAATCCCAGCCTGGGGTCCTGGTTCCTGGATCAGTTGCCATTGCTCTGGAAGGTAGTTCCTCGTGAGAGAAGATGTGACATAAGCACACGGCACTGGAAGGACACTGGAATGAAGAAATAAGGGTTATTTCTCTGTGTAAGATTTTCCTGTATGTATGAAGAATCGCTAGGATACAAACAAAGACCTTTGTGTTCCTAAGTTGGGACTTATTATCTTTCCCAGATCTTTGCTCAAATGTCACTGTTTATAAAGAGGCTCTGAACATCATTTATAAAGGAATCCGGCATCCCTCTCTTGATCACTCTGCAAACACAATTCAATTTTACCTTATATGGAGATCGTGAAAAAAAAAAAAGACAAGCCTGGCTTAACTATAGAATGAGCTGCATGATGGGGTGGGCATTTTTTTGTGTGTATCTGGGCTTAACCTATGGTAGGGGTGTTTGTCACATTTCTATTGTGAAAAGACATGGTGCTAAGGCAACTTATGAAAAAGGCATTTGGGGGCTGGAGAGATGGCTCAGTGGTTAAGAGCACCGACTGCTCTTCCAGAGGTCCTGAGTTCAATTCCCAACAACCACATGGTGGCTCACAACCATCTGTAGTGGAATCCGATGCCCTCTTCTGGTGTGTCTGAAGACAGCTACAGTGTACTCATATATACATTAAATAAATAAATCTTAAAAAAAAAAAAAAAAAAGGCATTTGACTGGGAGCTCATGGCTCCAGAGGGTGATGTCCACAAGAACAGCTTGTCAGGGAGCAGGGCAGCAGGCAGGTAAGCACGGAACTGGAGCACGGGCTGAGAACTTACCCTTATCCACAGATAAGAGCCAGAGAGAGATGGGGGTGGGGTTAGAGCAAGGGGGAGATGGGAAGAGAGGGAGGCAGGGACAAAGGGAGGGATGGAAGGGGGACACTAGCACGGCATGGACTTTTGAAATCTCAAAGCCCAACCCCAGTGACACACCCCTTCAACATGGCCACACCTCCTAATGCTTCCCAATCAGTTACATCAATGTGGGATCAAGCATTCAAAAACAGGAGCCTATGGGGACCATCCTCACTCAAACTACCATAGTAGGCATTCAGTAAGCATTGTTTTTTGTACTGCGACTTGAACCTAGGTCCTTATACATGCTAGACAAGGGCTCTATCACCGAGATACAACCTCAGCTTCACTAGAAGGAAGGCGAACTCCAATGATTGGATTGAAACTTGAATCAGCAGTGTATTCACTTTGTTCCATTCCACTATCCATCTACTCCTGGCCCTCCCCCACTGATGTCTGTTCTTCAGTCTCTTTTCCTGGATCTACAGTCCTTATGTACCTCCAGATGTGAAGATCCACCATGGACCTCACCACGGAGGTAAGTCCTTTACATACGCTTGTTTGAAGATAGGCATCAACCTCATAGGACGATGTAAAAGATTATCCCTTTTACATGTAAGCAAGCTGGCCAAGATGTTCAATTCCAGGCTCCAAGTCACAAAATACGGAAGCAGCTGGTTGGTTTAAATCTTGAAAGCATCCATAGTGTTATCGTGCACTGGTGGGAGTCAAATGAATCTGATGCTCAGGAGAGTTACTGGGAAATGTTTTAATCACCATAGGTCAGGATGTGGAGTAGTGACAAATGGATCCTAGCAGAAACAAAATGCCACACATGGGGATCCATCCCACATGCAGTCACCAAACCCAGTCACTATGGGAATGCAAGAGGTGAGTGCTGACAGGGGCCTGATACAGCTGTCTCCTGAGAGGCTCTGCCACGGCCTGACAAATACAGAGATGGATGCTCACAGTCAACCATTGGGTCCCCAGTGGAGGAGTTAGAGAAAGGACTGAGGTAGCTGAGGGGGTTTACAACCCCACAGGAAGAACAACAATATCAACCAACCAAACCATCCAGAGCTCCCAGGGACTAAACCACCAACCAAAGAGGACACAGGGATGGACCTGTGGTTGCAGCCCCACGTGTAGCAGAGGATGGCCTTTTAGGGCATCAGTAGGAGGCGAGGCCTTTGGTCCTGTGAATGCTCCATGCCCCAGTGTAGGGGAATGCCAGGGCAGGGAGGCGGGAGAGAGTGGATGGGTGGGTGGGGGGGGGAGCACTCTCATGAAGGCAGGGGGTGGGAGGAGGGGATGGGGTGTTTCTGGAGGGGCAACTGGGAAGGGGGATACCATTTGAAATGAGAATAAAGAAAATATCCAATAGAAAAAAAAGAAAGAAAGAAAGTGTGTTCTTGAAGGCTTAGATTAGAGTGCTAGTGCAGGAGGTGACTCCCGGAATGCAGAGACATGTGACACTCTCGGGAAGACTTCCAACCACATAGGTAAAAATACTACAGGGCTCCTTCTCAGGGCTTAGGGCTTCAAGCAATATGTCCACGTGGTTGTATGCTTGTATAAAGTCCTCAAAATGGGCATATTTTCAAACAATTAGGTAAGATCTCTTCCCTTTCATCTTGTGTTCTTTCCCCAGTTCTATCCGGTGGGTAGCTGGAGCACTGAGTCTCATGCAACAGAAGTCGAGTGTGGATGCATTTTACTCTGTAGTCTATGTGACTATCTCACCTGTGTCTGGGGACAGGTGTTGTCCACATTGTTATTTTAGAGATGGACTCTGGGGCCTCTCCTGTTACCTTCTGAGGCAACTTACAGGGCCTGTGACATCACACTGCAGAACCATAAACTGCCTTACTGTGCAAATGGGTCTGACAGAGCCTCGCTACCAGAAGTAGCGAAAGAGAAAGAATGAATCTGAAATGTATGAAGCCAGAGACAAGTCTGAAAATTCACGTCCTGTGGAACATTGTAAGCAATTCACTGACGGTCACTCTCCATCCCTGCCACTTCAGTCAGGACTGAAATAATCAGGTGTCCAAATTCACACTTCTTCCGAAGAACTTTGACGTATCACCAATGCATTGGTTACAGTGAGCAATTGGCTCAGACCTGCACATTGCTTTGCTGTTTTCTCTACTGAAAATAGGACGAAGCTCATCAAAAAGCTTTCATATAATTGTGAGGAAAAGATAAATATACAGAAAAGGTACTACTAAGGAAGTGCATTTGAATTTTGTGAGGTGCGCGTTTCTGTAAGCTTGTGCATGTGCAGGCTGGAGGCCAGGGGTTAATATCAGGTGTCTTCTCTTACTGACCCTGGAACTCACCAAGTTTGCAGGACTGGCCAGCTAGCAAGCCCTAGGGACCCTCCTAGCTCCATCTCCCAGCACTAGGCTTACAGGTCTATGTACCTCCATGATGGCCTTTTGTGGAGGACTGGGCATCTCAGATCCCCAGGCTTGCACAGTAAGTGCTTTACAGACTGACCCAGGACTTAGCCCTGGTTTTCACTTAGCAGGTTTTCACTGTGAAAGTTAAAATTTCTCTTCTAGATTTTTCATCTTTGTACCAGATTTAATATCTGTAACTTTGTATTATATTTTTAAAGAAGGGTCCAAAATATATGTGGAGTTTTCCATAAAACTACCTCTGTAGTTTCCATAAAACTACCTTAGTGATAGGTGAAGACAACACAACAACAACAAAAACAACAACAACAACAACAACAACAACAACAGCAGCAGCAGCAGCAGCAGCAGCAGCAGCAGCAGCAGCAGCAGCAGCAACGACAAACCAGACACATGAGCAAACACTAGAGCACAGCAGGTAAAAGCACTTTCCTCCAAGCCTGATAACCAGAGTTTAAGTCCCATCACATTGTAGAAGGAAGGGACTGACTCCTGAGAGTTGTCCTCCAACCTACACACGTGTGAGATATGCCGTGTGTGCCTGTCTCTGTGTACCCAGTAGTAAATGCAATAGACATTTAAACCAGACACATAAGGAAACACAAGTGGAACGTGACACGGAGGAAGCTGAAACTGAAGGAATATATCTGTCTTCACTTCTTCCTCATTTCACCTTCTGATATCCAAGCCCAAATGAAAGCCAGGTATCCGTCCATGGAGGGTTGGCCTTTGGGCACAAAGTGAGGTGGCCAAATGATTGATGGGACAAAATCAGCACAGTGCACGTATCGTGGTGAGTTTTCCTCTAGAATCACACAAGCTCTATCCTCATTCTTCCCTTGGAAGTGGATACAGGGGGCAGTTTGAAGCTTAGGGGAAGGGACTGAGCACAGAGGGATCGATCCGGCCCCTTTGGGTCTCCTTCACTGGAAGCAGCCTATGTGGAGGGTGGTGTCTCTGCTTTGGCAGCGCGTCGTTCCCTTATCTGGCTGTGCTGGTGAATGGGGACAGGCAGAGCTCTGTGAGTTTGAAGCCAGCCTGGTGTACAGAGCTGGTTCTAGGATAACCATGGCTACACAAAGAAACCCTGTCTCAAAAACAAACATCGTCATCACCACCACCACCACAACCACCACCACCACCACCATCATCATCATCATGGCCTCATTATTTATTTTTGCAGTTTTTGATATTTTACTTTACTGATTACTGTGTGGGGGCATGGCAAGTACACACGGAGGTCAGAGGACAGTTTTGTGGAGTCAGTTCTCTCCGGCCACGTTTATGTCATGGTGTGGTTTTGTGGTTTGGAGTTCCGAATTCTCCCTCAGGGTATCCAGGAGCCACTGTACACAGTGCTGGAAGGATGAAGCAGAGCCTGGCATGAATGGGGTCTGCTGGGTCACGGTCTGGCTGTTTGGGGTTGGTGGGGAGAAGGCCTCTCCAAGGACTTCAGTGTAACAGCTGCTAGACAGCACTCAGTGAAACCGCTCTCTTAGACGATGATCTCCAGTGAAACGGCTGGTGTTCATGCACTTTATCTGGGGTGACCAAGGACTGTATAGGAACCCTGGAGAGTGGGAAGGAGTTTTCAGGGTGAAGGGAAATCATTGGCTGGAGCCTAATGTATTGTGAGTGCCTCATTTGAATGGAGAAGTATTTCAGGAATCCCAGGTACTTGTTGGGTAGGTTCTTATTAGGAAAGAGGAAGTTGAACTTGTAGGTTCACCAAGGACTATGCGATCTTCCTCAGATAAAGGGCGTGGGCACCGGACTGCAAAGATAAGGTCAGGCAGAGAAGAAGCCCTCCTGGAAGTGGGAGCCCTCCATTTTGCTCCTAGCTCAGAGGAGCTATCTGGACATGGTACACTGTGATCTTAAATAACCCAGTTTCCCAACGTGGTTTGAATGGGAAACACCCTCTATTGGCATATTTATTTGAACACTTGGTCCCAGTTGGTGGTGCTGTTTGGGGAGGTTATGAAACTTCCCGGACTTGAGGCTGTGGTGGAGGAAGGAAGTCGCTGGGGGTGGGGCCTTGAGTTCTGATCTCTCAGCTTCCTCCTCCTGCTGTTATGCCTCCCCTGCTGTTTTGGGCATCCAGCCCTCTGGAAACATAAGCCAAACCCTTCTTTAAGTTGTTTCTGGTCGTGACATTTTAACACAGTCACAGGAAGGTAAACCATGAGTGTGTGTTCCAGGGATTGTGCCCTGTCAGCCATCTTGCCAGCCCTAACTCGTTTATCATGTTAAGTAGTTTCTTACGCCTAGCTTTCTTACGAATCTCATTTTCTGTATCTAAGAAACGCAACTGGCAGTGATGAATTTTCATCTACTGGAGAAATTTTTGAGTTCTAAATGCTAATTACTTCCTGAGTTCCTCAGTGACGTTTCGATCCAAAGTGAAGAAGGACCAGGAAGAAGCCGTTTCCTTCTGAGTGTGACACATCAGCCTTCACAGGACCAGAGTTTGTGTAGCACTGAGGATGGAAGAAAAGGAAAGAGTCATTTCCATGATTCCTAAGAGAAAGAGTGAGGGGTAGGTCATAGTTCTCCAATGACACGAATTGCTCTGATCAAATAAGTCTTTTGGAGACAAATTAGAGACAATAGAGCCAGGCTGTTGGGGCTGGGATGGAGAAGGGGTGGGGTCCTTCTATCACCTGCTGAACACAGAAACACCCGCCCAGACTCCCTGGTGGGTGTTAAAGTCAATCACTGGACCAATTTAGAGACTTCCAGGGACTCACCCCCTCTGGCGCTTGTAGGGGTTTGTTAGAAACTACTATTGAATTGAGGCTAGTAGGGAGTGTCTTTTTTAAATATAATTGATTTAATTTTAATTTTATGTGCATTAGTATGAAGGTTTCAGATCCCCTGGAACTGGAGTTGCAGACAGTTGTGAGGTGCTATGTGGGTGCTGGGAATTGAACCTGGGTCCTCACAACTAGTGCTCGTTACCACTGAGCCATCTCTCCAGCTTCTAGAATGGAGTTTCTTGTATCTTCAAATCAATTTCATTAAAGTCTGAAGGTAACAAATCTATAAGGTTATTTTATATCACATTAAGAGACAAAAATTTTGCTTCCAGTAAAATGCAACCTCTGTGTATGTATGTGTATGTGTATATCACATACATGGTTACCTGGGTAGTATGTTTATTTATTGTGCATATCTTTGCAATCCATCTCACATACTACCAAAAGAGATGGAAATATTTAACTGTGCAGAATACATGACCAGACCCAAGCACATGTTGGAAGACTCTCTGGTCACCATAACTCTATCCTAAAGTGATGGATTCTAGTTGTAGTGTGTGGCACCTCATGTCAATCAGTGATATTAGCAAATCTCCAAATATTAACAACAGGTTGTTTCCTTGGAACACTCTTCATTCATGATACTAGAGTGCTGTAACTGTGCAGTCCTTTTTAAACAAAATTATTTGCCAAGCAAAGGGTAAATTATATATCTATATCTATCTATCTATCTATCTATCTATCTATCTATCTATCTATCTATATCTTTTGTAAATAAAAGCATGAGATGTCTTAGTTTGTATATGCTTGGCCCGGGGATGGCACTATTAAAAGGTGTGGCCTTGTTGGAGGAAGTATGTCACTGTGGGGTGGGCTTGGAGACTCCTCCTAGCTGCCTGAGGATGCTCAGTCTGTTCCTGGCTTCCTTCGGGTGAAGATGTAGAACTCTCAGCTCCTCCTGCACCATGCCTGCCTGGATGCTGCCATGTTCACTTCTTGATGATAATGGATTGAACCTCTGAACCTGTAAGCCAGCCCCAATTAAATGAGAGTTGCTTTGGTCATGGTGTCTGTTCACAGCCATAAGACCCTAACTAAGTCAACACCTTAATACTCAGGTTTCAAATTACCTTGTTAGGAGCTTCAAGGACCCAAATCCTCAGGAGTGACACATGGATGAGCGGTTTAGAGGAGCTAAGTGACATCGCTTAGAGAGCTGCAGACTAGAATTCAGGTGACTAGGATGTGAGACAGCAGATGATGTTGACCTGCTTCTGAAAGGAACACACTCTGAGTGGCAGGTTCTCAGCAAGTCCAGGGCATGTTCCTTTCATTTCGTTCATGGCTGTGGAGATCGTGTGTGCATGCCACAGACAAGATGTTAATAAATATTTACTAAGTTTAATACATATGATCCAGCATGTTGAATGCTTGGATTCATCATAATTCTACAAGATATTAAATGTGTTGATTTAAGATTGGGCCAATATTTCGAGCCTAGTGGCACAGAGGTTGGAGTGGCTTGCTCTGTGTTAAGCAGTCACATGCTAAGTTGCCTTTGCCAAACCTCCACAGGTTCCCCTGCGTTCACTAACCTTTAGTTTCGCTTGCTTCTCGAAACAGGGTTTTTCTGTGTAGCTCTGACTGTCCTGGAACTTGCTCTGTAGATGAGGTCGTTCTTGAACTCTGAGATTCCCCTGCCTCTGCGTCCTGAGTGAAGGGATTAAATACATGCGGCACCATCAGCCAGCTTCCAACTTTTAAAAAATGTTAGTTGAAGCTGTTGAGCTCTTTGCAGCCCATGGGCTCTGAGGAACATGGTAAATTCATCCTCTTGGCCAAGACCTTTCCTCCACACTTCCTTCTCACACATCCCCCCTCCCCCACATGGGAATATTGTTTAAGTCGAAGCCAACTGCACAGAGGGTGCACTCGTCCTGCTGATTTAACCCACTTCACATTTTTGCTTTGTTATCAGGTTACCCTGAATAGCCTGGGCTCAATGTTGACAGAGGCAACTATTCGTGTACTTACTTGAGGGCCTGAGGTGCCCTAAATGTATACAGACCACCAGCTCAGTCTGGGTTAGTCCTGTTTACATACTCCAGGGGCTGAGCCCAGATGTAAGAAGTACTGGGGCTACACATAGCTCACGGGCAGGCTCCTGAATGGCACCTAAAGGAGTGCCAGCTTTTAAAGGAACAGAGGCAGAGGTCAGTAGGTCCACTGCAATCTCTACATGCTCACGCCTCTAGCAATCTAGCAATCACCAGTTTTCAAAAATGTTTACAAGGGGGAAATCACACTTTAGGAGGTTTTTATGGGTTGAATTCACACACTATAGAATGCTATGCAACCTCTTATAAGAAGGAACCAAACTGAAGCCATTTTGAATAAAACTTCCATTTTGAATACGGGTCAAATAAAGTTTAAGTTCCCAAGACCTCCCTTGGTAACTGACATCCTGCTTGGCAGAAAGAGACATATGTACATAGGTGTTTTAGTTACAGTTTCACTGCTGTGATGAGACACCATGACCAAGTCAACTTTTATAAAGGAGCACATTTAATTGTGGTAGCTGACAGTTTCAGGGGTTTGATCCATTATCATCATGGCAGGAAGCATGGCAGTGTCCAGGTAGATATGGTGCTGCCCAAGGAGCTGAGAGTTCTATATCTTAATCCAAAAGGTAGCCAGGAGAGTGGTCTGTTTTCCACACTGGGTGGGGACCTCAAAGCCTACACATATCCACAGTGACAAACTTCCTCCGAGGCCACATCTACTCCAACAAGGACATACCTCCTAATAGTGCCACTTCTCCTGGGCCACACATATCCAAACTGCTACAGTAGGGTAACTGACAATCTGGTTTTTTAGTTGAAACATGAATGCTAGGCAAGTTGCCCTTCCACAGTTGTCTAACACAACCAACAGGAAGAGGATAAATGTGCCACAATAAGGAAAACCCCTACTCTAAATCCTGATTGGTTAGATAGCTTAGTACAGATGGCTGTGGTTTTGGAGCTTAAAAACTGTAGCATTAGGGTTCAGGGTCACAGTTTAGCTCCCAAGTCTGCTCTGCAGCCCTGATTGATCAGTAGTGGCCTAAGTACAATGCATTTCTGTCATCTGCTTAAATACTTACTAAGATGAGCGTTCAAAGATGCAGTGAGCTCCTGTGTCCCTGACTGGCCAGTTGCTGCTGCCTAATTCAAATAAAGATCTTGCTTTGCTGGATCCCTGGGCCTGCTTGGGTTTTGGATTTTCCAACCTCAACAATCTTCAAATATGAGTGTGGTTTTCAACATCTATTGGCTCATGTAGTAGAAAACAGAGTTTCTGCACGAAATCATTGAATGTTGGTGGCCTCTCCATTCATGTTTTGAAAATCTAATCTTCAGTGCCCTAGAATGAGACATCTGGAAGGTATTCTAATTACAGGGGGGGGGGATCCTCATGAACCACAGAGAGCCAATTTGCATTTCCCACCATGAGAGGTCACAGTAAGAAAGTACAGTCTGTGACCCAGGAAATGCGGCCTCAGTGATATGAAATCTGTTGGTACTTCTATGAGTCCGTGTATTGATGCCAGGAAAGTGGCAGAGCTTTGGGAAGCTGGAAGCCTGAAGAGAACTGGGAGTCTTAGTTAGACAAGATGCCCTTCATTCATTCCAGGTGAGGCCTCTACACAGACCATTAGGCAGGCACCTCACCCTGGCACACCTGTACCCTGACACACACGTAGACCGGCATACAGGCCACTTGGAGGTAAAGGCAAAGGTTTGGAGGAAGACTCATGACTTCCATATAATAGTTATACAGATCACACACAAAAAGCACTCTGCCCAAAACAGTTTTGTAAGAGATGACTGCTATTTTCTTGGGGTTCCTGCTAACAGTCATTTCCGCCCTGCTGCCCTCAAGGCTACCAGCCATGTCTTAGGTATCTCTCATTTGACTCATATTAGCATCCTGTTGTCCAAATATAAACTGGTCCTTACAGCCATCTGTTCCCAGCAGCCTTGATTTTGGATTTTCCAGCTCCCAGAATGCGCGTACCCATGAGCTGATGCGAAGAAGTGCACTCTATTCCGGCAGTGTGACCTAAGTCCCACAAACTGCACTTATGCTCAGGACCACTGGGATGTCTATGGATAAGTGTTCTTGGGATGTCAAACAGAATAGCAGAGTGAATTGACAAGAAAACAAAAACCTGAAAAGGTATAGAGTGATCATAGAAATTAAGTTAATATCATAACTTTCCAACTCTACCCCTCCCTGCCCTTGTTTTTGTATGTGTTTCTGCTTCTTCTCTGTTGAAGAAGGAGCATGCTGTTTGTCTCTTCCAATATTCTTTTAAATGCTGACTTCTGGTTTGTATAAAACATATAAAACAAAGGTTTCTGGGTGAGGTGGTGGACTAGGAGCTGGCTAATTTGTTGTAGTGGGGGAGTAGGGATAATACAAACAAACGGACCCTACTCGGCAGAGTTCTAGAGAATCACTCAATGAGAGGGCAGCTCACAGGGCAGAGAGGAGGAAGGTCACATGACTCTGGGTGTGTTGAGGAAGGGAAGCAGAGGCCTAGTACAGGATCTGCAGTACCTGTTCCTGGAGGTTCATAACCACCGGTAACTCCAGCTCCAAGGGATCTGACACCTCTTCTTGCCTCCAAGGACACCTGTGCACTTACTCCATGCACAGATAGATAAACAATAAAATAAATCATAGAGGGAAAAAGCCCTTTCCAGAAGGAAAGGCAGGCCACATGGATCAAGAGAACTGGCCGTGCTACCAGGCCAACCCTGGTTCTCACAGGAGAAGGGTCAGCACGGAAAGTTCCATTTTATCATAAACCAATAAGTACGGCCGTGAGCCATCTTGAGAAGAAACTTGTTGTAAACAGATCTACGGTATTCACAAGGCAGAGAATCTGAAGTTAGACTTCCATAGCTTCAGGGAGGAGGGGAGGGAAGGTCTGACACTGCTAAGACAAAAAAAAAAAAGTGTGAGTGATGGGACATGTGGCTGTCATTGAAGCAGCCCCACCCTCAATGGTTAGATGCTGACAATAACTTTGGACTTCGATAACCCCAAGCCTGATTGCTATCAGATCAGCCTTGGGGCTACTTATCTGGAATCTGAGCCCTCTGAACTTCCGAAAAACTTGATACCTAGATTCTTCCTAGAGGAAGGCAGGTATGAACCTGCAGATCCTAGGGCTACCTTGCTTTCCTTATACCTGAAGCATCTGGGACACTTCCCCTAGGTAGACATTGACCTCCCCAGGGCGGACTAGCAGGACTTTGGGAGCTGAAAGACCTTGACTGCCTTGCTTCCCCTAACCCCACCCTCTGACCAAGTCTTTTACAGGAGACTGAAAGGTCCTGAGGTGAAAACAGCTCTTGTAGAGTAGCTTCTGCAAGTCACAGAAACACGAGGGTTCATAAACCCAAACCCAGCTCCCTGCATCCACAGAGACTTAAATTTTAGAAGACATGTAAAGTTGTTCCAGCCCATTTCCCTGAATGCTCCTTCCTTCCTTCCTTCCTTCCTTCCTTCCTTCCTTCTTCCTCTTTCTTTCTTTCTTTTATTTTTAACCTTCAAATGTATTTTAATAAGGTGATGCTGAATTACTGCTCCATGTCTCAGAAAAATTTTCAAATTGAAGGTATCAGGAACAAATCATAATACACCAATAAAAATGCACAGTGTAACACCTAAAATAGGCAAGACTAAGAGCTACTGTCAGACCTTCAACACACAACAGCCCTGTTCCCAAGACTGTACTAGGCCTATCAAGAAAAGCTGTGGACAGCAACAGCAGATGCAGGAAAGTGTAGTCCTCACCCAAGAAGAAGAGGGAGGCAAGTTAACACAAGATTTCTTTTAAGATGTACTAAAATGAAAACCTCTAAGAGAAAATGTCTTCCTTAGGACATGGAGGGGTCATATACGAGATATAACAGAACTGTAGGTATGCTGCAACCTCTGTGGACATTTGTCTGAATTCTTACCTGGGAGTGAATGGAGGAATTGGGCTAGGTCATTGGAGCATGTTTAGGTTTTGTGGTATACATGGCAGTGTCCCTGGGGTTGAGGGGGAGAGAGAGAGAGAGAGAGAGAGAGAGAGAGAGAGAGAGAGAGAGAGAGAGGATCAAGATTAATGGAATTCTGAGTCCATTTTCCTATGGTTCTCCAGGCCCTCAATAATCAATATACTTCAGGAATGCACCAGACAGACGTGATAACGCACTATACCACAGACTTTGATTTGCTAAATGCACCCCTCCCTTGCCCCTGTGCCTTCAAGCATGCTATCTATTGAGAAGAACGCCTAACACTTTTCCAGGGTAGAATTCTGCCTAGTCCAAAAAGGGCCCTTCTTTTAAGGGCTGCAGGAAACTAGACAATGCAACTTTACCTAATATCGGCAGCGTTTATTTGGAGCAAATTCAGTTCCCGGAGGTGGACGGTTGAACGCAGGAGGAGTTCCACCAACTGCTCCAATTCCTTCCATTGTAGCAGCTTGGCCAAAACGTTCAGTTGTTGGTGAGGTCAATCCAAGGGTTCCATCTGGCATCATAGTGGCAGGTCCTGGAGGAGCTGGAGTACCCGGTGGCACAGGAGCAGGGGGCATGGCGCATGGCACCTCTATTGTTTTTGCCCATAGCACCTCCCACAGTCATTTGGCCCATCCGAATCTCTTGTCCTCTCGCATCAGGAAAGGTTCTCTTGAATCCTTCCTGCTGCCGTCGCACCATTTCTTCTTGCTGTCTCCGCATCTGTTCCTCACGGCGCCTGCGTTCCCCTTCCTGCCTGAGTTCTAACTGCTTTTGTTTCTGAACCTCTTGGTTATGCAGCTTCTCCATTCTTCGAAGCTCTTCTTGACGAGTCATCAAACCCTGTCTCATTAGCATAACCTGGTGCTCATGGCGTGCTGCCTCCGTCTCCATCTCCAGCCTCTCACGAGCCTCCTTGATGTTTCGGTCCACTTGATCCTGCTGTCGCTTCTCCATCTCAATGAGAGCCTTCCAGCGCATGGCATACTCATACTCAAAGGACCCAGGCTGTGCAAATCTGGGTGGCTGTTCTCTCTCCTTGTGAAACTGCTGGTTTTTTGTTTTTATGTTTTGGTTTTTTTTTTGTTTGTTTTTGTTTTTTTTTGTTTGTTTGTTTCTTTTTTTCGGAGCTGGGGACCGAACCCAGGGCCTTGCGGTTGCTAGGCAAGCGCTCTACCACTGAGCCAAATCCCTAACCCCTTATGTTTTTTTTAAACCAGCTTCTCCGGAAGTCCCTCTTCATCATCTAACTGGTCCATAGGCTCCACAGTCACAGGCCGAGGAAATGTGGTTAGCAAGAAGGAGCCTTCACTGCATCTTTCCAGAGCTTTCGGAGCAGCTGGCTTCCCTGAGAACTCAACAATGCCTTACCCTGAGGGCCTTCGTCAGTCATCCACCTGGCCAAACACCGAAAAGGCTTCTTCCAGCAGTTCGTTGGACACGTTCTGAGGAAGGTTTCGAACCGTAAGGGATGCACTATGACAAGCAAAGCGCACTCGCAGCTGCTTTCCACGGAGTGGCCTGCTGTCCAGCTCCACTTTGGCAATTTCCGCTGGGGTTCGTGTTTCCAAGCGAATAAAGACAAAGCCTTTATCCTTATGAATGAAAACTTCGCCTGCTTTTCCATACTTCTCAAAAAGTTTCCTCATTTCTTTCTCAGTGATGTCAGGGGGGAAGATTGCCCACAAGAGACGGCTACGTTGGGTAAAGGTCTTCTCTTCTGATTTCCTAAAATTCTTCAGGTCAATAGTCAAGCCTTCATTCTGGCTGCTGGCCTGCTGTCCATTTGTAGGTATTGGTGGGGGCGGCGGCTGCTGCTACTGCTGCTGCTGCTGCTGTTGCTGCTGCTGCTGCTGCTGTTGGTGGTGCTTCCTTGGAGCATGATTCTGCTTCCCCAAGTTAAAGGTCTTACTGCTCTGCATTTTTGCACCCCTCTGCCCACAGTTCTTTGCTCAGACTCAGGGCCTCCACCGACCGTGCGCCTTCTTTTCTTTAAAACACTTTTAAAAGTATTTTGATCTTATCTTATGTTTTAAAAGTGACTTTCCTTCTTATTTTTATGTTTATGTTTGATCTGGTTTATGCATTTTTTTTTCATATTTGCCTGACATTTAACCTTAGTTCCCTTTCTTTTTATTTTTAGTAGAAATTTGGTTTTATCTTACCTGAACAAAAAGATAGGTATTATGGTTTTATTCTGCTTCTTAAGTTTATCTAATTTGTAAATATGATTTGTTATTTTTTGGGGAGGGGGAAATTTGGTCTTTCCCCTCTTTCTGTTTCCTGCTCTTTGTTCCTTCAGAACTCTCCTCCGTTCTTCTCCATCTTCAATTTTATTTAACCCTGCTGCCCCAGTCTCCTATAGTCTATTTATCTCACAATTTACCATTCCTACATTTACATTCCTTTTGCCAATTTCTGTTCTTTGGCTAGGGCACTATATTCCTGGGCTCTGGTTTAAGTGTATTTTGATATATTAGGTTTCGTCGCTATAACATTTTTTTTCCTGAGTGGTAGTAGGCAGTGAATCTCAAGGGTTAGGCCACTTATTAAGAAACTCCTCAAATAAAACTGAAGAGATGGACAGGCTAACACATGTCAACACACAAGCAAAAGAAACTCAAACCAAAACCAAAACCACAAGAGGACACCTGAAGAAGATAGAACTCCTTAATTAGGAGAATTCTGAGACACTTTGGGCACAGTGCCAAAAGTTCACTTGTGAAAATGGCCAAGCACTTCTAAGCAGGTGAGGTGAGGAAATCAAGTCCAGACCTAGAAAAGAAAGCCAACGAGTAAGATGAGAAGGTGAGCAAGATAGAGAAGAATTTCAACAGTACTGTTCCTACAACCATTCAAAGATGCTAAAATCAAGGAGCACAAAAGCCCTCAAATAGTTGAGCCAATCCCAAGATGAAAGGACAGAGATAAGGGCTTCAGGATATCCAACCTCAAATTAGATTAGAGCCGCGTTTGGCAGTGAAAGACAATGGATATAGGATAGAGGACGGGAGATCTCCACAGAGCTCCAGCCATTGAGGAAGAGGTTAAGGATAGCTTCCTTAAGCTGGAGAAACTAGGTATCCACATGTAGAATGTAACTAAACCCATACTTCTCTGCTTGAACAAAAATCCGTTCAAAGTGCATCGAAGACTTTAATATAAAACCTAAAACTTTGAAATTACTAAAGGAAAACACACGCAGGCAAGGACTCTCTATAAAGGACTCCGATATCACAGGAAATCCTAACTGACTGACTAGCTTACACGAAATAAAAACAAACTTCTGCACGCCAAAGGAAACAGCAGCAGAGTGGAGAGGAAAATATGCATCAGCTAGCAGGAGCTCTCTGGTGATGTCCAGAACCCCCAGTTTTCTTTAGACAACGGTGTCTGATGTTCCCTGTGAGCCTATGGGCTCAATGTGAAGAATTGTGGAGCCCATCCTGACCCTGCACTGCCTGCCTTCCTGTCCACAGACAACCTTGCTGGCCCATCCTGACGGCGGATAGCGGGTTGAACATCTGCATCCCGTCACTTCATGCTGCCCCAAGCTTCAGCTCCTCACCTCCACAGAGAATGAGAATCCGAATGTGAACTTCATTGTTCACATTCTTGACCCAAGGGTTGATTGCTTTTTAAGTTACTGGATTGAGAATACTTAGAGGGTTTTTGTTTTTTTTTAAAAAAATGGCAGATATAGAACCTTCCAGAAAAAAAAATTAGAATCTCTAAAGAACTTAAATGACACACACACACACACACACACACACACACACACACACACACACTCCATGCCACCAAAAACAGGCTTAGAGCGTTCTCAACAGAAGGCATACAAATGGGCAGTAAACATTTTAAATAATGTTCAAAATCTTCAGCCATTAGGGAAATGCAAATTAGAACGACACTGAGATACCATTTCCTGTCAGAATGAAGATCACTGAGAAAACAAAAAACAAACAAACAAACAAAAAACCAAAACGCAAGTGGAGATGGCCCAAGGAGGAACCCTTATACGCACTGGTGCAGCGAATGTGGAAATCAGCATGAAGCTTCCTCAGATACTTAAGAGACTGCCAAGCAACCCAGTTAGCCCACCTTGAGCACGTACCGGAAGGAATCCAGAGCAGCACACAACAGAAGAAACCGCACATTCTCCTCAACAGCCAGGACCTGGAGCCAAGAGCTGAGTGGCTAAAGCGAAGGGGGTAGGTTGTGTCCAGAGAGGTCTCATTCAGCCATGAAGAATGAGATGTATCCCCGAAGGAAAATGAACAAAGCTGGACATGACAGTAAGTGAAGTAGGCCAGACTCGAACGTTCCATTTTCTATAGGAGGAGGAATCTGGTAAAGTATGAGAGTGTGTGCGTGCATAAGACTCGGTGGCAGGAGGACTTACGGGAGAGGAACAGGACTAGCAAGAGGGTGGGCTGGTGGAGCTTTGGGGGGCCATGGGAGCCAAGTACAATGCCACACGTATATGAGAAAATGTCATCGAGCTATCGCTTTCTGCACTTAAAGATTATTGTACTTTTTAGGGTACATACAAAGCACTCATTTTAACCTCAGACTAGATTGATTAGACATCTATTGAGAAGGGGCAATGGGGACATTCCTGCCATAACCGTTTATTTCATTTGGACGCAGAGGGAATAACATGACTTTTTCAAATATTAAATTTGCACTTGGCAGCTTCCTTCTGCACATTCCTTCTTGTTTGCGAATGTTTTTCTTTTCCAGCTTTTATTTTGTAATCTACCATTTTTTATTATAGTCCAAATAAAGGAAATAAATTATAAAATGTCATTGGCCTGGCCCTCTTTAATCCATACTATATTTTCAAACCAATTGTCCCAGGAAATGGGGATGACATATTTACATCTATGGCTAGTTTTCTTTGGTGTGTACAGTGTTCCTCCACTGACATTGTGGTTTGATCAACTGATTTACAGATGCTTAGGGAAGATCAAACTGACCCTAATGGCAGCTTCACAATGCTATAGAGGGTTTCCTATAAAGAGGCTCCCTATACTCATGGGTCAGTATTAAGTGATTTGTTCTAAACTTTGAAATGGGTTCTGCACACAAATCCAGTACAGATCAATACCAATATGAACTGCATATATGGAGTGACGGCCCATATTGAAACCTAGACTTTCTAGTACTTGGTGCTGGGCGCTAGAGAGAGAAGATGAACATCTACTTGGAATGGCCTTTTGTGAGAATTCCCATCCAATAGGATTAAAATACTTTTTATATAGAAACTAATCTGGGCTCACATCCTTCTGGAAAAGATGGCTGCAGATCCTTAAAGCTGGGAGGTGGTTATACTTGTGCCTGCTGTGGTATGGAAGCTTGCTTTTGACCATTTAACACTGCTTTCAGGTAATTAACTCACTGTTGACCTCAACGTAGGTGAGTATGGCAGGGGAAGTGAAGCACATCCAGCAGATATCTCCAGCAAGGCCACTGGGCATGACAGGAGTCACCATAGCCGTTCAAAGCTGTACTTCTTGTGAATTAGAGCCAAACATCACTATCATGGACTCATATCAGGGTTTGTACAATTTAGGTGGAAAACCTAGAATTCTTTTTCACTTTATGGACTTCTTATATGGAGTTTAGTTTCTTTGAAGTTTGTAACAGTTCATTAGTTAGTAAAAGGGTCGAAAGATCTGGTTATTTACAGAAAATTCAAATGTCCAATAAACCCTAGCAGAGGTACATTATTTCATTAGTATCAGGGACACATCTTCAACTTTGGTATTGTTAAATATTGACGTTTTCTTTTCTCCATGTCTTAACCAACTTTAAAACAAAGGCTTAGCATGTATTTAAGTATAAATGCCAGTGTGTCAGAGTACGCCCATCTGAGTGTACAGGGTACAGGATCCTTAGAGCCTCACTTTGAAATGTGGGTGTGGTGACGATTTACGATGGAAACAAATGCGAAACAACTTTCTGTTAAACACTTCAGCGTTTTGACAAAATTGCTTCTTGCTATAGTTGAAAATTTGAACATCACAGTTGAAATATGGAGACATTCCAGATTCCTAAATTATACAAAAGCATAATAATCTGAGCACACTGAAAACACTGAATTATTTTAAAGGTACTGGCAGTCATAAGTGACCATATATTTTCTTGTTATTGACAGGTGGCTTGTGTTCTATTTCTATTGTGGTGACAGTGCTGTGGTCAATGAAATCGAACGTTCCAGGCATGCCACCTCATCCTAAAATGTCTGAACTGGGAACCATCAAAGGGAACAACTGACTAGAGGAACCCTGCAGAGGATGCCAGCTCATTTCTATTAGGTAATGAATTGGTTAGAAAAACTGTTGAATGGAACTCATTTTCCCCCCCTCCTCTTGGCCAATGCTTCCCTCAAGCTCAGTTCTCCCTAGGGCAAGGGAGCAATGAGATTACCCACACTTTTGAAATAGCATGGTCCTTCTTCCAGAGTGTTATGTGGTATCAAGTACAGGGCTGCTGATTTGAACCAAAGATAGCAGTGCTACCACTGCCTCAGGGAAGCTGTCAAACAACTAGGACTCTGTTAATAAATTCTCTGAAAATACCTAAAAATAATTAAAAAAAAAATCCCCCTCCTGGAGAGCCCACAGGGCCAATGGGGGCCTGGTAGGAAATCACTCTTCTGTGAACTGAAGCCAATCAGAAGGGCTGTGCGGGCTCAAATCAGGGTTTGCATTTCTGGCAAGGTGTCTAATACCCTGGTAGAATTCGGTGCCTGTACCATGGGCAACGCCACTCTTATACCAGTAATACATGCAAGACTTTGCACATTGAAGCCGTCCTGTTTAACATCTGAAATGAGAGAGCAGTGAAGATCTTAAAAGTTGCTTTATTTAAACAAAACTGATGCCAACCTTTCTATCTATATACAAACATGTTTCAGAACCAGAGCCGCAGACACACAAACTGCTCACACGGAAACTGTAATGCTTGACATGTTAAGACAAAGTTTTGTTTTCTGCTCATAAAGACGTTCACAGATTCAAAAGTCATTCTGAAGGCTGAACAGCACCATACCTTCATCTTCCGGGTGGCTTATGTAAATGCTAAAGAATGGGGGATGGAACTTTGGAGGGTCAATACATTGTGTTTAGTGTGTGACCTATGATGGGGGCTCACAAAATGTTTTGGGCTGGAGATAAAATTTTGAATAAAATATAATCTACTGAGAGGACACTTAAGAGACGGAGGCTTAAATTTTTTCTTTTACTCTACTTGCCTATATCATAAATATAAGAAGATCCTTTCATTCATTTGGTCCCCCAAAGTAAGAAAAGCTAGCTTAAAAAATAAGTTTAAAATAATTTTATAAGTACTATCAACAAAATGTAGTGACTAGAGATCCTTCAAAGTCAAGGTAAGACTACAGAAGGAAGTATCACACTTCTGTCCTTCTCCCTCCAACCCATTAGAAATGAAGTCCTTCCACACGCTTACCTACATGATAAACTTATGTCTAAAATTCTGTTGGAGAGTTTCACCTCTCCCATACTTAGGGCTTCCAGGAGCCCTCTGAGTTCCTCAACAAGGACTGTAGTTAGGAAAATCCCCCAAAGGCTCGCTACATATTCTGCTCATTAACTCCAGCTCCATACAAACACTAGTTATTTTAGCTAAGACTTGAAAACAGCAGCTGTTGCAGCAGAATGTGGAGATTCTGTTGACGCTGATCTGTGGCAGCTCTTGGTCATTGGGGGGGTGAGGAGCCGTGCGGCAGTGAGGTAGAGAAGGAGTGGATCCCACAGCCCCTCCTGCCACAGCACATGAAGATTCGAGTTTGAGCTGGAGGGTCACCAGTCTGCGACACAGATCAGACCTCAGAATGCTTTGTATCACGCGGCCACCGAGCACCAAGCATGACTACATGCCACAGTACGGTGACCCACAGGGGCTGTTACTCTCGTTTGCTCATGGGATTCAGGTCCCACCATTTACTGTGCTTTCATTTTCTAAAAATGAGATGAAACCATTGTAAAAATGTTCTTTCAAAATAAATTATTTCTAGAATATAAAAGCTTTATATTTCCCCAGCTCATGTATCATTATAAAATAGGAAATCAGAAAATTAGCTGTTGCAATTTGCATATGGTAAAAAATATTTATATGTGTACACATATAGACACATATATAAAAATGCAATTTTAAATTAAAATTATCAATTAAGAAAATGATCAGGCATAGAATTGTACCTAAGAAAAGCCAAGTGTGTGTAATGGAAACGAGCTTAAAAGGAGTGCCCCAGCTGTGAGAGGATAAACTAAGACTTGTCCCCTGAAAAGGCAGAGTCAGGAGTCCGATCACCCGGGGCTTAGAGGTCACCATTTTCAGATCTAACCACCCCTCCCCACTCATAGCACCCATCACTAAGTCCCTAAGGATGCACACTCTCAAGGTCACTGGCTGGTGACTGGGCCACCTGTGCTTGCCATGGTTAGTGCCCTTTGCCCGAGCTGCTTTTGCCCAGGAAGCCCTACCCATGTAAGAGAGAAACTGTGTCCTAATGTGCAAAGGTGCCTTGTTGATTAGTAGGTCTCATCCCCTCTTGGTGGAGGGGAAGTCCTCCCAGGAAATGTAAGCAAGAGAGAGAGGGGCATCTGTGGCTAAACTAGGAGCAGCCCGTTCCTATCACTGAAGACAAGGGTAGTGTTCTTAAGGCCTCCACGGACAATTGGGGTCCTCTTTCCATGTTGTTGGCTCCTGCAGCTGCTAGTGTTCATGAGGAAAAATGTTCACGGAGACTAGGCCCCAATGAGGGCCTGCTCAGGAACAGGCAAAAGGAGAACAGATCCGGCCTGAGGAGCGGCCCTACAGTCCTATGCTCAAGAGCATGCTGGCATCCCCTGGGGCTTTGCATGGGTCCCCAGGTGAAAAGCCAGTCACAGCAGACCCTTCACAGCCTGCTTTCAAGTCCACCTGGAATGGCACCACTGAGGCTAATCTGTTTTTAATGAAATTGCTCCTTCACATTCTAAAACGGCCATTTATGATTGGTGGAGTTCGATGCAAAGAACAGGTTTAACATATTTTCCTTCTTTACCTAAAACAAAAACAAAACCAATTACATATTCCCTACCCAACTATTATCAATCAAGGTATTTTAAAAGCAAGCAAAAGCTAACTACTAAAATCTGTCTTTTCTTCTCCTAACGACTGTTGCTGATACATGCCCAGTGAAAGTAAAGCTCGTGGCTCTGCAGAGCGTGAGCAGAAGCCAGTACTCACAGTGGGAGGGGTCAAGCACAGCACTCTAACCAGATTTAAGGTGATCGACCCATCGAGTAGAAAAATGTAATTTCTACTATGTAGCAAATATTCTGGAAGAGTCAAAGCAAAATCAAAGTGGATGTGTGCACCAAGACAGGTTTAACCCCTCAGCAGCATTTATCTAAAAAGTGTGTCAATCATAAACCTGCCCCTCTAAATGGATTATGAAAGATGTGGCTACTCAGAAAAATAAGAACTAAGCAAGAAAGGCCTTAGATCCCACTGAAAACCTGTGGAGAACATTACATCCTTTCAAAGGAGAACAGTAGAATTTCAGGACTTCCTACCATTCCCTGGTCCAGCCACAGTGCTCAGGTAAGGACAGGGCTCTCACCCTTCCTGTGGTGACGCTAAGGAATAAGCAACTCCCTTTCTTCTACTGCATCAAGGGTCTAAGGTGCGACCCTAGCCATGAAAACTAGAAGGAAATAAAATTTCAAAGACCAAGTTTCACTCATTTGCCCTTTGAAGAAAGGACATCCCAGTCTCTGGTGGCTTCTATCAAATGCCGCTGGCCGTGACTCATCCACTCTTCCTGGTCTTCGTAGAGCCGCCCACAGAACCAGCACTTGAACACACACTGGGCAGGGTCGTCCGGCAATGAGCCCACCACCTGGTAGTTGTTTTTATGAACCTTCTTCAGTTTCATTTTCAACATCATCTGCCTCTTCATGTGGTTCGTTTCTGCCACATTCTGGTAGGTCAGCCGCATATGGTACCGCCGGACACCCAGCTGACACCTAGTCCTCTCAGACAGGACAACCTTGAGGACGTTGCCTTTGTACTTGTTGATTACCTTCATCACATTGGTCACTTCGGGGGAGTCGACGTCAGGATGGTTTAACACGATGACAGGCTGGTTCCGACGGGGACATTTAATCAACTGATCTGGTTTGGCAGCTATGAGTCGCAGCTGCCTTGCCACCTGAAAAAAGGAAGGGTCTTTGAAATAGCGGCTGGGGTTGGCCTGCATCTTGTTCTTCTTCTTGGCTGAGCTCACTTGCTTGGTTTTATTCTTGCTTAGAGTTAGGTTTCTAGAAATTGGCCTTCCTTGCCTGCTTGAGTCACTGCTTCCTGGTACCGTGCTGTACACAGGGATGATTTTCTTAGGAGTGACACTGCAAATAGGGTCCTCTTTTCTTGATTTGGGCCGAAGAGATGTCTCCAGACTCGGGGACAAGTCTGCTGGTCCACTTCTGCACGGCAAAAGCTGGGTACCTGAGCCTGGTTGTTTCACAGGGCAGAATGGAAGTGTTCCTGCTAACTGGGCTTCACTGCAGGGGATGCTGACAGGTGTGTCACAGGTAGCCTCTATGATGCGAGCATCTTCAGAAGAGTTAAGGACCCTCAGCACAGCCCCTTTGGGGATCAGCACTGGAGTAGCAACAGGAGTCTTTCTGGTCACCCTGCTTTCCGTTTTCCCGTCATTAGCACTGACAAACGGGGGACAGATTTGCTGAGGAACATGCTGTGCACTGCCAGTAATACTGTCCTCGTTCTGAGGTTTTTGCAGAGGACCCACAGAAGGGCCAGTGCTAGGGCCAGGACCAGTAAGGGACACACTCATTTCTTGAATAGCCTTGGGAGTTGCTTTTGAAGTCAGCTTGGGTGCCTGCCCTATGGGACGTCGCTGAGCACTTCCGGCAGACAAAGAGGAAGGCTTGCCACAAGACTCGATTAACTGCGCTATCTTTCTGCGCAGCAGTTCAATGGACTTTATTTTGGTTGTTGAACTATTCCATTTAATGCCCTCTGGCACATTTTCAGATCCAGAGCTCAATGAAAACACTGACGAGATGATTGGGCCTTCAAACGCATTACCTGTTGTTTCAGAAGTCTTGGGCAGCACGGGCCGATCGCCAGGCTGCTGGGACCTCGTTTTGTCTTCCCCAGCAAAGTTTATGTGTAAATACTCTTTTTTCTGCACAGAGGAGACCTGGCCTGTATTTCCCACTGCTTTGCTTTCCATCTGTTTGTCTTCCAGCTTCCTGTCAGAGGAAACCACTGTTTCAGGACGACTAGTCCTATTCCTGGCTTCTAAGTCATTTTCACCTAAAGGCAGCAAGCCCTTCTCTCCAGAGAAGGAAACCTTTGAAGACAACGAGGCGAGCGGAAGGAGCTGCTGGGAGTCACTGCGGGAACCTCTTCCGTCTTCAGCAAAAGCAGCAGCTGCTTTAGTCAAGAAGCGGCTCACTGTGGCTCCAGGGCCATAGGAAACACTACTTTGTACAGAGGCTGGAGAATGGCTTTTTACCGCAGCTGAAGGAAGGGCTCTAGGTGGACACAAACTGTGAGACTTCTGTAAATCTTTAATTGTATCGGGACCGAGGAAAGAGTCTTGGTGACTGTGTATGCCAGAGTTGGGCATGAAAAAATTGCAAGACTTCACCCATTTCACATTTTTAAGCTGTTTCTGAACCAAAGAGTGCAGACGGTCAAGGCCCACAAACTCTCCAGCATTCCCTTCCATTGCTAGTGGCCTCGAGGCTTCTGTGGAAAGCATTTTTGTCTGCCCCCTCGAGCCCTTCTCAGTACTCATGCACTCAGACAGGCCTCCGTCTCCTCTGCTTGTTTCGAGGCGGGAGTTTTCTTCCAATGGAAACAGTTTAAGCACGAGCTGCTGTGTGCCATTGACCACCTTCACGTCCATCAACTGGGCTAGACAGTTGGTGGGGACCACCAGCTCTGAGGGTGCCATAACAGTCAGCGGCAAGCCTGGCTGCACGGGTTCCTTGGAGGGGGAAAGCACTTCCACCTCAACATTCTTATTCCCCAGTAGGCTCACCTCCCTTGGCTCGCACAGGGTCACTCTGTTGGGAATACACACGACATCTTTTTGATACTTCTTTAGCTCAGGTAATAACATCATATTGTGCGTCTTGTCTTTGCTAGCATGGAGAGAGAACCTCGATAGCTGGTCTGACAACTTGTTCTGGAAGGCAGCCCTGGGACTGGGGGCCTTTGAGAGTTCCACGCTCTGCTTTGAAATGTTGGTTCTCTTGGGCTCCAGTTTGGCTCCAGTTTTGAATGGCCGTTTGGCACCAGCCCGCTCGTGCACTCTCCTCCTGTGCTTGACAATGTAGTCGTTGCGAATAGCACCATAGTCGCAGTACTCACATCGGTAGGGGAAGATGCCTGTGTGCTTCACCAGATGCCTCTGAAACTCCCCTTTCGTGTAGGAGATGTAGCTGCAGTGAGAACAGATGAACTTGATCTCCTCGTGTTGCAGAGTGTGTTTTCTGTACTGCAGCGGATCCTTTGTAGAGAACCGACATTTATCACAGTAGTATTTGCCTGGCTTGAAGTTCCTAACCTTAAATTTATTTACAGGACTTGAGATGGTTTCCGTTTCATTTCTGATATGAACGGCCCCAGCGTTATTGTTCACAAAATGCAGCTGGGTAGGCACCGCTCGAAGGCTGCACTTAAAGCAGACATAAGTGTCTTGGCCTTGCCCAGGGCCCTTCCTCAAGTCTTGAGTGGGGATCTTGTGAATACTTTTGCACTGTACACAAGTAGCAATGGTCATTGTGGCAGCCTCTGCCTCTGAACCTTGGTACAGTAGGGTTTGTGCTTCCTGTCTCTCTGGCCGAGTTGCTCTATTAGGTTGTTTGGGGGACATGGTCAAGGAACTGGGTCCCCCATTCACTTGTGTGGTATACAGTTGTTCTCCAATATCCTTCATCTCCCTTAACTGCATATGCACATTGCAAACTGAAACTCAGAAAGACGTCACTCAATGAAACCCTCCGCGGGCGGGCATCCTTCCACACACAGGGACTGGTGGAGCAGCAGGCACTTCTTGGTGAATACTTAATGATCAATCACGTTTTGTGTCCTTTCACAGGAATGTGTGAGCCACACTATGACTGCTTTCAACTCTGTCTCCAGGCAACACTACAGGAGAAAGAAAACCATAAGGCATGATCAGTACAGAGGCTCATGGGTCAGCTAAGCCGCCACCACTTCCACTGTCATAAGGGCTCGGTGGACACAATCTCCACAGATCCCAAACTACCTCACTGCAGCAAAAGAAACACAACCATGCTGGCAAGCCTAAACTAAAAACATCCTCTAGCTCAGGTGTTAGAAATCTCCTCTCTGGACCAAGCATGGGCCTGAGCCACCTGGAGGAAGGACATCAGCAGTAGCTCAAGACCACCTCTGACAAGGGAATGCTTCGCTTAGTTGATGTGAGTACGTTCTCACAACTTCGTAGGTCGCTTCAGAAGCCTTCTACAAGCTTTCATATAAGCTCATCAGAAGGAGATGCCAAGTCCGTTTCCATGTGTGACTTACCAAGTGGTTGAGCAGGGCTTACGGCTGGCCGGTCACATATGCACCTGCGTTATGGCAACTCTGACTCGCACACTCGCTCTGCTTCCACAAGAGAAGCCAACACCACTGACTCAAACACAGTGACTTCTTTAGCACCTTCGGTGGCCTCCGCCAAGTGCTAGGTGCTCTGTCTGTGAGCTGGAGGGCAGTGGTCAAGAGATGCCTCAAAATAAAATACACTTGGCACCAGCGCTGTCAGCCTGGTGGGAGAGAACCCATTCCTGAAAGTTGTTCCTTGACTGACAGATATTCTGCAACACGGATACACGTGCCATGAATTTAAAAATGCTTAAAAATGGGCAAATCGCTGTCTTCCCCTTATGAAGCCCACATTTGGGAGAGGGGTTCATTTGTTTAGTTGTTAAATGGTAGTTTAAAAGGAAAAAGCCAAAATTGGTAAAGAAATATCAAAAAAAAAAAAATTAAAAGAGGATAGGAAGAGCTCATGTAAGGAGGGTGTGGGGCGGAGGGAGGACATCCAGATCTGTGGTAGCCAGGGACTGAGTTCTATGGGGGTCCAGAAAACAGGATGTGTCAAGCAGAGAGAAGGCAAGATCTGTAGGAAGTGGGCCTGGGGTACTTGGAGAATCAGTTGAGGTGGGGGATGTAAGATGGTCAGAATGGGACGCAGGGCAATGGCTCCTCCTGTGTATGTGACAGAGAGCTGAGAGAGAGACCGGATCAATGCAGTGATATGCTCTGATTTACCCCACCACAACAGCATCCAGCTGACCTGGGAGGACTAGAGTGTGTGTTGGTGGGCTATGATGCCTTAAATTAGAACAGGTGAAGGAAACATGCATCTTCTAAAACAAGTAAGTTCTTCTATTCTCATGCACATGTTACTCAGTGGTTGACAGTATATAATGTATAGACACTCTTCTCAGAAGATACAAACTAGGAGCCCAACAACACTTCTTGCTTGGAGTCTACTGGAAGCTGGTCTTTCATGATCTTAAACAAACAAACAAAACTACCATCGTTTGAGCAATTTTCCCCATGTTTCCATCCAGCAATGAGGACCAAGGACATTTCTTCATGAAGCCACAGAGCTGCAAGGATGATTGTCTCCACAGGGAAGGAAGCACACAGACACTCAAGGATTTGGTGATAGGCAGGAAAGTGAGGGAGAACCAGCAGCTCCTTCTGACATAGGATGGTCAAGACCTACACAAAGCCAGTCTGAAAGGTCAGCTCAGGGTAGGCACAGGCCTCTCTGCTACATTCAGATGTGGTATAAAACCCTTTAAAAGGAAGCTTTGAAAAACACTGGAGACCCCACACTTAAGGACAAGCTGTGACTTTGCGTGTAGTCTTCTCCTTCCTGTCCAGCTCTGGTGAATGATGGTTACCTCTACCCCAAGCAACTACCAGCATATAGCCAAGCCCTGACACCAGATGCAGCATCAAGGAGACAAAGGCCTGGGGAGTTGGGGTGGCAAGTGCTGTCTGACCCCTCCAAGTTCAAGCATATATGTATGCCAGAGGACCATGACTTGTACAGGACGCATGAATGCTCCTAACTGGCAGCAGGGACCAGGCTTTCTACTCCACTGTACCCTGGTGTGGATGGAAAGAGCCCTTCCAGGGACATCAGTAGGAGAAGTAGATATACTGTTTACTTCCCAGTTCTCTAAACTGACACATGTGAAAGGAGACAGGGTGACCCTAGAACTCTTGCAACGCACAACGTGACCTCAAGCAGTGACCTATGTGCATGTGTTCTCTCATCTATAAGACAAAAGCCTGGATTAATTAGGTTTCTAAGCCTGAGGCTGTTGGTCTCTGAAATAAGACTTTAAAATTTAAGAACACGAGTATCTTCAACATGTTCTCCCCAGCAATTTCATGCAGATGCCATTCAGTGCCAGAAGGGCCTGGACAACCACAGGGCCATAGAATGCAGAGGCTGAGGTGAGGGCATAGAGCTCACGCCCAGTGGTCCTGACGCTTGGAGGAACCTAAGAGCCATGCAAATGCAGACATTCCAGGGCAGAGGGGGCTGTTAACACATCATTGGTTAAGGCACCAGGTAACCCTGACAAAAGTCTGCCTGCAGTTGGAACTGCTAGCTTCCAGACTCACTGAGTCCTTTAAACACTCCCACCTTTGGCATACTGGCTACTCTAAGCCCCCCAGTCCTTCCCTCTTCAGGCAGAATTTTGTTTTCATTGCCAACAATTCACCCTGAAATAGAAATGAGGCTGCTTCCCTGGAACCCCCCTTCCACTCTGTCTTGCAGGTAAACAAAGGAGCAGTCTTGATGGGTCCAGCTAGTAACCTATTGCCAGGCAGTTCTTGGTTCTCAGTTTGGTCCCAAAGGTCTGCACCCAATCACTATGGTGATGGCTACTCCCATCGACCAGCCTCATAACCTTATAACCCGGGCAGCGGTGGGGCTGGTGCTGCACTAAGGTAAGCACTTGCCCTGCAGAGCTTGCTTACTGACGGCTTGAACGTAGCGCCTCATTACACGAGCATTAACGATGAGCAGTTACCAAAGGACCGCACCTACAGAGCTCCCTTCAGGTTTTCACATCTCCACAGCCTCGAAGACTCAAGAAGGAAAACCCTTTTACCATGTTTTTGCCCAGTCCCTTCACATCCTGGAGGCTCTCGATCCTTTCAAATGTTTAAATGGATTTAGGCAGCAGGCTCATGACCGTTAGTAAGAAGCAGGGAGCATCTTGAAGCGGTGTTCTAGATAATCAGGCCGGCTCCGAGTGGCTGAGGAGCAATGGGGTCCTGTGTTAGCATCTCTGCAAAACCATCTAAGCAGTTACATATGCTCCCTAACTTCCAAGGGGGTTACAACCCACCGAAACCCGAGACTATCCTAAGTGAAACACAAATTCAGCACACTCGCCTACGGCACGGCGCGACACTGCGTAGCCCATTTTCCAACTCAGAATGCTCACGTTAGCTAGCACGCAGCTAGACAGTTTACATAAGATAACCAAGTCATGTCATTCTTCAATACAGTTAGTTCATGGTAGTATTGATGGCTTACACTGGTAATAGCATGGCTGGCCACGAGCTCCAGGTGGCGGCTGCCACCCGACATCACAAGAATGCTGTGCTGTATATGGCCAACCTGATAAAAGGTCAAGAAACAAACCTGGAAGTATTATTCCTGCTGACCCCACACGCACACTTCCTTCTGTACGTGAAGTCAGAGTCCTAGGAGGAACAATCGCAAGTTGGAGACAATGTGTATTTTAAATTAAGGACAGGCATGAACGAACGGGAGACTCGAGACTGATCAGCACTCATCCTTGCTGAGAGAAGCCGGACATCTAGGCCGTAAACCATTTCAGTGTCTTGTACACTTTGAGACTATCCTCAGTACAATACCGCTGCTTCCCGTCTCATGATAGAGAAGAGGCGGGGTTTCTTTAAAGTCCTAGCTGACCTTTGCAACCTGTGTGGCTAGGAGCAGGACAGCACACAGCTCCAGTGTTAATACTCCAAGGGGAAGGGAAGTAGCAGCAGCAGCATGGGAGATGGTGAGATGGACATGAGGACACTTCTCAGGTACGGCCCACCTGAATGAGAGCATCGTTCCTTGCACACAAGTCTTTTGGTTCACACACAGCTACTTGTAAAGCTGGATCCTTTGGCAAGTTACTATCGATGGACTGAGGGCTGAGGATGTCATAAGACACTGACGGCAGAGGGCTGTAATGCACTTAACACCAAAGGCACCCAAGACATCAGTGGCAGAGTTCACTGACCTCCAAAGTCACTGCTCCTAGGGCGAGACGCCAATTTTTTTTTTTTCCTTTCCGATAACTCAGAAGGGCTCAGTATTGTGAACTTAATGGCCCAAAAGGAGATCCATTTAACATTGTTTGCTTTCTATAATCAATGACTTAGCAGCATATAAAGAGCTTTTTAATGGCAGAATTATCTATAGCAAAGCCAAAGACGACTGTCATGTCCACAAAGGAATAGTTCTGTGTGCCACACCCTCACTCAGCACTGAGGTAGGGGTGGGAGTGTACTTGCAATGCACTATGAGTAAGGTTTTTTATTTTGTTTTATGTTTTTAATTTTTTAATTTTGAGCTCACTTGTATTGATTTCTTACATACTTACTGCAGGAACACAAGGGGGAAATTTTAACTTGAAGATCCAGTTCACTGATGCTAAAAGCCAGCAAGGACAGGAAAGTTTCTATTCACCATTAAGAAGGAAGCATATGGCTTCCTAATGCTTATTAGTGTTCAATAGGTCAGAAAGGGCCAAGCGTGTAAGACCAGCTCTCCCATTATCATTCTAGAAACGATGCAGGATTTTAAATGGCAATGCCAACAGTTGCTGGTGTATGACCTGAGGCACACTGCTCACTCCCTGACCTACGGCACAGGGTTGGCAGTAAGGGTAACCAGCAAAATGCCAGTGAAAGGTATCAGGAAGGTGGGTGGTTCACCAGGTCTCATTAGATGTTACTTTACATTTTTAATGAAGGAAATATGCCAAGCATAGGTTTCTCAGCTGCCTGGTTACGGCTCTTTTTAGAACACAGTTGAGTCTCCTTTTACATTTAAACACTGTTTTGTTTGGTTGTGTAGTCAAGACTGGCCCAACTAGAAACTAGTCAGCCTCAGCGGTAACAGGGCAGTAGTCACCATGGGAGAAAAGACACTGCTGGACACACACTGCCCTTTGGCAAGTGACTTCTCTCTCTTCACTGTCCGGCAAGGGACAGTGCACCACTCACAAGCTGTATCTATACACTCCTGTTTATGACATCTCAGTCGCACCCTCAGTGACCCCTTTTAACACTATTCGAGTCTATAATGGCTAGTGGCCTGTAGCTAAGACCGGACGGGGAAGATGCCAGTATTAGACTTACAAACAGCATATCATCTTCCGGACCTTTAAATAAAACCTGGGCAAGTGCTTCAGGGACTCCAAATCAGAACTGAGCAGACGGGAAAGCAGGCCTAAACGGGTAGTGTCAGCCATTCAGTGGACTTTTCAAGCCGAACCATCTTGCACTCAGGAATGATTAAGGATGACTGTCACCTTGAGGACAAGAAGCATGTCCAAATGCCACTGGAAAAAAAAAAAAAAAACCACACTGTCCCCAAGGAAGGTCTTACTGTCTTCTGAAAGCAGGTATATTGTGGGGTCAACAAAACAGAGGGTGTGACAATCTGATTGTCTGCTCTCTCGGGGGACTGCAATTTAAGAGTGCGGAGCACAGGACCTTGGGAAACCAATGACAAGGGTCAAAGGGCAGGTAGGCCTTTGGCTTGCTAGCTATCTAGCCGTGTGATTTTAGATTTTTAAACTAACTAAGCCTGAGTTTCTGCAGTAGTAAACAAGGATAATTAACCATGTGGCTGATGTGAGGATGAATGAAAAGAAATCTAAATGCCAAGTAGCTAGTAACAGAGAGCCTGTCTTGTCAGGAAATGCCAACAGTTTGGTAAGACTTCTTTAAGTGTTAGGGTCCAGTAAAACTCCACTGAGACGCATAACTGAAAGGTCCACATACAGAGGCCTTGCTCAGAGGCTACGAGCTCCCACGGTTGATGGAGAAAGTGGGTATGCAGAGAGAGCATCAGTGGCCTCTACACCAGAAAACAAAGAACGGGATTTATTCTATGGGCCAGTTCTTCCAACGGTTTATGAGAAAAGAAAGAGTAAGACTAAGGCTGGATCCTTCGAGTTCCAGGCTTGCAATTTGAATGTGAAAAATAAGATCATTAGTGAGCAAATATGCTTGTGAACATTAGATAGGACACACGAGGTGCACACACACGTGCACACACACACACACACACACACACACACACACACACACGAGGTATTACAAGTAGTAGGTATAAATTACAGATTTGAAACATTCAAAGGGCTCAAAGGTCTCTGAAGATATTTAGTATGAACACATTTTTGTCTTCCCCTCATTCCCTTTTCGGCCTCAAAGAAAACCCCCAAAAATTTGTAGACTAGTTTAATAGGAGAAATCTTTCCTTCTACGCTGGGGAACTGAGGCCTTGACTCTATTAAGGGAAACATGGTCTCGATACGCCCACGGTGTTTAAAGGAAGTTCCTTAGGGGCTTTGAAAAATGCTCCTGCCAGGTACCCATTTCTCAAAGACTTGTGTTTAACTGAGGTGATGGCAGGGCAGAAACCATACATAAGTCTACAGGGCTTTAAAAATGATTCTTGTATGCGATTCGGACTGGGGACCACCTGAATTACAGGCTCAGGAAAGTGTGGGGGTGGCAAGAAAAACTGTCACTCTGTAGACTTCACAGTGGAGGCGGGGGTAGGCCACTGCCTTTAGAGTAGTTTGGTGCCTCAACGGGTGAGAGTCAAGGCCTTGCCAGTGCTCAGGAGCTCTACCTTGGGAACACCAAGGTCTCTGAGAGGTGTAGAGCTCGGCAATCCTAATGTCCCTGCTCTCCCACCACTGTCTGGGCACGGCTAAGTACAAACAGCACAGATGAGAACTGTGCTAGTCCACCCCTGTATGGGTTGCTGTCCCTAAGGAGTCTGAGTGGAGCTAGAAGTATAGGGCAAATTCAATGTGGATCCTGTTATGAGGAAGTGGACCAGGGTGCTCTCAACAGCTGGCCAACTGCCGATGCCATAGCACCTTGGCCTTAGTCATGAAAGGGTCCCTGTAATGGTCAAACATGGTCCTAGACACTCTTTGAAACAAAACTTCAATTACCTGCTTCTTTTAAAACCGAAGGGCCCGGAGACGGTATGTGGCTTTTCTAGGTCACACTGAGGTGGAAAGTGGTGGCAGGCAGCATCCAGTTAAAACTTCGTCTTGTGAGCCGAGGTCATAGCCAGGATTCCTGGCCTCTTGGGCACTGCTCTTCCAGGCCCAGAGGTCAAGTGTGTGGCAAGTCTCTGGCTCTTATCTTCCCGGCCTTATTAGCCACTGAGCACCACACGTCTCAGGACTTCGGGCCGTGGTGTAGACATCTAGGCCCAGAAGCCAGGGCTGCGCCAACAGGCCTGCAACAGAGTCAGACACTTGGGTGTGAGTCTGGGGTCTGCAAGGTATGGTCTCTTGGATATACTTATTGTAGGAAAGACAAAACAAATCAACGTTCAAAACACTTCTCATGGCAGCCAGACTAAGCTTAAAAAAGGGGTTCCTAGGAACTGAAATGAAATGGAGGGCTCTCTGGCTGGAGTGGGGCACACTGATTCAGAATCCTTCTTAGGCTACCCTGTGCCTCTCACTCTCACCCACGAAGGGACAGTCTGGGTTAGATAGTCTCCAGCTATTTTTCTGCAGGCAGCTGGGTTTGCAGGGGAGCAACAGCGTGCAATGGAGATCAATGACAGCCTAGGAACAATCAAGGCTGGGCAAATCCTCCCTGGAAAGGACCCCACTTACCACAGTTATCAGCAGACTTGGCCATGAAAGGCCCCTGCCATTGCACTGGCTCAGAGGATACGGGAGTGGGTGAAGAAAATGGCAGCCTTTGCAGTGACAATTATTAACCTGTTCTTTGTTCTGACTCTTGTACAAACACTGTTTCAGACCCTCTTACTTAAAGGCAGATAGACAAGAAAGACAATATAGGTTTCTTTAAGTTTTTTTTTTAAAATCAAGGGGTGACATCTGAGAGGAAGCCAGCAGAGAAGACAAAGCCCTCCTTTACTCTGCACTGGGCAGCAGCACAACAGGGCTGGGTACATCAAATGCCCCTGTCAGGGCTAACATAACAGATCCAGGGTAAAAACATATTTTAAATAAATGCATGCCTTTGATAAGGATACTGCCTACAATTTAAAAAGCCGAATATGACACTCCAAGCATATAAATATTTCTGGGCTTCCAGAATCCTTGGCAAGGGCATACTCTCCTGTATAGTCCTGGGCTGGGCTTAACTTTGTATGTGTGACTTAGAGGGACTGGGGCACCTTCCCAAGCTAGATGGCTGCTCTTCTGTAGCAAGTATTGCAAGCTACTGGTGTGCAGGGAATTTTCTTCGAAGGTGATTTCAATTCTAAAGTTAAGGCGCGATGTTTTAGGACCCCAAACACAACATTGAGTTTGGGTTGGTAGGCTATTTTTTTCAATAGGACAATGTGCTTGATGGTTCACTTTTTAAAAAATGATTAACTATTGTTGGTATCCTATTGTTTTTAAGAATAGAAGTAGTTTAAAGGGGTAGGTCAAATATCCAACAAACACAAGGGGAGTTTGAGATTTCCGATCTTTTGGTTTTCCCTTTTCGGGTCATAAACTTTGCATTGGTTGTTTCTCTTCTTCTGTACCCTTTCCCTAGCCTTAATCTGCACCCAATCCCTCAACTCCAGGCAACAAGATCTGCGATGATGAAAGACTGCGATGGAGCTGTTCTGCAAAAGGTGACATCAAGACTCATCCCACCCAGAATCAGGTCTTCTGTGGACAGGCCCACCCCGACACCCGCTCCAAAGACAATGCCAGCGTGGTCCTCAAGTTTATTGTTGGCGCGCTCGCAGGGATGCACGCTTTCCCGGGCGAGGCCAGGGCGCCTTCTGGCGCTGAGTGAGGTGCGAGTGCGAGAGCTGCACCGTCGCGTCCCCTCAGGGCCGGCCGGTCACAGATGGGGTGTCTTCCAAACACTGAAAGCCAAAGCCGCGTCAAGCCGGCCTCGGAGGCCGAGAGGCTTTAAAAATGGCCTCCTGACGACACTTCCTGCTCGGGGCCGAGGCATCATTTAAAAAGCCGGCTCAACCGCCCGGCACGATGAGTCGCGGGGCTGAGCCGGCACTGCACAAAGGCCGCAGGGTGGGCCGTGGGTCTCTGACCCGATCCGTCTAACCCAGAGGCGCGCACGCGGAATCGTGGAGCCACACCCGGCCTCGCCCGCCCAGGTCCCCACCGCCCCGCACCACCACTCACCCGGACGCCGCGGCACCGCACGGTCCCAGATCCCAGCGGACGGACAGGCATCTAGACCGCCGGCTACCGCCCGCAGACCGCCGCCGCCGCGCCCGCTGTAGGTCCCTACCCGGGGGGGCGGAGTCGGGCCGGCGGCGCGCGTGCGCAATGCGGCGCGACTGCAGCCGAGAGGCGGGCTCCTGAGGTTGCCCCTTCACTGCCTCTGTCTGGGCTGTGGGATCTGAGGTTGGGGCGTTCGCACCCACTGGGTGCAGTGTTTGCATCGCTCTGTCCTGCACGCTCTGCAGCTTCCTTTGCAAAGAACTGAGTGCGCTTCTCTTTGGGGTCAACGGAATATCCATGGGTGCCCGGCCCTCAATGGGTCCTGCTGAGGGTGGATTTGGTGCCTGCCCTCAAGGAGCTTGAAGTCCTGCAGCAAGTAAGTGAAGCGACACCAAAGGGGCTCAAGTCTTCAGCCATCGCAGCTTCTTGGGGCGCCCTAGTGAAGGAGATGGGCCTGCAGCCCTAGGATTGGATACAGCTAGTTGCTGGGCCTTGGGCATGGAAGCTTCGACACAGTCATTTCTAAAGCTTAGGAAGATCATATTTGAAGTCTGAGGCTTCATCTCGTGCACGTTGTGACAGTCAGCAGGGAAAGGCTTGACGGAGAGACAGAAGATGCTATGAGCTCATTTAGTGTGGGAGTTTGTGTCTACCTCCGAAGTTTCAATGATGTCTGCAGATAAATGGCCCTTTCACATTAGGTCTACGCCTACAGTCTACTGGATGCAAGACAACCCTAATATAGTCCCACTCTGAGGGAAGAAGGGAATCGTATGGCCAGTGACAAAAATAAAACTGCCCCTCAGCAAGGACAGATAGTTGCACGGGAGCAGCGTCACTTTGTAGTGCAGATCATTCATGGACAATAGGCAGAAGTTTCCTTCAAAGCTCTGCAAAGAAAAGAAGCCAAACTGGATTCCAGTTCCTTCCTCTGGGTGGCGGAGATCAGCTCCTAGATATCAGTTGTATGCTGGGAGGAGAAGCTGGGCTTTGGCGAAATCCAACCTGGATGAATGGAGTCTGGGAAGAACAGGTAGTCACAACGCCAGCTGCTAGGCAAGCCCCCAGCTCCTGAAAGAGCAGATGCTAGACATAGAAAGTCTGGGCAGAGTCTTTTCGTCGTTCAGTGAGACAGTGCTTTGACCACACCCTGATAAGTGATCTACCTACTCCTGTTTTCTCTTTCTCTTGATAGGTAAACCAAAGGACTCTCAGGAAACAAAAACAAATAGGTTCGAAGTTCAGAGTCTGCCTCAAGAGAAGGCTAATGATGAGTAGGACATTGGGAATATGTCCTGGTCATGTCTGAGACCCTCTAGTGACACAAGGAACCCACTCAGGAAAGTCAGTTATGCATCGGAGAACCAGAAGTCTCAGAGCTAGAGAGTTTTCGGCTCAAAGTATTGTTTCCTTTTCATTCCCACCCATACATCACAGTCCTGCCTTTGAGTCACAGAGAATTGGTAGAAGGTTGCTTTTGGACTGACTGGAAGTTTCTGTGGAGATAGAGTTCTATAGGCCTGCTTCCTAGCCCACAGGAACCTTAGTTTCTCATGCAAAATCCAGTCAATGTTAGGACCTCTCCCATAGGCAAGCTGTCTGTGTTCAACAAGATAGTCTAGACCAGCGGTTCTCAACTTGTGAGTAATAACCCCTTTGGGGGTCCCATACTAGATATTTACATAGCAATTCATAACAAGTAGCAAAATTACAGCTATGAAATAGAAATAAAATATTTTTTATGGTTGGGATCACCACAACATAAGAAACTGTATTAAAGGGTCAGATCATTAGGAAGGTTGAGAACCACTGGTCTAGACTGTCACAGTCCCTGACTATTGAGAAGAGACTAATAACTCACAATCCTCAGAATCCCCAGGGAAAGTGGTTTGCAAAGAAGGGAGAGGGAATATTTGCAGCTTGGGAAAGGGTCGGGCAGGGATATAGACTAGGATTCATGAAACCATGAAGGTTGAAGTGTTGCTCCCGTGGAGTCTTTTGATGGGGAAAAAGAAAGAATTAATCAGAAATTCTAATCTGTACACTTATGATGCCGCCATTCACAGCCTCTTCACCACCCTCTAGAATACTTTGCCCAAGGTCTTTCTTGTCTAAGATCTCTTCTGATGTGGACTGAATTATGCTCTACAGAAAGATGCCGAAGCCCTCTGTCACAGTTCCTGTGAATGTGGCCTTACTGGGAAATGGTCTTTATGCACATAACCACATTAAAATGAGGTTATTAGGGTGGGCCTTTGACCAATATGGCAGGTGTCCTTGGAAGAAGAGGTCAAAAGGAACAAGGTATCTGGAAAGGTCTGTGTATCAGTACACAGAAGACAGCATTGAAAACAGGCAGAGACAGGTTACATAGTCAGTCAATCGAACCAGCAGTAGTGATCAGAAGCTGCAAAAGCCAAAAAGAACCCACTTCTCTTTAAAGTTTTGGAGGGAGCATGGTCCTGCTGATAGCTTGACCCCATCAGATTTATTTTGTCTGAGACAAGGACTCTATATAGCTCTAGCTAACCTGGAATTCAATGTGTAGACTGGGCTAGCCTCTGACTCAGAGGAACCCTATGTGCCTCTGCCTTTCAAATGTTGGGATTAGAGGAAAATGCCTCCACACCTCCTACTTCTAACCTCCAGAAAGGCTAATCAGCTTTCTGTCACTCAGCATTCAGAAACTACCAGCCTTCCTGTTGTAACTGCCTCAGCTGTAGGGGAAGCCGTGAATGAACCTGTCTTTAGATGCTAAGAACTGAGAACTGCAGTCAGAGGAGGTTGCCTGACATTCCCTTTGGGCAGGGTTGTGGCTGCACAAACCTGTAAGGTAATGTATGCCAAGGGCAAATGATACTGGCTAGTCAGGAAGAGTAGGAAGCAGGAGGACGGGCGTCCGAGTTGTGTTTCTGATGGTTTGCAGAAAGAAACTTCAGCAGCAGTGGGAGGAACCCGCACAAAGGCTCTGAAATGGGGGACAGGGAATGTGGGTGTCTGGGGAAGAGAAGGAAGAACAGTATGGATTTAGCCCTTGCAGGTTCTTGAAAGGCGTGCCTTCAGGAGTTCTTTGAACTATGCCAAGAACACATGGTCTAAGAGGGCATCCATGAGCCTTTGCATCCTGTCTGCTTTGCCCTATCTCTGTATTTCTTTACTACACACCACACCAGCCAGTTTAATTTTCTCTAGTGGCCTCTGACACCCCTGAATATTACATGATTAACATCCCAATGTCCCTTAGAAAAGAGCCAGTCTGTTGCACACAGGCCAGTGTATTCACACTAACGTTTCCATGTAGACACCATAAATCTCAGATGCTTTAAAACTGTGCATAAATCAAAGACCCACGGGAACAGCCTGCTCCACCTTTAAAAAGAAAAATCGACACATTTCTAGTAGCTTCTTTTGGTGGTCGTAGTTTTACTCACCCTTGAAAGAGATTCCGCCCAGGTCCTTAAGTTGCCACACCACAGACCTACTACTGCTCAATGGTAGCGACTTTTCTGTAAGTCGTGGGCAATAGGAGCTGTAGACTCTGTCCCCAGATATGTGACCCTGGGCAAGTTAGCTCGGGTCTTTGAGACATTGTTCCTAGGAGCAGATTTTCCCTTGGGGATGTCCAGGCGTCGGGTGTGTGGACCACCTTCCGGCTGCCCTCTTCCGCTAGGACGTGGGGTTCCAGGCTCTCCGAGTGCATCCAAAGGCTCAACTCCTGGAGCTGCTGGAGCGTACAGTGACAGTCACAACAGGCATGCGCGACCGATAGACGTTGTGGTGTGGCTCGTGCAGTACTGCCGGCGGCCTGGGGCGTCGTTGCAGAGCCTGCGCTCCAGGCTCCTAGCTGTAGAGTTCCATCAGCTACTTAACCAGCCCTACTGCCCACTGCTGCGCGGATCCGAGCCTGAGACCCCTCTGTCTCTTCTGCTTGGAAGAGCTCGCGTGGCACTCCTCAGATCTAGGTTGGCATGCTATCCAAAGAGCATGCGATGAGCTCTCAGTGCCAGTTTCTGTTAGACTGGAGCTGCCGCCTCTGGGCTGTCACCTCCTCGAAGATAAGCTCTGTTTTTATTCCGGGAAGCCCTAGAATCTCTCTTGGTGATCGACATAGTGGGTTTCCGGGCTTCCCAGAGCCATCCGCATTCTTTAGAACAAGGATATGTGAAACATGGTGCATGATACGGGCCCTCCTTGGATAGGGTGTAGGTCCAGAAGGCAAGGAGAGTGCACGCAAGGATAATGATGGTCGTGGTATTTATAGAAACTCAGTGAAATCTGTGCACAGCATGGGCCTTAGACAGCACAGTCACGTGTGGCTAGGGCTTTAGAGATGCAGAAGCTGGGCGGAGTATAGGGAGTTGTAAGGGAGGGGGGCGGCACCCAGGGCCAGGGATGTAGGAAGATCTAGGCTCATCCCCAGGCTTCCTCTCACTGGTCATCAATCCTGCAGCCAGAGTGGTCCTTCTACAGAGCTAACAGGCTAAATCAGTCTTCTGCCTACCCGTTGGTCCAGGACCCTGCAGTTTTAGGGATGGGCCCACCGAGCCTTTTAAGTCAGTTCCTACTCTGCTCTCCGGTAAGTTCGCTTTCTTGCTGACTCCTCTCTGCACTACTGCGCACCAGACTTACGCTCCTATTACCCGGCCCCACAGGCCTCTGACAGGCTTTACTTTTGCCCTTCCAACCCTAACATCACCTTCTCAGAGGCTTTGCTAGACCATCATCCTGCCCTGCCCCCACCTTCCCATCCCGTGTTCCATGTTATTCATGAGTGTAACTGCTCACTTTCCTGTTCTTTTTTTCTCTTCTACAAAATAAACCACCACCGGTGTTTAATCTTAGAGGCCCAATGCCTGGGTAGGAAAGCCTGGGACTTCTTAGGATCCTAAAACTTGAGTTGCCCTTTATAAATTGGAAAAAAAATGTGGTTTGAGGCACCAAAGCACGCTCATGTTTGGTTCCAAGTCAGAACCTGACCTCCAAGCTGGTTCTGTCATCTGAGAGTTTCTTGTCTGAGGAAATTGAGGGAAAAAAACATTTTTCTCCCTCAGGTTGTGGTGAGGGTGAGATGGGGGAAACATTTGTAGAAAATAAGGGAGCGGGGTTGGGGATTTAGCTCAGTGGTAGAGCGCTTGCCAAGGAAGCGCAAGGCCCTGGGTTCGAACCCCAGCTCCGAAAAAAAGAACCAAAAAAAAAAAAAAAAAAAAAAGAAAAGAAAATAAGGGAGCTGGTATTGAGAGCTGACTATGGTCCCAATACTGCCTGACTGTAGGAACCAACACTGCCCAGATCTTGATTGTTTAAAAAGACAAAGGTTTATTTTTCCATCTACGCTCCCTGACCACCGTGATTGGCCGAAGATGCTGCTTGTTCACCTTTCATCCAGCGACAGGGCTGACGAAGCAGCCAGTGGTTGATGTGTAGCCAGCTGTTGCCTTAACTGAGTATCGACTCAAAACCTTTCAAATCACAAAGTACAAATGCCTTCTCACCTTCAATTGGCCACTGCCAGTCACGTGACCACACAGTCTGTAAGGGGTGGAGTATATGTTGAGCATTCCCACAGTGTCTCTCCGTGATTACTGTGAGACATTGCACAAACCGGTGCAAAACTCAAGGAAGCTGAGTGTTCACAGATACCTAACCTGGAGGTTTTGTGGGCTCCCTTCTTTCTTGGCTGTAGTCTAATTCTTCTACCCTGTGACTGCAGAATGTATGTGTTGGTGAACAGGTCCTTCGGTGCTTCCCTGTTTTCTCTGAACAGTATATGCACAGTGCTAGATATTCCTGGATAGTAGGAGATCTAAGGCCAAAATCACATTTATTTTGCTCAACTTTCCTGTGCCAAACTCCTAGTACAATGGCTGGGGTGTTATTTATTGAACCTTTTGTGGACTGTCCTGCAAGTATACTTCATGGCACTAGAATTTATCTTTTCGTTTATTGGAAGCCCCCTAGGTAACTGTCGCTGTGATAAAACACCAAGACCAAAGTAACTTGGGAGGAAAGGGCTTATTTGGCTTACACTTCCACATCACTGTCTATCACTGAAGGAAGTCAGGACAGAAACCCAAACAGGGCAGGAACCTGGAGGCAGGAACTGATGCAGAGGCCATGGAGGAGTGCTGCTTCTTGGCTTGTTTTGCTCAGCTTGCTTTCTTATCGAACCCAGGACCACCAGCCCAGGGGTGGACCTCTAGCTTCTGTCAAGTTGACATACAGACTAGCCAACACAACCTATTTGGGCCATTCATTTATTTAACAGAGCCCAGGAGGGTGGGCGCATTGTCTCTTCAGTAGTAGGCTAGTGAAAGCTCTGGAGGAGAAACTAAGATTGAAGACCTTGGTGGCCTGGGGCTCTCACTTCCGGTTCCTAAGCTGAGAATGTTAACTTCTTGTGCAAAGCAGTTCCTAGGAATATGAGATTCAGATAAGGGGAAGTCAGAGGCTGGAGATGTAGTGGAGGAGAAGAAAACCTCCACAGGGAACGGAGAGATGTTCTATGCTAAGTTCCCGTGTTTGATGGTCCCAGACTTTTTAGCATAAACTTCATTTAAGAGTTTATCAGTTTTGTCCTGATAAAACTTAATGTCTGTGATTGTGTTGGGAGCTACCAAGTGTCAGTGACTGCACTCCTCTTCTTCCCTAATGGAACCCCATAGCTAGCTAATTTTGAAAACCCTTTGTATGAGAACAGGTGGCCAAAAGTGGGAAGTACCAAGGCAAGGAGATTCACTACTGTTTTCTAGGGACTTAGAGACAGGAGTGTTAACAGTGAGGCAGAAGGAGATGCTTCATATGCTAATATACACTAAAGCCCACCCCCCTGGCATCCTCCGCCCTTCTAAAGACAATTAACTGTTTAGCAGCTAGTTAAAAAACTGCCAGGGGCTCACAGAGGCTCACAGAGACTGAGCTGACAATCGGGGAGTCAGTATAAGTCTGATCTAGGTCCTTTGCATAGATGTTATGATCCTGTAGCCTGGTGTTCTTTCGGGACCACTAGCAGTGGGAGTGGGGGGGCTGTCTCTGATTCTTTTACCTGCTTTTGGGACCCTCCTACGGGGTTGCCTTGTCCAGCCTTGATGATGAGGGCAAGGGCCTAGTCCTATTGCAACTTCTTATGCCATGTTTGGTTGATATCCCTTGGAGGCCTGATCTTTTCTGAAGGGAAATGGAAAAGGAGCGGTTCTCGGGGAGAGGGAAGGTAGGTAGGAGGAGAGGCTGGGAGGAGAGGAGGGAAGGGAAACTGTAATATAAGGGATATAATATAAAAAGAAACATAAAAAGAAACAAACAGCTCTGGGTGTCACAAACTGCTGTATTGTTTCAAGGACTTTGTTTATAGAGTGCCTGGTGGGCGGGCAACAGGTAATGATGCTCACAAACAAGATGGCTGTAGTCACATCAAGCTGCATTCTCACCTTGGGTGTAAGGGTACCAGCACCCTTTGAAATACTACAAATTATCAACAGTTTGCCCATCAGCCCAGTAAACAATCAGTTTCAGGGAATGCTGGAAACAATCTGCTGGGCCTTCCTCTAGATCTGTATCTCTTCATTCCTGGAGCCTGCTCCAGTCTCACGCTTAGCACACAGCTTCTCAGAACAAGAGACTAAATGCCGGTTTTGCTTGACACGAGGCATGATTACGTCACTCAGGTCTCGTGAGTAGGTAGTGAACGGAGAGGGTCCTGCGTGGGATGGACACCCATTGTTTTGTTCCTTTCTCCATTTTGTTGCCTTGGTTGAAGGGATGCAGAGGTAGGTGACAGCTGGATCTGGAACAGCCACCATAGACTGTGATGTGCCATCTCAGTTGGTGAGGATGGCAGAGCTACAGGGTAGAAGGTGCTGGAGGCCTCCTGCTAACCACGGAGTTACTATAATGTAGGTTAACTGTCGCTTGTGCACTGGGGACATAAACTGCTATTTGGTGTAAAGTTGTGAACAAGGGACTCCATATGTTCACTTTGCATAAACCTCTGAAATGTGTATACCTATTCACGACTGGAGATATATTTTCAGCATGGATTGAATTATTTTTTCCTCATTAAGGTTGCACTAATCGAGAGGTTTTGATGATGTCAGGAGACAATGTAACTGCTACCAAGAGTAGACATTGCTGCTGCGTTTGCACAGGAAAGGGTTGGGAGTGCAAACCTGTCATGTCAAGACCCTGGGGTATGAAGGTTTGTGTAAGCTCAATCCAGGGAGTAGCACTATTAGAGGGTGTGGCCTTGTTGGAGGAGATGTGGCCTTGTTGGAGTAAGTGTGTCACTGGGTGTGGGCTTTAAGACCTTCATCCTAGCCTTCAGATGAAGATGTAGAACTCTCAGCTCCTCCTGCACAATGCCTGCCTGGATGCTGCCATGTTCACTTCTTGATGATAATGGACTGAACCTCTGAACCTGTAAACCAGCCCCAATTAAATGATGTCCTTATAAGAGTTGCTTTGGTCATGGTGTCTGTTCACAGCAGGTAAAACCCTAACCAAGACAAGAAGGCCTATCAGAATCCAGATGCAGTGGACACCACTAAATTCTAACTTTATGGTATCTTTGCTGTCGGGCTTAGAATGAAGCACCCTGTCTAGATTTTACAAATTCCCTAACATCGTTGCTGGTTTGTACAGCTGTAGTATCGGTTAAGACAGTGCCACTAACAAAACACAGAAAACAACAAATCCAGTTGTTTAATGAATGAGCCTATCTGTTAGGAGCCTGTTGACAGGGGAACCCAGCAGGGACTAGCTAGAGATATGAGGCCACCACTCCGTTCCAGGTTGGTTTGTCCTTGTGATCTATTATCTTTGGTGTAGCAGTACTGTCCTCAGGCTTGTGGCAGCAGCCCTGCCTTCTCATCCAGCTAAAGAGTAGAGCTCTATTCTTCCCTTGTACAAATAGCTCTTGGTAGGGAGGGAGATTTGCTAGACACCTTCTAAGTGCTTTCTCCTCCTAGGTCACCAAACAGCATGGTGTGATTGGTCTTCAGTTAGGAGCAGAGCTGGTATCATGTGCTAGAGCCTGGTGTATCCCACCATGCTCCATACACTGTCTTCAAGCTTCTCGGCTTCCTGATTAGAAACATTACGACCAACCATCTCATGTTCCCTACCCCCATGGTTTCTCTGCCATGATGGACTATACTCCTTGAACCACAAGCACAAACCTTTCTTCTGGAAGTTGCTTTTTGCCACACACGTGGTCCTTGTGATGAGCAAAGTAACCAAAACATCGCTGTATTCTTCCTACTTCAGTAACTACAATTTTAATTTCATACAGTTTGATATGGACTAACTTTTCAGAGGTAGAAATGGTAAGAGGATACATATATTTTAATTTTAGTGAATTCATCAGATTAATTTCCATATAGTTACAGTAATTCTAATGTCTACTGTTAGGACAAACTTACACAACCTACCTAATCTCACCCAACCCCCACTCCCCAACCCATCCCTTGAACTTCTTGATACTTGTTGGGTGAACACCAGTAGAGCCATTGCTACTGTAACCCACATGTCTTTGATCACCCTGAATCTGACTTTGCTGCTTTTGTCCAGGAACAACAAACTGGTGTCTTTTACCCTTAGATTAGCTTTTATCCAGGCTTGTGTCACTGGTTCTTTATAGAAGCTACCCATGTGTCTTATGGTTTTCATTGCTAAGAACAGATACCATGATCAAGGCAACTATTATGAAGGACAACATTTAATTGGGGCTGGCTTACAGTTTCAGAGGTTCAGTCCATTATCATCATGGCAGAAAGCATGGCATCATGCAGGAAGACTCGGTGCTGGAGGAGCCAAGAGTTCTACATCTTGATCCTAAGGCAGCCAAGAGAGTGTTTTCGGCAGGCAGTCAGGAGGAGGGCCAGACTTGGGCGTATATATGAGACCTCAAAGCCCTGACTCTGCAGTGGCACACTTCCTCTAACAACGCTATACCACCTCCAATAAGGCCATGCCTCATGGACCAAGCATATTCAAACCACCACACTGTGTGTGTGTGTGTGTGTGTGTGTGTGTGTGTGTGTGTGTGAGAGAGAGAGAGAGAGGGGGGGGCACATGGACCACTCATCTCACATTTATGCTTCACATGTTCCCTACAATGTGCTCTTTGTGTTCTGACTATGCCTGTTGTCTCTTATGTTGACTTTCAAACATTCACTTTTTGAATGTCCTGTCTTGCTTGAAATGTCTCCTGCAGCACACACACCACTGACACAAATGCCAGAGGCAGGCTAGAGATATGGTTAAGAGCACTGACTACTCTTCCAGAGGTCCTGAGTTCAAATCCCAAGTAACCACAGGGTGGCTCACAACCATCTGTAATGAGATTTGATGCCCTCTTCTGGTGTGTTTGAAGACTACAGTGTACTTATATATAATAAATAACTCTTCAACAAACAAACAAAAAAATGTCACAGGCATTTCCAGGAAAGGAACATTTTCTCAGGCTTCTTCTTCACCTACCATCCAACTCCCCTCCCCTCTTATCTTCCCTGGTTCTGGGGATCGAACCTAGGATCTTAGTGCTCTATCATTCAGCCATACCTCCATTTCCTATTGCTATATATTTTAAGTAATCATATATATATTATATGTATACATATATACATATAAGCATTATATATGTATATATTTGATTACATATGTATATATGATACTACAAAGCTATTTTATATAGATGGAAGGAAAGCTGTCTTCTCTTCCCCATCTTTGATAGTCAGTCATTCCAGACATGTTTATTTAAATTAAACCTCCCCTCCCTCTGACATGCAGTACTCAGTATTCTTTCTCACTCTTCAGTTTCCTGCTTGTGGATTTTCTACTACTTTTTAGTTATAGTGGCTTTGTTTTTCTTTTAAACTTGTTCTAAGACAGGCAGAGTAGCATGTCTTTAATCCCAGGAAGCAGAAGCAAGTGGATCTCTGTGAGTTCCAGGCCAGCCTGATTTACAGAGTGAGTTTCAGGACAGCCAGAGCTACAGAGTGAGACCCTGTTTTAAAAAAGAAAGTTCTAAGATAGCATTGGCTTGTTCCCCATTTGCCAATGGCCTCTTCTATACCACCATTTTTCTTGGAGATCCTGGACATTTATTCTCTATAGGAAACATGTTTTTAACCTCTCAAGACGGGGGCTAAAGGGCCGCTGATTTGATCTGGCATCTTCTTTAATTATTGCTGGGTCTCTTTATCAGTCAGTTTTAATTCTCAGCAAGGTGGGAACGCAGCTGGCAAGGACACTGCTGAAGATGGGCAGGTTGTCCTAGTGCTTGGGGCAAGTGTCAGGCCGAGGGGGCTGCAGGACAGCAGAGAATCCATCTGTCTCTAAACTATAAAGTATGACATGTCCAGCTCCAGTCCTTTCGTCTCTAAGCAGCCCTGTGCCTACGTGTCAACGCTACCTGCAGACTCTCCCTTCTAAATATTCATTCTTTGCAGTGTTTTTGGTGCTGCCCTGGTTGGAAGCAGGTAGCCATTTCTCCCCTTTGCTGCTGAGCCCTAGCCTGAGATGGCTTACCTGCTACTTTATTCAAGGTCTCCTAAGTGACTTCTCCTGAGAGTCATCTCTGAAAGGCTCAAGTCTGCTTGTGTCTGCATCCCTGCAGGAGTCTCCTACCCTACTAAAATCAGAGTCTTCACAGTGACTGCAAATTTCCACATGACCTGGTTCATGTCACCTTTCTGATCTTTCTTTTACCCTCCTGCCTCCTATCCATTCATTTAATATTTATGTAGTGCCTACTATGTGCCAAGGACCCACTGAGACACGTGGACTTTTCTAGAATCAATCATGATTATCCTCCTCAGACTTGTGTTCTGTGTAGGAAAGCCACAGAATGTACACTAGACAAATCATTCATAGTGTTGGAAGTTGTGGACCACTGCCTCCTGGCTGTGTGGGATTCAGGGACATCTCATACACTAGACTTCAGTACTGAAACTGGAAAGAGTCTGAGGCAAGCTGGGATAAGTAAGTCACCCTAGAAAAGGTGTGTCACCGAGAACGAAAAAGGAGAGAAGAGAAAGGGGCAGTAAGACTGTATGCAGATGGGGCTGAGGATTTAGCTCAGTGGTAGAGCGTTTGCCTAGCAAGGGCAAGGCCCTGGGTTCGGTCCTCAGCTCCGGAAAAAAAAAAACAAAAAAAACAAAACAACAACAACAAAAAAAACCCAAAGACTGTATGCAGATGTGTGTATGTGCATGCGGGGGTATGTGTGCATGTATGTGTGTGTATGTGAGAGAGGAGGAGATGTAGAACATCTGGACAGGTGAGAGAAGGCTCACGTCCTGTTCTCTAGGTTGCTGTGTGAGTTTGTTCGGCATGCATCTGCCTCAGGTTATTACATCCTTCACTTAGCTCTTCTCTGACTGAACTGCTCTTGCTCCTAGAACTGACGTGTCTGCTCTGTCTTCTGGTCTCTAGATGTGTCTCTGCTATGGCTGGGCGTGGAATTTAATACTCATTGTCATGTATTAAGAAGTTAGACATAACAACAATGCCAAGCAACCAGAGCTTCCAGGGACTAAGCCACTACCCAAAGACTATACATGGACTGACCCTGGACTCTGACCTCATAGGTAGCAATGAATATCCTAGTAAGAGCACCAGTGGAAGAGGAAGCCCTGGGTCCTGCTAAGACTGAACCCCCAGTGAACTAGACTGTCGGGGGGAGGGCGGCAATGGGGGGAGGGTGGGGAGGGGAAGACCCATAAGGAAGGGGAGGGGGGAGGAGTTAGGGGGATGTCGGCCTGGAAACCAGGAAAAGGAATAACAATTGAAATGTAGATAAGAAATACCCAAGTTAATGAAGATGGAGGGAAAAAAAAGAAGTTAGACATATACCTATGATGTTTAAAAGTGGCAGTGCTGGGAGGCATTTCAAGTTAGACAAGGTCATTAGGGTGCTGTGATGGCCATTCTTGGTTATCAAGTCTACTTCTGGAATTAACTAAAACCCAAGCAGCTAGGTACACCTCGGAGGATTTTTATTTTTATTTTTAAATAAAATCATTTGAAGTGGGTAGACCCACTTTTCATCTGAATCTTTAGAGTTGCAAGATCTTCAATCTGGGAGCCTATGTAAGGGATGGATGTGCTTGCTCCTTGCTCTCATTCTTGTTCTCACAGGCACTGGGGCAACTTCCTCAGGATTCCGGTGTGTAATCAAGACCAGCTGAGCTGTCAGCCTGAAAACCTACTGGATTCTTGGAACTCCCTTTAGGAGACAGCCATCGTTGGACTAGTTGGACAGCAACCTATAAGTCATTCTAATAAATCCCCTTTATGGACGTACAGTAATCCTTTCTGTTTTGCCAGTCTGGAGCAGCAGTTCTGAATCTGTGCGTCACAACCCTTTTGGGAGGTCAATCTTTTCACAGAGTTGTTTCCTAGATATTCTACATATCAGATATCTACACCATGATTCGTAACAGTAGCAAAATGACAGTTGTGAAGTAGCAACAAAATAATTTTATGATTGGGGTCATTAGGAAGGTTGAGAACCATTGCTCTAGAGGACCCTAACTAATATAGGCATGTCACCGTGACTGCATCCTGGTGGCAACCTAAGAGGGAAATCCAAACGTGAGCCCTCAGGATTCCCGTTTTTGTAGCCTGACTTGTCACACACCCTGCGGCTTTTCTGCTTTCTGGTCAGAGCTCTCCCATTGTCTTCATTTTTGTAGCCAAAGGTTTGTCAATTTTGTTATTAGAAACAATTTGGTTTTACTAATTTTCCCGTTGTTTTCATGGTTTGTGTTCCTGAATAAGTCTTCTGCTCTCTGGTTAGGTTTGTCCTCTTACTGTGAGTGGCTCAGCTGTTGATTTTCTTTCGAATGCTAGCCTTTCTTTCTGTTTCTGTATCCTTCCCTCTCCCTGCTCCGTTGGACATACCCTACAACTTGAGCCCGGCCATCTTTGTTTTCATCTGCTCTCAGCTTAGTTTCCCAATTCTCATTGATTCACTTCTTCTTTGATCCATAGCTGAGCCATTGAGCCAACCCTGAGTCTAGGGGAGGATCAGGAAAACGTGGGTTATGCATGCTGTGACATTCTTTTCAGTCACAAGGAGAGTCACATCATTTACAGGAAAATTGATGCAACTGGGGACAACCGCAGTAGCAAACTAAGCCAGTCTCAGAACGAAAAGCCAGTAACTTCCCTGTGGTTTGTTGACCCTAGATCTTAAATGGTAACATAAAGTCACCTATTTTTATGTTAATGAAAGTAGAAAAGAAGCTGTCCAGAATGGGGTGGGGAGGTGGGGGGGGGAGGTTGGGGGCAGGAGGTGGGGGCGGGGAGGTGGGGGTAGTGCTACCTGGAGGTAGAAGGAGAAGGGCAGAGCAGGGTTGGGGTGGTATGTGCTCTGTACACAATACCTGTAAGCAAATAAAAATAATAATTTGAAAACAATCTAAACTTACTTCGAAGGGCAAGTTGCTTAATTGTCATGTGTCTGTGGATTTCTTGTTTTTCTTTTACTATTAATTTCTAGACCCGTCCCGTTGCAGCCGGAGAGGAAATTCCATATGATTTTGTTCTTGTTGGAACTTGCTTTGTGGCCTCGTGTATGACCTAGCCTAGAGTGCACTTCACGTGTGCTTGAGGGAAGAGCACATGCTTTGTGGCTGTTGGATGGCATGTTCTTACGTGCCTGGTGGAGCTCTCAGGTGTGGAGTTCAAGCAGGGGGTGGGGGACAGTGAGGCTGTCATTTTGGGTAAGAGATTATTAGAAGAGTTATTGATATAGTAGATAGATGGGCAGAGCTCAGGGCCCATGAGGCTGTGTGTGTGTGTGTGTGTGTGTGTGTGTGTGTGTGTGTGTGTTTGTCTGTGTGGTGTGTGTCTGTGTGTGTGTGTTTGGAGGGAGGGGGTCCTTCTTAGAGGTCTTTGGGGAAGGGTTTACACCAGGTGGTTGATGGGTAATCCAGGCTGTCTCTAACTCCTGGAGACAATGGTAATGGAGGGGCTCTGATTTATTTGTTCATCTAGTTATGATTGTTATTATATTAGCCTCATTAGAAGATGTACAGCTGTCTCCCTTTTCTTCTTGGTATTGTTTGTTTTAAATCAATAGGGTCTATCTTGGTCCAGAGTAGAGCTTTTGTGGCAAAGCCCCCATCCCCCTTAAATGTCTACATTTCTTCTGCTATTTGTTCTGACTGTGAAATTACTGGTTTCCACTTCTTTAGTTTAACTGTGTTTCTGACACTCCTGTCTCATGTCATCAGCATCTATGGAGTCTGCTGTGCTGTGTCTTCTGTTCTGTTGGTAGTTTCTAGATTTGTTTGCTTATTTATTTGGAAAGGAATCCCAGCATTTAGGGTAATAAGACTCCTTTGGCCTCATTATTTTAAAATTTATTTAATTCTGCTCATTATTAAATCTTTTCCTTTGAGCTTAATTCATTCTTTCTTCATAGTTTGTGGTAAGAAGCATGACACTTAATAGTTGGGTGCTTTTTGCTAGTATGTGCAGTTAAAGCTATAAAGCTATATATTTCTCTCCTCCTCCTCCTCCTCCCTCCTCCCTCCTCCCCCTCCCTCCCCCTCCCTCCTCCCTCCCTCCTTCCTTCCTTCCTTCCTTCCTTCCTTCCTTCCTTCCTTCCTTCCTCCTCCTCCCCCCCTTCTTCTTTTTTAATATGGTGCCTCACACATTTGCAAGTCATCCTTGTACAAAGTCCGTGCTAATCTTCTTTGTCTCATTCCAGTTCTGGACTTTGTCCTCCCAAAGTGAACACAGCTACAAATTCTTGTATCTTTCTGTTAAGGGGTTGTTACATCCCTTAAATTTTGGAGTGTAACATTTGCTACACTGTGACATATTTTAATGTTCCTTTATATTTTTCTTAACTGTGAGTAAAAAAGATATATACTGCTTTATAAAATAAAGTTGAAGAATTTTATAGATACATTGCTATTGGCTTCTAATTTAAGTCCCCCCCCTCCAACTCAAACCAGAGAAAATAATTTGTTTTTGTTCGTTTTGTGTTTTGAAGTATTTTTAAATATACCGAGATTGCTTTAGGACCCAGGAGACGATCCTTCTTGGTGACAGGTCTGTGTGGGCCAGGACAGTATCTGTACTGGGCATCTGTTTCATGAACGAGTTGGTAAATGCCAGTTAGACCTCACTGGAAGATAGAGATGGACACAGTTCCTCTGAGCTTACTCACTTTCGCCGTCTCACCCAATTGTCTTGTGTGTTACCATTTCCTTATGATTTTGTCTATTTTTTCTTTTCCATGTTGTCTGTTTTGCATTCCAAATGTCTGCTGATTTGAGCAGCGTCCCGATTCTCCCTGAACCGTCTAGCCTCTCCAGGGATATTCAGTATACTTCTCTGCATCCTCTTCCCCACCATCCTGGGCCTCTCTCTTATTGCCCCCCACCCCCCCCTGTTTTGCAGCTTTTCTTTCACAGTGGAAGCTCTCTCCCATGTGTGGGGCCCTTCATATTTAAAGAACAAGGCTTCAGAAGGTAGACTGAAGCCAGTCTGCATGCCTGGGATTTCCCTGTAGCCCAGTGAGAGGGATCTGGTTCTGCTGCCACTGACGAGCTGTGTCAGGACTTAGAATTTTGTTTTTGTTGTTTGTTTGTTTTTTTGTTTGCTTTTAACTACAGGTTGGGGCCCCAGACTTTGGGAAGAAGGAGAACTTTTACTAAGCCCCACTGTCCAGCATGGCACTCACCCCACAGTTGCAGCTGAACCTTACAGGTCTAATTTGATGTGTTCCCTGAAGGGCTTTCTCTCAGTGGCTACCACAGCTCGGTTGGCCGAGTTAAGCTCTAACCCTGACTGAAGAAGTGTTGGTTTTAATAGGTTCTTAGGATTGCATATAAAATCTGTCTACCCTTACCCGTTTACCTTCATTTAATGGCAAGTCATTATGTCAAACTCTCCAGTTTTTCCCGACTTTTGTTTTGGAAGTCAGCTTGGGTTTTCCTTGCATTTGCTTCTGCTAGGCCAGTGGTTCTCAACCTGTGGGTCATGACCCCTTTGTGGAGGGGGTTGCTAATGACTCTTCCACAGGGATCACAATCAGATATCCTGCATATTAGATATTTACATTATGAATAATAGCAGTAGAAAAATTATAGTCATGAAGTAGTAATGAAATAATTTTATGATTGGGAGTGACAACAGCATGAGGAACTATATTCAATGGGGCAGCATAGGTGGGCTAGGCTAACAATAATGACTCGGCTGCCCAGTTCGGATAGCCCCACACTCAGCAAGGCTGCATGGCCTAACTTTCAGGCCTGGAGTTTTCTTCTTTGAGTTGTTTATGCCCTTTGTATACAAATGTCATGTTGTTTAATTGCCTTTTGGCTTTGCCTGACTTTTGCAAACATTTGCAATTTTGATGTAATGAATCTATCAATCTTTCCCTTTATGATTTATGTTTTCATCTTGCTTAAGAGCACCTTCTCTATCCCAAAGTCATAAAAATTATTAGATGAGAACACAGGACTCAATTCTGACTTTCCTTGCAGCTATTTGATTTATTCAGAACATATTTTGTTATGACTTGAAGGAGAGACATAATTACTGTTTTTTTTTTCCCCCTTCTGGTCAGAGAGCCAGTTTCCCTAGAACTATTTAATGACTACCTGCTCCTTCTCTGAGGATGCTGCCTCTGGTGGCTTCATCTAACCCCTCCCAACATGTGGTCATTGTTTGACCCCCTAAAGCCTAGATCTTAGGATACAAGGTCACCACATGGACTAAGCACTTTCCCTATTCTAGGAGTTCCCTTCAAGACTCTTCAAGTTCAAGTCTGAACATCTCTGCAAAATTTTCCCTGGCTACACCTCCCAAAGAGTCTACTCCCTCCAACCAGTGCAGGGACAGACAAAGAAGGGACTTACAAATCTATTATTCTCTCTTCCATGAATTTGTTAGCTTGCATATTTCTTTTTAAAAGATTGCTTTGTAGAAGTATAGGTGATATGGGGGAGGGGTGCAAACAAACATCACACATTTAATGTGTACATCTGAGTCTACTTGGAGACATGGATACATTCCTGAAACCATCTCCACAATCAAGGTAAAAAACAGATCAGTGCCTCCCAAACTCTCCCCTCCCACAACCCTCCCTCCTTGCATGGTAAGAATATTTTATATGAGGCCCATTCTTAATCTGACTTTAGATGTGCAATACATTCCTGTTGACCACAGGTCCCGTGTTGTAAAATACATCTCTATGGTTAATCATCTACTACAGTGAGAGTTTTATTTTACATTGATGTGTAAACTATGCACCCATTTCATCCCACGTTGTCCCCTATAGCCAAGCTTCTTTATTATGGCTGTACAATACTTCCCTGTGAGGATTCGTGACACGTTTTTATCCAGCGATGAAGGATTCATCTGATCCTTTAAATCTTGGCTGTTGCAAACAATTGTACAACAAACACGCAAGTGCAGACAGTTCTTCAAGGTCCTCCTGTCAGTACTTCTGGATGGGCCCTTAGGCTTGGCCTGCCGAGTCACGGGTATGTCTTCTTTTAGTTTTAGAGGAGGCTCTAGTGTTGTCTATACTGATTGGCCCCTTTGATACTCCTATTAGCTGTTCAAGTTCCCAACAAACCCATCCTCTTTGCAACCCTTGTGCCTTTTTTTTTAATTTTTGTCTTTTTTTGGTTTTTTTTTTGTTTTTGGATAATTGGACAACGATTTGCCTGCCTCTGAGCTGTGACTGACGTGGCTTATGTCTCTGTCATCTTTATTCCTAGAATCTAGGATACTACTCACATGCCAGTAACTGTGCCAGAAACATTTCTTACCTTTGCCCTGAGTATGGTTTTTCGAGATGCTTTAGGGGCAATAACTCATGAAACAAAGAAAAATAAACTATGCTTTGAGTTCCAGTCTTCACTGCTCAGTTACAGGTGCCATGAGAACCACGAGTTACATATTTGCTTTCATTTAGGTCAGCGATCTGTAAACTCCAGATATTCAAAGACAGAAGTGCTCGGCTGGGACACATATTCCGAAGACTTCAGCAATAGTGTGTGATCACAATGTGAGTCATACATAGTATAGGTCAGCAATAGGTGTGATCACAATGTGAGTCATACATAGTATAGGTAAGCAATGGTGTGTGATCACAATGTGAGTCATACATAGTATAGGAGAGCAATAGGTGTGTGATCACAATGTGAGTCATACATAGTAAAGGTCAGCAATAGGTGTGATCACAATGTGAGTCATACATAGTATAGGAGAGCAATAGGTGTGATCACAATGTGAGTCATACATAGTATAGGTAAGCAATAGGTGTGATTACAATGTGAGTCATACATAGTATAGGTCAGCAATAGTGTGTGATCACAATGTGAGTCACACATAGTATAGGTAAGCAATGGTGTGATCACAATGTGAGTCATACATAGTATAGGTCAGCAATAGGTGTGATCATAATGTGAGTCATACATAGTATAGGTCAGCAATGGGTGTGTGATCACAATGAGTCACACATAGTATAGGTAAGCAATAGGTGTGATCACAATGTGAGTCATATATAGTATAGGTAAGCAATAGGTGTGATAACAATGTGAGTCATACATATATAGGTCAGCAATAGGTGTGTGATCACAATGTGAGTCATACATAGTATAGGTCAGCAATAGGTGTGATCACAATGTGAGTCATACATAGTATAGGTAAGCAATAGGTGTGATCACAATGTGAGTCATACATAGTATAGGTCAGCAATAGGTGTGATCACAATGTGAGTCATACATAGTATAGGTAAGCAATGGTGTGTGATCACAATATGAGTCATACATAGTATAGGTCAGCAATAGGTGTGATCACAATGTGAGTCACACATAGTATAGGTAAGCAATAGGTGTGATCACAATGTGAGTCATACATAGTATAGGAAAGCAATAGGTGTGATCACAATGTGAGTCATACATAGTATAGGTCAGCAATAGGTGTGATCACAATGTGAGTCATACATAGTATAGGTCAGCAATAGGTGTGATCACAATGTGAGTCATACATAGTATAGGTCAGCAATAGGTGTGATCACAATGTGAGTCATACATAGTATAGGAGAGCAATAGGTGTGATCACAATGTGAGTCATACATAGTATAGGTCAGCAATAGGTGTGATCACAATGTGAGTCACACATAGTATAGGTCAGCAATAGTGTGTGATCACAATGTGAGTCATACATAGTATAGGTAAGCAATAGGTGTGATCACAATGTGAGTCACACATAGTATAGGTAAGCAATAGGTGTGAGATCACAATGTGAGTCATACATAGTATAGGTCAGCAATAGGTGTGATCACAATGTGAGTCATACATAGTATAGGTCAGCAATAGTGTGTGATCACAATGTGAGTCACACATAGTATAGGTAAGCAATGGTGTGATCACAATGTGAGTCATACATAGTATAGGTCAGCAATAGTGTGTGATCACAAGGTGAGTCACACATAGTATAGGTAAGCAATGGTGTGATCACAATGTGAGTCATACATAGTATAGGAGAGCAATAGGTGTGATCACAATGTGAGTCATACATAGTATAGGTCAGCAATAGGTGTGATCACAATGTGAGTCATACATGTATAGGTCAGCAATAGGTGTGATCACAATGTGAGTCATACATAGTATAGGTAAGCAATAGGTGTGATCACAATGTGAGTCACACATAGTATAGGTCAGCAATAGGTGTGATCACAATGTGAGTCACACATAGTATAGGTCAGCAATAGGTGTGTGATCACAATGTGAGTCATACATAGTATAGGTAAGCAATAGGTGTGATCACAATGTGAGTCACACATAGTATAGGAGAGCAATAGGTGTGTGATCACAATGTGAGTCATACATAGTATAGGTCAGCAATAGGTGTGATCACAATGTGAGTCATACATAGTATAGGTAAGCAATAGGTGTGATCACAATGTGAGTCATACATAGTATAGGAGAGCAATAGGTGTGATCACAATGTGAGTCATACATAGTATAGGTAAGCAATAGGTGTGATCACAATGTGAGTCATACATAGTATAGGAGAGCAATAGGTGTGATCACAATGTGAGTCATACATAGTATAGGAGAGCAATAGGTGTGATCACAATGTGAGTCATACATAGTATAGGCCATCTTTACAAATTGCCTGAGTCCACACACGTGGTCATGACTGTATCTGACAATGAGCGAGGTTTGACCTTTTCATTATATTTGGAATGGATTGAATTGCTTATAGATACAATGTATTCATCAGTTGCTTTCTTCTCCCCAAACCCACAACCTTTTGCTTCTAGAAGAAAAGCCTCCTCTCAACTAAGTTGTTGAAATATTTTCTGATTTCTGGACCTTTTAAAAGTCACATTACAGGAATTTAAAAAAAAAAATTAACATTATCCTCAGCCCAAAGATCTCAGTGTTCTATTAACACAGAGCTACAGAAGAGGAAAGGGAAGGCAAGCTGGATTATCTATTTATCCGGGTACCTGCTGGCCTGTGTCTCTCAGTCACTCCAATGCTTCCAACATCTACAGCAGCCCCTAGCAACAAGGACACACACAGCATGCAGCAAGGGCTGTGACAATCCTGCATGATAACTGGATGAGACACAGATTCAGACTCTGTATGGATACGCGGTCCAAAAGAAATCTCTGGGGTACGCAGATGCTATAATCAGATGAAGCTGAAATCCCACCATCCTACTTCAGTGACATTTAAAAAACGGAAAGTGAGATAAGAGTTGGAAAGATAAAAACACTCTAGTGTCCGACCCATCGCTGGGTTTTTAGCCAGGCATCCAATAAAATCAAGAAATGGAGAGCAGAAAAAGTGTACTTCCCAGCTCCTGCTTTACACACAAATACATTGTCATTGAGATCTAGCCAAAGTGTTAGAAGTATCTATCCTAAGAATAAAATGCACTTAATTTTCATACGCTATCCTTTAACTGTCTATTGCAAGCAAAATGCTTTTATTGTAACAGACACTGAAATAGTAAACACAGGGATATGGACCAGCAACTCAGTGGACAAGTCCCTGGCAAGTACTTTCTGTGTCTGCCACAGAACTTAAAGTTCAGATATCCAGTCAATGAGTTGGCATAGAGAGGCACCGGATCCTGACCTTTTCTGCTTAGCATGACGCTCTAGTCTATGGGCAAACTCTGGTCTGTATCGTAGGATGGCATGGATGAGACTGTTCAGAGATGTGGCTCAGGCTTGCATGCTTTCTGCTGTCCCTTTCCCCCTTCTCACAGGTGGTAGCACGGAACACGTTCCCAGCTCCTCTGCCCACTCCCCTTTGTCCAGCTGTAGGAGGCACTTTGCTGTCACCTCCTGTCTAGCTGATGCATTGCGTGCCCTTGGCCTTGTAAGGAACACCAAGCACGTGTCTGTGGGTAGATGCCAAGAACCCTTCCCCGAGAGCATCTTGTCTGCTATTTTACAGAAGAGATCATGCTGGGGACTGCTTGTTCTGTGTTCGTTTGATTTTTGTCTGTGTCTCCTTGTCTCTCTCTGTCTCTGTCTCCTTGTCTCTCTCTGTCTCTGTCAATGTCTCTCTGTTTCTGTCTCTCTGTCTCTGTCTGTCTGTGTCTGTCTGTCTGTCTGTCTCAGCCTGGTCTTATATAATCCAGGCAGGCCTTAAACTTGCTATATAGCAAGGGATATTTTTGAGTCTGACCCTCCTGCCTTTTACCTCCCATGTGCTAAGATTACAGGCGTGCACCACCGTACTCAGTTTTAGACAGGGCTGGGGATTTAACCTAGGGGTAGGACTGCATTCTACCAACTCAGCTCCGTCTCCTGCCTTCTGTCTGGTTTTATTTCTTCATGAAAACTCAAATTTCATCGGTGCTCCATGAATTTTATATGTGGCATTTGGTAATAACTGAAGTCATGGCATATGGTATACCTATTTATTTCATTTTGGTGAACTTACTGTAGTATAAGGATATATGGTAGATAAATATGTATTTTAGAGCCTCTCCTCCTTCCCTCCTCCTCCCTCCTTCCTTCCCCCTCCCTCCTCCCTCCCTCCCTCCCTCCCTCCCTCCCTCCTTCACTCCCTGCTCTAGCTCAATTTAAACATCCCAGTGTGGATGGTATAACTGGGATGCAGTGACACAGAACAGGCAAAATGGGTTGCGAGCTGGACTTGTGTCTTTTAATAAAAGACATCAGTAGCTTCTTTGAGGTTCCACTGCCTCATCTGTGTTAGGAAGTAGGAATACATGCACATCCTCTTTGCCCGAGAAGAAACAGCATCACCATGTGCTGTGCTGCTGGAAGCATCAGTGCTCCTTTGAGGACAGCTCTTCTCTTCCCTTGAATGGAAATGTATCATTAAACTATTAAACATATCTTCACTGTTACTCAAATGAATGCTTGCTTTATGCTTGGGAGGAGCCGGGGTCCTCTGAGGTCCTCGCTATGGATCTGCTAGTTCCATTGACGTCACAGTTCACAGAACGGGCCAAAGTCCGGACCCATGGCCACTTCACACCATAGTCCACATATTTCTGCTGTCTGCCTTCAAGCTGGTATTCATAAGGGTTCTTGTTCCTCCCACTGGTTTTCTTCCCTGTAATTGAATTTCTAGGGTTACAGATAAATAGAGCTAATATTTACCATTCCGTATATGGGACCATCCAAAATTAGCATCCTAGGCCAGGAGGTTATAAAATACAGTTATTCTGATGTCCTGCACAGAGTAACAGTTTGGGGATCTCACACCCGCTGCAAGCATTGGAGCTGTCAGATGTAGTCATGTTAGCTACTCATCACTAATATATGACAGCCATGTCTGTAGCTTTTCTGTTTAGAAAATACGTCTTAAACGTAGGTTTAATGCAGGCTACAAATATTTCTTCTATGACTTAAGCTTTCAAGTGATAATTGAGCTTTCAAGTTCCACTGCAGAATATTTTTCTTTTTTACAGAGTCAAAAACGTCATCCCTTGAAGACACAGAAAATAATAATTTGAGATAAATATAGATGTGAAAAGAGCCAAATCCATTGAGCCAGGGAAGAGACAAGGCCCAGGCTACTGACGTGGAAATATCTGACTGGACTACTTACTCATGAAGTGTCTGGTTGGAGTACTGAGTCAGAAGGTGCCTGGCGAGAGGCAGTGGCTGGGTGAGGTAGCACTGTTCCCTGTGTGCAGCCTTGTCTTTCCCATCTATTAGCACGATGGGAAAATACATGTGGTGTTCAATGATGTCTTCCACAGAATCAAACATCTGAAACACAGAAAGAAGAGTGAATGCTTTTGAACACATCTGCTGCCCGTAAGGGGAGGCTAAGCTATGGCATGTTACTCGGGGAAGGTGGACCAGTTTGGTAATTTTGACATTGCTGACTGACACGTTAGAAGGTGATATTGCTGGTGGTGCTTTGAGATTAGAGGCTCACCCTGCAGCTCAGCCCGGTCGGGACTCTGTGATCCAGAGGGGCCTTGAACTTGCAGCGATCGTCTCAAAGCAGTATAGGTGTTAGCCAACATGTCTGGCTGTTTCATTTTGTCTTGAGGTTGTAGCAAATGAGCTATTGAAGGAGGCATGGCAGGCACAGGGAGAAGACAAAGGGGAATCAGAGTGCTTGTAGGTGACAAGGGAGCACAAGTACCTTTGAAGTTTCCTGTCTCCAGAGTTTGCTCAAGCTCAAACAAGTAACCCTTAAGATTGCTAGCTCAATCGGAAACCGGAAAGGGAATAACACTCAAAATGTATATAAGAAATATTCAAGTTAATAAAAAAAAAAAAAAAAAAAAAAAGGGATTAAAGAATAAAAATAAATAAATTTAAAAGGAAAAAAAAAATTCCAAAAAGAAAAAAAAAAAAAAAAAAGATTGCTAGCTCAAGATCTCCCGGATCCATCGCTGCCTTCCCACCCATGACTTAGATGGGTTGTTTGTGAGGTCACCACAAATGAAGGCCATGAGTTCAAAGCTTGGCTGTCCTGCCATCTACTAGCTGTGTGTCCTGAGGCAAACTTCTTGCACTCCATTTCTCTGTCTACCTTGGTGGTGACATTGGACCTTGCCTCTGGAATTTGCTGTGAGCATCAGTGGAACTTAAGCATGGACAGCATTTGGGAGAATGGCTTCCCTATGTTCTAGCACTCAGCAGGGGTAAATGTGAAACCATGGGATGCATTTTAGACTATCTTCATAAGTCTTAGGAAGAGAGGAGTTTTCGAATTTCACTTCCAGTTTCAAACCCAGGATGGGTTTTTCTTCCTTTTTGTTTAGATTTAACAAAGTGGTCAGTACAGAGAACCTTTCTATGTAGAGCTCGTCCACTGAATGAGTTCACAGACAGCTAAGGGAAGACTCTTTTCTGGCGTCAGTGGTCGGTACAAGGTGCTTACTCTTCTCATTTCTGTTTTCCTTAGCATTGTTCTGAAGTAATCAATCTGATACAATAACCTCCCTCACTAGTCTACTATATGGGTCATTTTTATGAAACCACAGTATTAGGAAACAAGGTAGGTATGGTAAAACACACTCCCACCCCATTCTTAGGGACTCTCGTGCTGTGCCCACAGCTGCAACGTTGCCTGAAAAGGCTGGGAGAAGAGTCTGTAATTAAGCTGCTATTTTTATCTTAGATTTTCCCCTAGGAGAAGAGTGGATGTCAAATGTCCTAATATTAGATCCTAAAGTCTGTTTAAATCTTTTGTGTCTGTCCAATGTGCAAACTGTGGACAGCACTTTCTTTTTTTTTTTTTTTTTCCTTGTTAGAAAAATGGAGTGGGAGAGGGAGGGAAAGAGGGAGAAAGGGAGGGAGAGAGAGAGACAGAAAAAAGAAAAGAATAAGGAAGAAGACAGAGGAGGTGAGAAAGAAACCCACGTGTTATTATTAATATTTCTTTCAGTCTTAACAGCTCAAGTTATGGAGTAAGCATTTACCATGAGTTTTAGAAATTCACTGCTGCTCAGGTGTCTGCAGAGAGGGGCATTGGATGAGTCTTGAATCCCTGGTTACCAATGAAATGGTTGCTGGTCCAGTCGGTGAGTAACGGGGCATCATGAGTTAAGTATTGTATATTCAATACATTCACGCTTGTGACCTAGAATCTACACCTATTGCCCCATGTGTTGAAAGCACCAGTACTGTTTTATTTGGTAAAATGCATCCTCGAAGGGAGGAGTTCATCCCGGGTCATCATCAAGAAGGGAATGGGTGCTCAGCCTAGTCATGCGTCAGTACAAGATTCTAATCAGAGAGAAGCCAATGTTTCCCATGAGGCAGAATGACCAATTGAATGACTTCCCAAGGTTTTTGTTTTTTTGGGGGGGGGGGCATATGCCTTTGCTTGCCCTTTGTGTTTGGTAAGGATGGCAGACAGGTAGAGCCTTCCCTGGATCTGGTCCAGGTGCCTCTTCTAGCCCTTGTGGTCTGGTCCTCGCCTTTGCCTGCAGTACATAGCCTCAAGGAGAGGACTTTCCAGCGTCTGTTCAGACGAGATCGGACACCTCATAGGCACCTGCCCCCTGTGTACCTGCCGTGGTATTTATATCACATCATCTCATACCCAGCTCCCATGAATTAGGAGCTACTCTCTTCCTGTGCCATTACAAACCCCACAAGATAGATGAAAAGAGGACAAAGTGCACACTGTCCCCAGAAGCCCTCATGTGTTTCCTGCTGAAGTGACTGGTGACGCTGTCTGAGCACAGATGGAAGAGAAGAGCTGGGACTTGGCTTGCATTTTAGCAGGGCTTTCTGCATCCGATTCTCTTAAGGACACGAAGTTCTTCTGTAAGGCAGAAGGATCAGGCTGCGGAAGGCACAGGACGGCCATCTCTGTTACCGCAGGGCCCAGTGCCTTCCAAAAGCAGCGGGAGGAATCTCTGTGGGTTGCGGTTTCTCACAAGATGCCTGGCACACAGTGAGCTCCAAGTGGATGTTGCCTCTCTCAACTTGCAGTGCTTGGGGGGCTGTCATCAGGCAGGAGAGATCGTATGCAAAAGCCAAGAGGTTTGCAAAGGCAAGGAAATCCCAGTACTGCAGTCTGCTTTCTGTTTCTGTGCTTCACTTTCGCCATCTTTAAAATGTAGGCGAAAGCAGCATCTTTCTTCAGGGGGTGGGGGTGGGGGTAGGGTGTGTGGGGTATGTGGGGTAGCTCTGAGAACTCATTGTACCCATGATGCCTGTGCACGGGGCATGAATGTGAATAGTCAACAGATATATGGAAAGGAAAACTCATGCCTGGGGGAGGGGTGCAAACAATAGGGAATTAAGGACTAACACAGAAAAGGGTTTTTAAAAATAGGCACTAGTGTGCAGTAATTGTAACAGTTTGTGCAGATGCAGAAGGTGGGGGTCTATGGGTGGGCTCAGTTGACAGCTCCTTCCTTCTGAGGCCGTCATGGATGGCTCACCATCTGATAAGGTGCTATTAGGATATAATTACAGAGCTACTATGCAGTCTTTTTTTCATTAGCAGGCCAATGTGTGACATGTTGGAGACAAGACTAAGACCTTAGTACAGGCTCTGTTTCTCCCCAGTAAATGGTCCCCAACAATTCAACAATGTGTCCTTCCTAGAGATGCTTTAAGGACTGGGGGAGAGGGGAGGAGAGTGAGAGAGAGCGAGAGCGAGAGCGAGAGCGAGAGCGAGAGCGAGAGAGAGAGAGAGAGAGAGAGAGAGAGAGAGAGAGAGAGAGAGAGAGAGAGAGAGAGATGGTGGGGAACAAAGTACAAATCGCCTGGCAGAGAAGTAGCCATTTCCTAATTCTATATGGAAGAAACAACACGAAGCTCAAATATTTGAAAATCACTCAACCTTTTTTTGTTGTTTTCTGTTTCTATTGTTTATTTGTTTTTAAGAAGAAAAATTCTGTGAGCTGGAAGAAGGTATTGAAGGCTGCTGCGACCTTGAGCTAGCTGGTCCCTTCGTGTAGATAGGTTTCTATGTGCGTGCGGCCATCACCGAGTTAATGAAAGAGCTGCTTAACAAGCACAAGATAAACCGTAAGTGATAATGGTGGCAGAGTCTGTCTGTGGGACTCAGGTCTGTTCATTGGCTGGCTAGTCTTCATACAAAAGGACTGGCCACTTGCCTCCTTAGTTTTTATACAACGCCTTCTGAATGTGACTGTGGCGACCTACTTAGTTGCCCGGCTCACACATCCTTGGCTGAGGGAAGGCTGGGGTGCTGATCCCACTGTCTGTTTAAGTTACAGACCCATTGCCCTGATAAAATATGCTCCCAAAGGCAACTTGATGGAAAAAGGGCTTAATCTGGCAACGGGGTGCCGTTCATGGGACCGTCCATCAAAGACCAGAAGTCCGAGGCAGCTGGTCCTATTATATGCATAGTCAAGAAGCAAAGAATCGGGCTGGAGAGATGACTCAGAGATAAGAGCATTAGCTGCTGTCCTGAGTTCAATCCCCAGAAATTACATGGTGGCTCACAACCATCTATAAGGAGGTCTGGTGACCCCTTCTGGTGTACAGGCATACATATAGGCAGAACATTGTATACATAAGAAATCTTTTTTTTTTTTTTTTTAAAGAAGCAAAGAATCATAAATGTTGATACTCAGCGTCCTTTCTTTTGATGTGGTTCAGAACCTAAGCCTAGGGAGTGGTGTGGATCTGCACACCTCCATTAATGGAATTGAATTCTTGGGGGCCTGTTTCCTAGGAGATCTAGCTAGGTCAAGTTGACAGTGTTTACCATCATCTTATTGCCTCCTCCCAAGTGCTGGCTACCTCTCCCCAGGCCACGTGTGAGAAAAGAACACTGTATCAGAGACTGGATGTAACCAGGACTCTTCATGTAGCCAGATGACAGGATTGTCACTCCTGTGCCCCCAGGAAGCACTCGCTAAGCCCCAGTGACATTATTTCCACACCTCCTGATGAACAACAGGTGTCTACGGAAGCTCTGGATTTAAACTGCGTAAGTTTGCAAAGGCTGTCATAACAGTGGAAGAAACACCGTCTGTCATAACGGACTGGGTGAAGCAACAAAAATGTATCTTCCCACAATTCAGCAGGCCCGAGGTCTCAGGTGTCTACATGGTTGATTCTTCCTAAAGCCTTTCTCCTTGGCTGGCAGGTAACTGACTTCTCCCCATGTCCGCATTCACATGTTCATCTTTCTCTGAGTTAGTTTATTTTTTTGTCATTAAAAAAACATTAGAATTTACTTTGAAATATAGTTTATGGCCAAGTCATTTATAACATATATACACTAGCATTCTAGCCCAGGGGCAAACTTGTCAGACAAATGAGACCACAGTGAAAAAACAGTCTATGTTTTTACATTCAGCAAATTTCTACTAAAATAGTCTGGTTTGTTTCACTTTTCAGGGTATGCTTGAAGAATTGCGTATACTAACGTGGCTTCTTCTATCCACACATCGAGTGTTCTCATTAGTCAACTGTGTACTCTAAGCAGGCTTCATAGAAACAACACAGGGCCAGGTCACTATCAGAATACCTGGTGGGTGCCAGGTGGTAAAAATGTTTCCTGAACGCTATTGAATGATCTTCAAAACTATTTCAGTGTTAAAACACGGGGAGTGGACAGGGGCTAGAGAGACGGATCAGTGGTTAAGAGCACTTACTGATCTCACAGAGGACCTGAGTTCCAGTCCCAGCACTCAATGGCAGCTCACAGACACCTGTAACTCCAGCTTCTGGACAACTGATGCCCTTCTGGCCTCCTGGACACCTGCACTTATGTGCGTGCACACGCACACATACACACACACACACACACACACACAGATATCCCCACATACATATAATTAAAAATTAATATTATAAAAGGCTTTTAGTATAGCTGTCAGCAGATACCTAGCCACTGAATTTAAGAAATAAGGCCATTGGATCTCATATTGTACCCCATTTTGTAAGCCCACGTGCCCTCCACACATTGTCCATTGTGTGACTTAGGAATATGCAACTGTTCATTAAGGACAGGTTGAATGTCCTTTTGGTATACATTATGGTATTGGCTTGAGTATTCCCAAACTATTTTGCCTGTCAAATGTCTATCCTGTCTTGGGACCTGGCATATTTTAGCTGGATGCTTATAATCTAATTACCGATAACTAATCTATGGAACCTCATCTCCTTTTTCCCTTCAGTAGACATTAGAAAAAGTTGATTCCTTTTCCATGTCCTAAATCTAAACTTAAACGGGATCATTTAAAAGATGCTCAGGGGCTGGAGAGATGGCTCAGTGGGTAAGAGCTCTTGTTACTCTTGTAGAAGCCCTAGGTTCTTTTCCTAGCACCCACATCTGATGGCTTACAAACGCAGTTCCAGATGATCCAATACCCTCTTTCGGCCTCTGCAGACAGCTGCATGCATGTGGTACATATACACATACTCAGACACACATGCACACATACACATAAAATAAACGATGTCTAGTAGAGAATCATACCACTCAAGTGCAGTTGTGAGAGGGACCACACAACGATTATTATAGTGCACATGGTACAAAACAAATCCAAATGGTTATAGTCCGATTACGTTGCTACGTCAGCTAGCAGTTTTCATGAATTTGTTCCAGAACAGTTGGTCACTGTTCGTGACATAGCTAAATGTAGACATTAGCATTTCCTGTTAGGCCTGTATTTCAAGTAGCTAAGTGCCTTTGCTTATGTATTCTAAGGGTTAAAGAGAGTGGCAGTCAGGCGGCTTGCAGGCTTGGGAAGGACACTTGGTGACAGTGACTCACTATTCTTTTTTTTTTTTTTTTGGTTTTTTTTTTTGGAGCTGGGGATCGAACCCAGGGCCTTGCACTTCCTAGGCAAGCGCTCTACCACTGAGCTAAATCCCCAACCCCTCACTATTCTTTTCTAGTGTCATTCTGATTGAGGTTGTGACAGGGTGCACATGACAAGGTCTAATCTGGGTCATTTGGGGAATGTTTGTTCTTCCCCTGTTTAGTATGGCTGCAACCACTGATAGGTTACAACTGATAGGTTACAACTGATAGGTTCTGTTTTGAGATAGGGTCTCATGTAGCCCATGCTGGCCTAGAAATCACAACATAACTGGGAGGAACCGGATTCTCCTCCCTTTACCTCCTGAGTGCTAGGACTTACACTAGCATACTTGTTATATAGATGGAACCCAGAGCTTCACCCACGCCAGGCAAGCGCTCTACCCACTGAACCACAATGCTGCTGTTTCTTTTTGCTAATGAACCATCTTCACCTGTGTGCCCAGATCCTTGGCTTCTATGAAGCTGCTGTTTTATTCTTACTAGCATTTCCAGACTGAGCTGGCTGTTCTATCACACTGTGCATCAGGCCGTTAGCTTCTCCGTCCGTTTTATGCCTGGTTCTCAGATGGCAGACTTTCTACGGTGTGCCATCTTCCTTGATGCCAGGCTCATTGTGTAGTAGGGATTGCTTCCTGATCGATCCCATCCCTTGTCTCAATACAGGAGTTTCCATGGGCCATTCTGCTGACTTTGGCCTAAGAGCTGAGGCCAACAGCTGAGTGTCAGCGTGTATATCTGAGAAAAGTCCTTGCTTCTTCAGGCTCGGACTGCAGCAGTACTGGAGAGTCCCAGCAGACACAGAGAGCTTTTTCCCTTTCCAGGAGAGATGAGGCATGGGTAGAACCCAGCCCAAGAGCACTGATGAGGCTGCTGACCATCTCTGCATCTCTGACCCTATGGCTTCCTAGTGCTTCTCTTTTATATGTGTGTGCATGTTTATGCATGCTTATGAGTATTTAGGTATCTATAGATGTGTGTATCAGGACGGCAGAGAACAAGTTCGTGTGTCATTTTTTTTTGTTGTTGTTGTTGTTTTGTTTTTGTTTTTCAGGTACTATCCACTTCATTGTTTTTTCAGACAAGTTTTCTCACTGGCCTGGAGTTTGCCAAGTAGGTTAGGCTGGCAGGAAATTGAGCCTGTCCCAACTTCCCCAGCCCTGTGATTCCTGTTTTAGAAATAAAATGAAGAAGCTAGTCCTGTTGGATTAGAGCTTACAGCTAATGCCATTTAACCTTAAGAACCTCTCTAAAGGGTTTATTTCCAAATGTAGTCATATGATGAACTCCTCGGGCTTCAGACGTCATCTTGTAAACTTGGGAGACGAGACACATCCTCTACTCCAGTCTCCCTCCAGCAGAGAAGTCGAGGTCTGGAGCTGCTGGATGTCCATCACTGAATGATAAGGGTCCAGATCCTAAGCTCAGAGTAGTGGATGGATGTGGCTGAGCACATATCCTTAGTAGATGGTGATGTATAATTGACTTCTGTCTCTCCCATTTTTCCTCTTAATTTTTATTCTAGAAAGACTGAGAGTATAGCCCCTGCTTACTCTCCTACTTACTGCCTCCATCTCTGACCATTTAAATAATTTTCTATGACACAGCTTCTGTACCTCTGAGATGGGAACGGTCACATCAAAAAGTTGTTGAGGACTGAAACAGGACAAAGCATACAGAACAGACCTGGAATATGTGTTTAGCTGAAAGATCTCCTTTTGATCAATTTATTTATATAGCTATTATTTAATGTTTAATTGATTGAACCTAACCCAAGCACTCTACCACAAAGCCACATCCTCATACCTGTTTTTATCTTTTATTCTAAGACACAGGGTCATGCTAGGCTAGTCTTGAGCCAGTAATCTTCCTGCCTCAGCTTCCTATGTATATGGAATTATGACCTGTGCAGCATCTGACAGATTTGCCAATAGATGGCCTCTCATCAGCACAACTGTCCAGAGAATGGGACCTCAGCTTAGCACAGAATGTTACTGCTGAACATGCACACATTTTGAGAACCCAGTCCTGTGGATAAATGAATGACACTTGATTTCAGAAATGCCTATATCGAACATGGGGAGATTGGAGCATAGAGTGCCAGCATGGGCTGGGAGAAGCTCTCCACAAGGCAGAAGGCAGTTGCTTCTTTCTGAACAGGTTTCTCTAATAGGTTTAAGAGGCTGAGGGACAGTCAGTGGCATGGCAGCCTGCTGCATGGTGAACTGAACATAGCATTACATGTGCCAGCATGTTCATGAAAGGGGTTGGAGGGATATCACTTCAGTGTCTCCCCTCCCCTCCTGTGTTCACTGGGGTGTGTAGACACGGACATAGCATCTCCTAAACTCTGTTTCCTTTTGACTTATAGCCAAGGAAAGGGTGGAGGCTGGGTTTACCTACCTCATTTCCTCTGAGTCCTGTGCCCAGGGCAAACTGCTGATTGCTCTCGAGGAAGCGGATTTTCACATTGTAGACCTTGTTCCCATAAAACACCACCAAAACATAGGGCTCTGCCTTGGATTTTGTGGAACAATCTCGGACCAAAAAAGTACCATCCTGAAGCAAAAGGAATTCTGGTTATCTTCTCAGATGTGCAAGGAGCCTGGTCTTAAGGGGACATCAACAAAGATGTTCTTGTGAGATTCTTCAATGGATTTAGTTTTTGGCAACCCAGTCGCACATTCCATTTACCTCTGTCAGCTTTTACTGAGTGCCTGTTGGGGTTTGGATATGAAGTGTCCCCTCAAGCGGCTTATGTGCTGGTAGGTGGTGATAGAGAAAAGCCAATCGGTTCACAAAGGTGCTAACATCATGAGGTTAGTCCATTGGTGAGTTCAAAGCTGAATGGGCTATTTGGAGGTGGAGCCTAGTCTAGGAAGGTAGATCACCAAGGGGGTGCCTTTGAAAGATGTGTCTTGTCCTTATCCTCTCTGTGTTTTCTGGCCACTGTGTGGTGGGCTGCCCTTCATCCGAGATGTTTCTGCTTTGCCACAGACCTAAAAGCAATGGGATCAGCCTGCCAGGGGCTGAAACCAGGAGCTCAAAGAAACCTTTCTCATGAAGTTGTCTTTGGGTCTTCTGTCACAGCAAAGGCTAACACAGTGTCAGTGTGGATGACATTTTTACTGCCTGCTGAGAGTATACCGGACACACAATGGTGCTCCTTCTTCCAAATCTTCCTGACTCTCTGCATAATTTTTACAATCTTAATGAGACTCCAGCCAGGTTACCATTTCCTGAACGGACACCTGCTCTGGGTCTCCTATCTGTTACATATTGTCTCCTTCTGCACAGGGAAGTCCTCCTTCATCCCTCTCTGGTGTCCCCCAAACTGTCACTGTTCACATGTGTCCTGTGCATCTTGGAGATCCAATCTTATTCTAGAGTGGAATGGAAGCCACCACAGAGCAAACAGATCTTAGTGCAAGAAATTGGAGCCCCGTGTCTGTGTGATTTCAGTGCAGGATCAGGGTTTGCAAAAGAGGAATAGGGCTTTGCAGGGACTGACACCAAAATGAGTAGAGAGATGGAGTAGGAAATACAGCCTGCAGGGTCAAGGCAAGGGTGGGGCAAGGAAGAGGAGAGAGGAAACGTACCAGAAGCACCAGTGTCTGAGGCCAAGGGATAGACAGCCTCGGTATGCAGATCACAGGACTGAAGAGTCCAACGGCTGAGAATAGAGCACGAGTGGGAACTAACCAGACACGTGGGAGGGGACTGGTCAAGATGAAGATGTGAAGCTGACAGGCAGACTTCCCCTGAGCACACAAGGCTTGACCTCAGGATTATGCAGTGCTGTCACATGCTGGAGCATACTGAATATATGGACTATAAATGTGTGAAAACGTGCATAGATGATGATAAATGTCAGGAAAATAGCATAGATGTAGGCAGTATGTGTGATGATTTGTATTTCTGGTTGTTATAGTATCTATACAGTTGTATGGGGTATTGATAACTGTATTCTATAATATAATAATCTGTAATATAGTATCGATAAATTAAATAGTATATCATGTGATGTGATTCTTTAACACTTTAAGGATAGCATGATTACTTTGTGCATACTCGTGTTATAACAATGTGGGCAGAAGAAGTCTACTGAGAGCTGCCCTTAAGGTGACTGGCATCTTACATACATGATTTCATTTGGTTTTGCATAAATCTGGAAAAAAGACATTTACCCCCATTTACAGAGAATTAAGACTTCAGAGCCTAAGCAAATCTCCCAGGCTTAGCAGGTTGGTCCAGCGTTGACACTGAATGTGAGGTTGTCATCTACATAGTTTATCTTTGAGAAATGAGCAGTCAAACTGAAATGGGGGTGGGGTGGCTGGAAAAATGTCTCGGCCATTAAGAGCTCTTGCTGCTCTATCATTAGAACCATGCACCCATCTCAGGAAGCTCACAAAAGTGTGCCTCTCTCTGAGAGATCAGCCACCTTCTTCTGGCCTCTTTGAGTACCCACCTATGTATGTGTGCACATATGCAGACACACATTTAAGTAAAAATAATGCAAAAATATTTTTTATTTTTTTAATGACCAAAGAATAATAAAAAAAAGTCTTATAATGTTCTGAGTAAGTTGACATCTTATGTTGGTCTGCATTCATAGCTGTTCTTGGTCACATGTGGCCAGTGGTTGCACAGTTAGCAAATGACAAACCTGAAAGCCAAAGTCCAAGTCTAACTCTTAAGCATGGTGACTTCTGCTTTGTCAAAGGCAATGAGGGACCACCTGCAACTTTCTCTGCCTAAAACATTCATTCAGGAGCAAAGGCTCATGACTCCGGCACAGAACATTGCCAGGGACCAGGAAGGGGGACAGGGTTCAAGAATAGGAGCTTATCACCTTAAACTCTGCAATGCACTTGTCAAAAATAAATCTGGGAAATCTTTTATTTAAATTAAATTATATCTTGTAAATGGGAAACACGTTCTGACAACTCAATGCAAACATGAAAGGAAGACAGTCACTCAGCTTAGACAGTGTCACTCTGTCTTAGGAGGACACAGCACAGGCACAAAGGGAGGAAGGGGGCATTGGAGGAGCACCAAGCCTGGCCACAGTGATGCCCAATGGCATGCACAGTGCTCTCCCGGCACAGCTCACATGTGGGCTTCTGTATCTAAAGTCGTTGTTGGTGAAAGTCCAACTATGTGAACATGGTGGAACATTGCATACTTGATTACCCAAGAAGAAGAGCCCTGGCTGGGGTCTACCATCCCCATGGCCTATCCTATATATAACAGAGGTCAGACATGTCTGAGACGCTGACAGAGGAAGAGGACAGAAATCCTGGGACAGAGGACCAGTAACTACTCCTCAATCTCTACTGCACTGCCAAGAATAGTCATTGTAGCTAGAAGCAGCTGAGACTTGGTGCAAATGAGTACTTATCTCTTTGTTGTGAATGAGACCTTGACCTCAGCCTCCCCACCTAAGGGGATGGGATAATTCCACTTATTTCTGATGGGACCAAGATAGTTCGTTAGCAATCATCTTTGTCTCTAATGCTAGTGTTAACAGACTAACATGAAATTAGTAACTTAAAAATAAAAGCAATTTGTGTATAGTTTTGGAGGTCAGAAGTCTAGTAGCATGGGAGAGGGGTAAGGAGTCTGTGTCTGTGACTCTGCTAGTTCCAAAGTCACCAGAATTATATGGCTCATGATGCTACCACCTTTTTGACCTGTACTTCCACAACCAAATCTATTCCCTTATATCCTTGCCTCCCTCTTATTGGGGATCACAAGGGACCAGGATAACCTCCTCATTGCAAGATCTCCAACTTAATGAGCTAACTCCCCCTTTCTATATAAAGTGATCCAGGCACAGGTTCTAGGATTAGGATTGGACATCTTTGTGTGTGAGAAGTGGCCATTATTCTGTTTATCTAGGAACTGATGAATAAGTTAATTTTTTAATTTCAATTCTGAGTTTTCTTAACTGTGTTGGAGACCTAGCGTTTATTCCTGAATTAACTTCCTGTTGTAGGTTCATATTCAGCAGGGGCCTGTTTGAGGATTTAGTGGTCCTTAAGCCACTGAAGCTTTCTAGTATTTCCAAGCAACCCAGTGGAGTTCTGTGCCTGACAGAGAAGTCACCCAGTAGTCACTTGCTTTTTGATGAAAGCTGTGGTTGTCATTTGACCTCAGGTTACAAATGCTCTGAGTCCTTCTCTATTTGAATGCCATGGTAGGCTGGAGCTTCCCAGTCTTTTGTGAAGTTAGCTTTGGTCTTGGAGTTTGTCCAAGGAAGAGGTAAAGTGTGTTACTCCTGGGGAGATGTGCGAAGAGACACAGTGTAAAGGTGGAAACAGAGCCCCACAGAGCCCAAGCAAATCTATCTTGAATCTGGTGTGCAGGGAAGAAGTAGTATCTTGGGATAAATGACAAACATCTCTGGGACATCTGTTACGGCAACATGACCTGTCATATGCTGGGTTACAACATTCATGACTTCTGCTACTTTCTTGAAGAAGTCAGTCATAGAGACCCAAGTGTACCATAGGCGTCTGTTTAGTAAGGAGATGAAATTTGAAGAGAGCAGAAGGAGGCACCACCCATTGTGGCCCACTGCCATTTTCTAGTGGCTCCCTTAGCACTGATATTTTTAAAAACAGTTTTTCATTTTATGAATAAAGAATCAACAACTAATCATGTTTAGGAACTTGGGAGAGTCAGATATATGACAAATGACAAAACCAAGTCTTAGGTGTAAAACCATCTTATCTATCACTGCGTTTTTAGAAAATCATTCCATAACTCCAGTTGTAGATTTCGTGTTCTTTCATCAAAGTTTTCCTCGGAAGTAACTAGAAACTGTACCCCATTGACCTTTCTTACTATTTTCCTCTCCCATAGAACCTCTTCTCCCCAAGTCCCCCTCCTACTCTTGTGTGTGTTCACATGCAGACGAAACACACGGGATGGCCACAGGAACAGCATAGACAAGTTACCTTGCTCTCTCTCATTAACACCTCTTCCACCGCCTGGCGACTGTAATCTCCAATGTACCATTCATTCTGCTGGGCATCCTGTGGTCCAATGAGGAAAGTTTTAGGATCAAAGGGAGGTATTCATTATGGACTAATTAATTCAAATTCTATTTTTGTTCTACCCGGGTCCAATCACAGACTAATGGGTAGATATTCAGCACAGACCATTTTGTTCTGGAACCTGGAAATGCCCACCGATGCTGTGAGGAGATGGACACAGAATGAGCCACTGCAGCTGGGGATTCTGAGGTTGATAGGGACGAGAAGAGGGTGGTCCATGGGGAGGGGCCGGGAACTGCCCATCAATTAGGAGACGTCCATCATCTGAGTCTCAGGAAGCATACACCCTCCATCTGTCACGATTTTATTTAATTTTCTTTAAGACAGGGCGTCATGGATAACAGGCTATACACTATATATCTGAGGAAGACCCAGAACTCCTGAGCCTCCCGGTGCTGGGATTGCACTCAGTTATCAGGGATGCCTGCATCTGCACGTGGTGAGGTTTTGTGAGGACATGTGCAGCCTGTGACACTGTGCTGTGCTGGTCAGAGCAGGCTGCTGCAGCCCTGTCTCTGTGTATCTTCTGCCTGGAGTTGTGTGGTAAAATCGAGACTGAAAGTGTAAGTTGACTGGTTTTCTCCTGTGCTGCACTGACTTGTGTAGTACGTGGTGTTTTCTCCTGTGCCCTGCTCTAAGACACTTCACATTGTGTAGAGAAGTGGCTTTTAGACTGTCACTCCCTGGACGAGTTCACTTTACATCCTTCGAGGAGGGATGACTCTGCATCTTGCTGTGCACATGAATGCCACCACCTGTCCAGCACCGACCATGAGGCACAGACAGTCTGTCCCTACCTGTAAACCTACTGGAGTGATTGAGGATGCAAGACCAAGAAAGGGTGAAGTGTTCCTTCTCACCCAGACCCTGTCAAAGGAGGGACCCCTAACCCCATGACCCCAACCATCTGTCATCTGACTGCAGGTACCTGCACCAATAGACAACAGACAGGAGACTGCCAACTGTCCCAGTGCTTCAGATCAGTTCATTCCTCATTATTTACTTCTCACTCAACCATCATGATCTGTCTGTCAGTCTGTCTGCCTGTCTGAACTTGGACCCGAAGCTCACCTTGGTATCCTAGGCAGGTGGCTGCAGCTACATCCTGAGTTAGGACTAAGCTGTGTATTCTTGGGTCTCTGGCAACAATCCAACTGGGTTCTTTAGTGTCTAGCCTCTTGCAGTGACTCCCTGAATGTATATCAATTCTTCACCTCCACTAAGGCCTCTTTAAACTCTGTGGCCTTTTAAATCCTTTGTCACCGCCCCCTCTTCCAGTTTATGGTGTAATTATAATCCAAGAGTTCACATCAATAATTCATATACATCGGCGTAAAAGAGCTTGTGGGTGCCAATGAGCAGCTATCAAGGGAAATCAGGACTACTTAGGAAATAGCAGCCAATGAAACTGATATAGCTGGTGAGTTTATTACTTGGTGAATTCTGACATTGTAGAAAGATGCGAGTGTGTTTATCTATGCTCCTGGCATTACGTGTGTGCTCGTGACCGCATGGACCTGCAGTCTCTTCATTTAGTTCCCAGGGTCCCGATATGGAGTTATACCTCCCCAAGGCCCTTCCTTATTCAGTATCTCAAACCTTCCCCACACTATTTCTCTCGACTATGCATGATGCACAATGCTCATTCTAGTTACAGATGGGTAGCAAAGGTTCAGCAAGTCAAAATCAACCATATGGTTGGAGATAATCAGGGACATGACCTCTAGTCCTTGGTTTCTCACTGTAGTCTCTGGTCATCCCAGCACCAACATGATCCATCCAGTGATGGGCACAGGCGGACATGATCTGGCCAGTGTGCACTAGCTCCTACCTAACTCCAGCCTCATTCTTTCATGCCATCTCATAGGTGTGGCTAGTCAGATATACCTAATGTTCTAATGCACATACCAGTTACCCTAGACTGGGCACTTTATAATCGACCTTCTGGTCTCTGGTATTTAACTCAGGCACTGTGGGCCATTAAGAGTCTAACACAAAATTAAAGGAAAACACAACCCAGGCAACCACAGTAGGTGAAAAGCATTGTGCTCCATGAAACAAAGCCAGGAACAAAAGAGCCACTCTCTGGTTCTCTTTAGAAAGAATTCTAGGAAGGGCACAGGACATTGGTGGAAATGAGAGTTGCTGTCAGCAGCCAGAGGAGGACAAGGCTTCACAGGGGCAGAGAGGAACCTGGGGTGTCATGGAAATGTGTTTCTTGAACCAGGACAGTGACTAATTTCACTTGTCAAAAGCATGGGACTGGGCGTAATACTTGCAATTTCTCATATATACTGCATATAAAGAATATCCAAAGTGGTTCTTTGTAAACAGACAAAAATTGAAACTCAAACCCTTACTTTGTTTGAGGCCTCCTTTGTTATTCCATCAACCAGTGGAGACTTAGTACAAAGGAGGCTTCAAACAATGTAAGAGTTTTACCTTGCTGGGAGGGTCCAGACCCTGCCCTAGGCAAAGCTCAGGCAGGTTCCCAGTAAGAAAGTGAGAACTCACCTCCCTGCCAGAGTTTGAATCTGCTGATCCCTGTGGTCATTGGGGTACTGGCTCCAGTGCTCCTGGCTAGTCTCAGGGCTTGGGAAGGCTCAGTCATAGTGAGCTTCATTCATTCATTTGGTTGGTCAAGCTGGAAGATGCTTTAGATTATTGGTTCTCAACCTTCCTAATGCTGTGACCCTTTAATACAGTTACTCATGGTATGATGACCCCCAACCATAAAATTATTCTGTCGTTACTTCATAGCTCTAATTTTGCTACTGTTATGAATCACAATGTAAATACCTCATATGCAGAGTATATGATATGTGATCTCCAAAGGGGTGGTGACCACAGGTTAAGAACCACTGCTTTAGCTGTTGTGACTTGGGACTTCTTAGACTATCTCCAGATATGGTTGTAAGGGGTGTATGCTGTCCTCTGAGTGACTGCAGAGCACAGCACTTGGTATTAGAGTACCTTTAATAGCACTGACTTTCTAGTCATCCCTGAACAGAGTCATAAGGCCTCTATTCCGGGAGGCCTTAGCAGGCTGAGGGGCCCTGCTGTACCTTTTAAATGCACAATAAAAGATACATAGTATAAAGAGTCACCATTTTAGCCACTTTGAGTGCATATCTCATCGCATTAAGTGCATTTATTTTGCTTTAAAACCACCGCCATTATCCATTTCCAAGAAATTTTCCATCCTCTCAAACTGAAACTCTGTGCTCACCAAACAACAGCTCTCCATTACTCTCTTCTTCATCTCACTCCTGGGGAACTACTTTGCTACGTGATATATCTCTGTAGACTTGGCTGTTCTAGGAACCATGGATAACAGGAGGTATTCGCTTGTCCTTCGGTGTCTGTCTTTCTTCACCTAGTATTATGTTTTTGGAGTTTATTTATGTAGAACATGCCAGATTATAATGTGTGTGTATGTGCAATGTTTTCTTTCTCTCTCTTTCTCTTCTCTCTCTCTCTCTCTCTCTCTCTCTCTCTCTCTCTCTCTCTCTGCCTGTGAATGGATACCTGTGTTCTTCCTACCTGTTGACTATCTTAAATAATGTTATAAAAACAAGAATTCAACTCCTGTTGGGTTCTTCTTTCAGTTCTCTTGGGGATATACTCAGTTGCAGAATATGGTGATTGATTTCTACATTTTTGTGTGTGTCTGTGGTCTGGAATGCTGCTGTAAAAATTATTAGCATACCAATGCAAAAGTGAAAGCAGTCAATTTACATAACATTACATGAACCTCATTATTGAGAGTATTCAGATCTGCCATAAGTTATGAGATTTGTCGAGCTGTTGAAAATGGGAACACCCTGATCTAGTCTAAGCTTCTCTCAGGAAAGTCAGGCTCTGAGAGTTTGGTCTTATGTAGACACTGAGTCAAGAATCCTAAGGCCCATGAGCGCAGCAGAGCAAAAAACATTCAGGATCATGTGAAGGGGAAATGAAAGATGATTTCAGAGTTTATAGAAAGAATGAGAGGCCATTAGAGAATTAGGTAGAGATTAATGAAAAGGCCAACCAAAGATATTTGAGATACAATAGGGATTACAAGGAATTGATCAGAGATCCCAGATGCTTCACTTACAAACCTTGAGAAGCTCTGGAGCAGGATACTCATAAGCCAAGGATATGGAATGAGGGCGGCACCATCTTTTTGGTGCTGTCTTTAGTAAGTAATGCTACAGCTGCTGGAGGAAGGGGGCAGATAAGACACAAAGAAAACTCACTCTTCTTAGTGGAAACCACAATGCATGATGGACTGCAAAGTGATTGTGTGACTGGAGCGGATCTGAAGGAGAGATCCTGAAACATGCGATGGATAAATAAATCCACGTATTAGCTATTTCTAGCTCTCTTCTGTGTCAGGGATCTTGATTCCTCACACTGACAGACACATATAATCAGTTGTCAGAACATGGCTGCCATGCTCAACTGAAATGTGATATGTTAATCTTTTGTTGGAAAATGAACTCAGATATTCAAATTCCATCTAATCATCCATGAAACTTAACGAATGTAAGTCTAACTTTCTCGCATCCCTTTTCCCCCACAATTAATGAATAGAACATTCTGAGAATCTGGAAAACATGCAAGTTGAAAATCTGGTGAAAGAATAATGAAGTGTGAGACAACAAAACCTTTTAGAAACATTAAAACCCAATGATTTGTCATGGTATATGTGGTTAATTGACTAGGTATGGCCCCTGTAGACTCATGTGTCTGAATGCTTGGTCCATAGGGAGTGGCACTATTAGGAGGTATGGCTTTGTTGAAGGAAGTGTCACTGTGGGGTTGAGTTTTGAGGTCTCCAATGCTCAAGCTATGCTCAGTGTGGCATAGTCTCCGTCTGCTGTTTTCAGATCAAGACGTAGAGCTCGCATCTCCTTCTCCAGCACCATAGCTGCCTTTGTGCTCCATTTTTCCTGCCATGATGATAATGTACTAAACCTCTGAAACTGTAAGCCAGCCTCAGTTAAGTGTATTCCTTTATAAGAGTTTCCATGATCATAGTATCTTATCGCAGCCATAAACTCTAAGACAGTATGGGAAAACAATTAATGGACACCACAATGATCTGCTTTGGGCATTCTTAGTGAGCTCTCACTTGGTGCCAAAACTGCTGGAAGGACTTATAGAGAAGCTACTGTCTCACCTTTTCATCAAACTTTGTGGGGACAGGTTTCTCTGAGTTTGTGTTTTCATAGGACAGCACAGGAGGGCTGTGGCTGGCTGCAGCTTGGCATCTCTGAGGAGGACAGTGTTGCATGATACCTGTATGGTCTGGAAAGAGATCACACTTAAATGCAGTTGCTTTGCTATCTCAGCCTATCTCCCTCCAACATGTAGCTGGGTTCATCACTTCTGCCTGTCTGTGGCCATCTTTATGGGTTAGACAACACCCTTCCAAACAGGGACTTCAGTGCTCCCAGGATTACTCCTCCACTTTCACATTCTCCCTTCCCACAGGGAAACTGAAGTAATATTTGAAAACTGTAATTCTGTAGCTGGGGAGATAGCTCAGTGGGTAAAAGTGATTGTCTTACAGATGTGATGAACAGAATTCAAATCCTCAGAACTCACATAAAAGCCAGATGCTAGCAGGCAACTTTAATCCCAGCATTTTTACCAGGGGCTGGTAGGCAGAGACAGGAGAGTCTCCAGAGGCTTACAGGCCAGCAAATTGATGGGTAGGGTGGCTTAAAATCCTGGGGGTGTTATCAGAGTGCCATTTCTCTTCTGGTCCACTCTTACACGTGCAGCAGTCACACATCAACACTCTGCACCCCACAGTTCTGCCTGCCTACCAGGATGCCAGCTCAAACCTGAAACACACAGCTCCACTTGCCTCCTAGGAGCCTGCTGTAACCTGGGACACCTAGGCCAGGCAACACCAGATGGTGAAAGACAAGTGTAGGAACATATCAATAGAAGCCAGTGCAATATGGCACCATCAGAACCCAGCACTCACCAGCAAGCCCTGGATATCCTAACATACCTAAAGAGTAAGACTGTGACCTTAAATCCCATCTCATGAAGATTATAGAGGCCTTTAAAGAAGATATAAAAAATTCCCTTAAAGAAATATAGAAAAAGACAATCAAACAGGTTGAAGCCCTTAAAGACAAAACAAATAAATCCCTTAAGAAGGAAAATATAAGGCAAAGGAAATGAATAAAACAGTCCAAGAACTAAAAATGGAAACAAAACAATAAAGAAAACGCAAATGGAAGCAACCCCAGAGTTGAAAAACCTGGAGATGGAAAGGGAACAGGAACTACAGATGGCAGCAGCATCAACAGAATACAAGAGATGGAAGAGAAAATCTCAGGTGTAGACAATACCATAGAAGAAATGGAAACATTGATCAAAGAAGATCCAAATGTAAAAAAGTTCCTAACTCAAAACATACAGAAAATGTGGGACACTATGCAAATACCAAACCAAAGAATAATAGGAATAGAAGAGGGTGAAGACTCCCAATTCAAAGGGTCAAAAACATCTTCAACAAAGGAAAAACTTCTCTAACCTAAAGAAAGAGATGACTATAAACATACAAGAAACTTATAGAACGCCAAAGAGATTTGACTAGAAAAGAAAATCATCTCACCACATAATAATCAAAGCACTAAATATACAGAACAAAGAAAGAATATTAAAAGTGCAAGAAAAAAGGGCCAAGTAACATATAAAGGCAGACGTATTAGAATTACCTGGCAGAAGATCCTGCACAGAGGTGTTGTAGATTCTAAGAGGCCGTAGGTGCCAGCTCAGACTACCTGTATTCAACAAAATTCTCAATCACCATAGATGGAGAAAGCAAGATATTCCAAGACAAAACAATGTCTTTCTGCTAATCTAGCCCTACGAGGATACTAGAAGGAAAACTCAAACACAAAGAGGCTAACTACATTAAAAAAAAAAAACCCACAAAAAATTAATCATGTCACAGCAAAATGAAAAGAAGAGAAACCCAGACACATACATTAATACCTTCAACATTAAAAAAACAGGAACTAACAATCATTAGTCATTGATGTCTCTCAACATCAATGGACTCAATTTACCAATAAGAAGATACAGGCTAACAGACTGCATATGTAAACAGGATCCATCATTCCACTGTATATAAGAAACACACCTCAGCAACAAATACAGACATTACTTCAGAGTAAAGGATTGGAAAAAGGTTTTCTAAGCAAAACAAGCTGGAGTAGCTATTCTAAAAACAAATACAATAGACTTTCAACCACAAATCTATCAAGAGAAATGTGGAAAAACACTTCATACTCATCAAAGGAAAAAATCTACCAAGATGATGTCTCAATTCTGAACTTCTAAGCCCAAATGTAAGGGTACCCACATTCATTAAAAAAAACTTTATTAAAACTCAAATCACACATAGAACTCACATAATAATAGTGGAGGACTTTTACATCTCACTCTCATGAATGGACAGGTTACTGAAACATAAACTAAACAGATAAACAATGAAAAGCACAGATTTTTATGAACCAAATGGATTTAACCGATATCCACAGAATCTTTTACCCCAAAATAATAATCTTAGTACCTCGTGGGACCTACTCCAAAACTGACCATATAGTTGGGCACAAAGCAAGCCTCAAAATATACAAGAAGATTGAAATAACCCCTTGCCTTCTGTCAGATCTTCATGGATTAAGATTGGGCAACAGAAAACCCACATATACTCATTGGTCAAGGAAGAACTATGTTGAAGTTTGCTCTGTTGCTATGTATTGTAATGCCAGGTGCAGGCCCCCGATATCTGATTGCCCCAGAGAGTTTGCATGTAGACCTAAGTGATGCTATGTTACTTTATCCCAAGTTATTTCTTTTTGGTAAATATAGATGCTAACAGCCAATAGCTGGGCAAAAGAAACAGGTGGGGTTTGAGGTTCCTGGGCTTAGGATCAGAGGAGAACCATGAAGAGGAGAAGAAGTGAGGAGGAAGAGACAAATGACACAGGTTAGGAGTCAAAACATGGCCCTGTGGGCTGGCCAATTGGAGTTCAGACCAGCCCAAATGAAACAGTAAGAAATAACTCAGGGGTATCACCAGAAAAGTAGATTTGAATATCATAAAGGGTAGATATCTGCCCAGCTCTTGTGCTGTTTAAGGCTTAACATAAATATTAGAAGTTGTGTGTCTTTTATCTGGGAACTGAATGATTGAAGACAGGGTAGAAGCTCTCAATAGGAATTAAAAATTTCTACAACAGAAATAAAGAAATTAAAGACTTTCTAGAATTCAATGAAAATGAAAGCACAACATATCCAAACTTATGATACACAATGAAAGCAGTGCTAAGAGGAAAATTCATAGCACTAAGTGCTTCATAAAGAAATTGGAAAAATCTCACACTAACACCTGGAAGCTCTATAACTAAAGGAAGCAAACACATCCAAGAGGAGTAAATAACAGGAAATAGTCAAACACAGGGCTGAAATTAATCAATTTGAAACAAAGAGAACAAACAAAGAATCAACAAAATCGGGAGCTGATTCTTTGAGAAAGCCAACAAGATTGACAAACCCTTCATTAAACTAACTAAAAGGCACAGAGACAGTATCCAAATTAACAAAATCAGAAATGAAAAGGGAGATATAACAACAGAAATTGAGGAAATTCAAAGAATCATTAGGTATTACCTCAAAAGCTTACACAAAACTGGAAAAATCTAATGAAATGGATGAATTTTTTAGATACCACATACCAAAGTAAAATCAAGATCAGGTAAACCACCTAAACAGTCCCATAACCCCTAAGGATATAGAAGCAGTCATTAAAAGTCTCCTAACCAAAAAAAAAAAAGTCCAGGACCAGATGGTTTTAGTGAAGAACTCTACTAAACTTTCAAAGAAGAGCTAATATCAACACTCCTCAAACTATTCTGCAAAGCAGAAACAGAAGGAACACTACCTACTACCCAACTCATTCTATGAGGCTATAGTTACCCTGATACCCTGATACACTACGCAAAGACGTAACAAAGAGAACTTCAGACTAATTTCACATACAAACATCAACACAAAAATCCTCAATAAAATTCTCACAAACTGAATCCAAGAACACATCAAAGACATCATCCACCATGATCAAGTACATCCCAGGCATGTAGGGATGGTTCGATATGCAAAAATCCATCAATGTAATCCACCATATAAACAAACTGAAAGGAAAAAAAATCACATGATCATCTAATTAGATGCTGAAAAAGCCTTTGACAAAATCTAATACACCTTCATGTTAAAAGTCTTGGAGAGATCAGAGATTCAAGGCACATACCTAAACACAATAAAAATTATATACAGTAAGCCAATAGCCAACATCAAATTAAATGGAGAGAAACTTGAAGTAAACCCATTAAAACTAGGGACAAGACAAAGCTGCCTACTCTCTCTCTAGTCAATAAAGTACTTGAAGTTCTAGCTAGAGTAATAAGAGAACAAATGGACATTAAGAGGATATAAATCAGAAAGGAAGAAGTTCAAGTATCACTATTTGCGGATGATATGATACTATACATAAGCAGTCCTCAAAATTCCACCAGAGAACTACAGCTGATAAACAACTTCAGTAAAGGGCTGGGTATAAAAATTAACTCAAAGAAATCAGTAACTCTCCTTTACACAAATGATAATTAGGCAGAAAAAGGAATTTGGAAGCAAAACTCTTCACAATAGCCACAAATAATATAAAATACCATGGTATAACTCGAATCAAGCAATTAAAAGATTTGTATGACAAGAATTTGAAGTCCCAGAGATGGAAAGATCTCCTATGATCATGGATCTGTAGGATTAACATAGTGAAAAAATAGCCATCTTACAATCAACAGAGTCAATGGAATTCCCATCAAAATTTCAACAACAATTTTTCAGACCTTGAAATAGAAGTTTTCAACTTCATATGGAACAACAAAACAAAACAAAAAACCAAGATAGACAAAACAATCCTGAACAATAAAAGAACCTCTGGAGGAATCACCATCCTGGATGTCATGCTGTACTACAGAGCAATAGTGATAAACTACAGATAAATAGTGCATGGTATTGCTACAGAAACAGACAGATTGATCAATGGTATTGAATCAAAGACCCAGAAATAAAACCACACCCCTAGGGACACTTGAGTTTTGACAAAGAAGCCAAAACCATACATTGCAGAAAAGGAAGTATCTTCAACAAATGGTGCTGATGTAACTGGATGTCTGCATGTAGAAGAATGCAAATAGATCCATATTTATCACCCTGCACAAAACTCAAGTCCAAATGGATTAAAGATAGATAAAACCAGATACACTAAATCTAAGAGAAAATGGGAAATAGCCTTGAACACATTGGCCCAGGAGACAATTTCCTGAACAGAACACCAATGGCTCAGGCCATAAGGTTGATAAATAGGACCTCATGAAACTGAAAAGCTTCTGTAAGGCAAGAGATACTGTCAATATGATAAAACAGCAGCCTACAGATCAGCAAAAGATCTTAACTAACCCTATATCCTATAGAGGGCTAATATCCAAAATACATAAAGGACTCAAGAAGATAAACTCCAACAAACCAAATAACCCAATTTCAAAAATGGGGTGCAGAGCTGTGATGGCTATTCCTGGATGTCAACTTGACTACATCTGGATGAACTACAATCCAGGAAGGAGGGCACACCTGTGATCCAGATCTTGAGGCTGGAAGACACAGTCTTCTGACCTGGATCTTGACATGGAGATCTTGAGGCATAGTGGCCATGCAAAGCTTAGGCCCTGGCAAAGTAGTACACACATTTAACCCTAGGAGACTGAGATGGACAGATGTCTGAATTCAAGGCCAGTCTAGGACAAAGCAAGTTCCAGATCCAGGCCTGGTGGTACCCACCTTTAATCTGGACCACACCTTCTGCTGGAGGCCACATAAGGACATTGGAAAAAGGAAGACTCGCTCTTCTTTGCCTGCTTGCATTTACTTGCCAGCACGCCTGTTAGAACCTACTTCTTCAGGATTCTAGCTTACACAGAAAATCAGGTGAACAGCTAGCCTATAGGACTGAGCAAGTACTAGATTCTTGGACTTCCATTCATAGCTTCCCATTGTTGTGTTGATTGGACTGCACGCTGTTAAGTCATTCCAATAATTTCCCTTAATATATAAAGACATTCCCTAAGTTCTGTGACTCTAGAGAACCTTGACTAATACAAAACCAAAATAGAATTCTCGACAGAGGAATCTCAAATGTCTGAGAAGCACTTAAAGAAATGCCCAACAACCTTAGCCATCAGGGAAATGCAAATCAAAACGACCCCGAGATTCCACCTTAAACTAATCAGAATGGCTAAGATCAAACACTCGAGGGACAGCACACGCTGGCAAGGATGTGGAGAAAGAACAGAACACTCCTCCATTGCTCATGGGATTGCAAACTTGTACAACCACTTTGGAAATCAATTTGTCAGTTTCTCATAAAATTGGAAATAGTTCTACCTGAATACCCAGCTATACTGCTCCTGGGCATATACCCAAAAGATGCTCCACCATACCAAAAGGACATGTGCTCCACAAAGTTCATAATAGCGTTATTCATAAAAGCCAGAAAGTAGGAACAACCAAGAACAATCATCTGAAGAGTGGATATAGAAAAGATTTTTTTTAACACAATGGAATACTATTCAGCTTTTAAAATAAGGTCATCATGAATTTTGCAGGCAAATGGATGGAACTAGAAAATGTCATCCTGAGTGAGGTAACCCAGACCCAAAAGGACATGTATGGTATGTACTCATTGATAAGTAGATATTAGCCATAAAGTATAGAATGCCCATGATAGCCCACAAACCCAAAGAAGTTAAACAAGAAGGAATGCACAAGCAAGGATGCTTGAATCACACTTAGAAGGGGAAACAAAATAGTCATGGGAGGCAGAGGGAGGGAAGGGACTGGGGGGGGGAGAGGGGAGGGAGAGCACAGTGGAGAGGCAGGGTCAGGTGTGGGGAGAGACAGGAGGGAGGCCCAGAAGAGCATGAGAATAAATGGAAATCTGCAGCTGCAGGGGTTGGGTGAAGAGGGGAGCATCTCTGGAAAGTCCCAGAGACCTGGGATAGTGGGAGGCTCCCAGGAGTCAATGCATGTGACTTTAGCTGAGATCCCTAACAGTTGGGACACTGTTAGGTGAAGAGACTACCTCCTGAAGCCAGGCAGGACCCTCAGTGGAGAGATAAGGATACCAATTGACCCATAAAACTTTTGACCCAAACTTTGTCCTGTCTAAAGGAAGTGCAGGGATGGAACAGAGACTGAAGGAAAGGCCAACCAATAACTGGCTCAACTCAAAACCCATCGCATGGGCAAGCACCAATTCCTGACATTAATAATACCCTGTTATATTTGCAGACAGGAGCCTATCATAACTGTCCTCTGAGAGGTTTTACCCAGCAGCAGATTGAGACAGATGCAGACACCTGTTGTTGTAAAAATATAAAAAATAAAAAAGTATGGCTGTCTTTTATCTCCACTAGGTCCAGCATCGCGGTGCCCCAAGATATGTGCTGGATATCTTAATTCTCAGTCAGCAAAGTCTCTCACCAGCTTTGCTCCATCCCGTATCCCACTGCCAAAGACCTCTCTCTGAGCCTGGCAGCAATCTCTCTACCGATCTAGCTCCCAAGGCAGGTTTCCATGCCAGAAACACATATCCCAACTCCGTGGTGGCCCAGACCAGCCACTCCACACTCCCTTACACTTAAATCTACACATGAAAGAACACACAATAACCTTTGACCCAATTGTAAGATATAATTGCCCACCTAAACATACAAAGCCCTATACACATCCATCCCTTAAAAACATTTGTAACAACCTGTGAAGGTACAGTGTGGAATCTTAACATCACCCGCCATATTGTCCTGCCAGGCCTCCTTCTATCTTTACCTGACTCACCTGTGACATCATCCCACAGATACCCACAACCAAACATTGGGCAGAGGTCAGGGACACTTATGGAAGTATTGAAGGAAGGATTGAAGACCTGGAAGGGGATGGGGACCTCATAGGAAGACCAACAGAGTCAAACAGCCTGGTCCCTGGAAGCTCTCAGAGACTGAGCTACCAAGCAAAGAATATACATGGCTTGGAACCAGGTGCCCGGCACATATGTAGCAGGTGTGCAGGTCGGTCCCCACAGCTGCCTTGTATTGGCCTCAGTGGAAGAGAATGAGCCTAATCTGGCAGAGACTGGTTATTGGTGGGGGCGGGGAGGGGGACCTCTCAGAGGAGTGAGGGAGGGACCTGGAGGGGAAAAATACTTGGGATGTAAATGAATAAATAATTAAAAAATCTTCTATCAAAAAAAAGTCCTAGGGGTGTGCGGATCACATATCCAGAATATAAGAGAAATCACACATGAAAAGCGGGGGCCAGGCATCGTACATTCCCAAGAGAAAGCCTACAGACCTTTATTAGAGAGAACAACATTGGCTTAAAAACTTTCATGTAAGTTATGCTGGAGCAGAACACAGGGTAGGGATGTGTTATTTAAATAGCAGTGGCTGTCTTTCCACTGTAGCTCAGAACAGTAAGCACAAAGTTGAGAGGAGAAATCAGCGTTATCAGCATTTCCTATTACTCAGTTTGTGCTTTGCGCCCGGCAGAACTCAGCGATTATGAATTTTTCATGATATTATGGCAACTGATTCATTATCGCTCAACCCCGTATGCCTTGCTTAAATATTTAAGAAGTCCTATTTTTAAAAAGTGCAGTTGGCAATAATTATGCATTTATGGTCTGTTCACAGAACTAGTTAAATGGAACAATGTCAAAATCGCCACGCAGTTCCCCCCTGAATGCCACTGGTGTGGATCTGTGTCAGACGATGAGTGCATGAGTGAACGATTCTAGGCACGCATGCTCTCTGGATCCCAGTGCGAGGAGGAGTCATCGATTCTACCCCTCGGAATGAGAGCAGAGTCCTTCCTACAGGAGACGTTGCATTTGAGGTTGATCATCCCACAAAGCCTGGAAAAGGGATGGTGGCACTAATGAAGAGATTGGTAAAAGATTAAGAGAAGAATGTGGGTGGTGGACACCCCAAGAGCGAGCCTGATTAAAGCAGGCTTGCAGTGAGGCTGGACTGCTGCCAACAACTTCTAATTTTAAATTAAACCCCAATTTTAATTAAAAAATTAAATTTTTTAAAAAAATTACATTTAAGTTGCAAATTAAAATTCTCACGCAGCTCCATGTTTTGGCATGAACTCTGACCCTTGCTATCAGCTCGAGGGTGCTAATTTATGAGAGCTGTAAATATTACCACAGAGAGAACTGCACATCCATCTGGGGCCACTTACAGTACAGCATTTAAAGAAATCAGGCATTGTGTCAGTACTCATAACTTACATTTATACACAAAAGTTAACTTTATGGGGATGAAAGCTACACGCATGTTTTCAAAACAAAAGAAAATTAAACTAAACTAAAAGCAGACAAAAAATTTCATCCACACTTCCAACTCTAAACATCGATTTTGTTAGTATCTTGGCATTATAAAAATCCCCTTCTGGTATATACATATAAAACATATAATCTGGGCTGGAGAGATGGCTCAGTGGTTAAGAGCACTTACTGCTCTTCCTGAGGTCCTGAGTTCAAATCCCAGCAACCACATGGTGGCTCAAAACCATCTGTGATGGGATCGGATGCCCTCTACTGGTGTGTCTGAAGACAGGTACAATGTACCTCATATAAATAAAATAAATTTAAAAAAATATAATCTGCTTACTTGGATTCTTTATAGTTTAGCTTGAGTTAATTTATAATAGATTGGGCCGATTGCATTTATCTGTAAGGGAGCTACCTGGAAATAAACTAAAACATATTCAAGATTTTTTTCCATTTGTAAGATAAGAATGATGACTTCAGCATCTACAGAAACGTAGACCTCGCTCTCGTATATGATTTCCTACCCTTAAGCAGCTACGTGAGTCCCAGTGGGGGCGCTGAACCCACTAAACTGAGAACCTGTGAGTGTAAGTGGCACATTGTCTCCTGCCACTGTCACTGCAAAGTCTGAAGACTCAGAGATGAACTTGGCTCAGCAGAACGGATATTTGCTCAGTAAGCTGATGGAGAAGCGTTGGAGGGTCAGTGGAAGGACAGGGTCTCTCTACTGGGTATCTTTCGGGAGCGGCCACATTTTGAGTGATGGCCATGTGTTTCGTGGGTGTTTGTTGGTGGAAAGAGAAAATAATGGAGACAAATCATTTCCCCTGTCCTCTCCAGGTTTTCTTAAGAAGCCTCACCTCCCTTGTAATGTTTTTTCTCCCATAGCAGCCTGCATCGCACTGTCTGGCACTATGAATTCTAGCAGCAGGGAGGAAGTCAAATGAATTCTTTCTGAGGTGTTTCTTTTAATATTATTTCATTTATGTGGATTGATGTTTTGCCTGCTTCTATGTCTGTGCACACAAATGCTGTTCTGGACAGCAGACTGGACTCCTGGTGGGGAGGGCCTTTCCTATAACACTGTGGTTCCAGATTTTGCTTGCTTTGCTTTGTATCCTCACATGCTTTGATCTCTAAGATCAAGGATCTCCAATCTGCTCTACGCTATGATTCTCTCTAACTCCGAAGCACCTTCAAAACTCATGGGTCAAGCCCTTTCTGACCCTGTTCATCTCAGTACTCTCCACATGGACACCCCAAACCTTCTCATCTTCCAATGCTTAAATCTGACCTTCAGCACTCCTGTTGCTGTCCGTGGAGTTCCAGGGGTGGAAGGAGGAGGCCCTGTGTTAATCACAGCTTTCTTTGACCACTCAAACCAGATGTGTAGCCTAACTGCAATCTCAATTCTTGGGAAGTAGAGACAGGAGGATCAAGAGTTCAAGGCCAGTTTAGGTTACACAGTGAGTTTAAGACCACCCTGAATTACATGAGACCCAGCCTTGAAGAAGAAGCAGGAGGAGGAGGAAGAGAAGGAGAAGAGGGAGAAAAATCCCTTTTGGGGGGAAAGTGCCATCACCTGTGCCTTAGCTGTTTTAGTGTAGGGCAAACTGAAATGAGGCATGATGGGAGCAAGCACGTAGCTCTGAAGCTCACTGATGTCATTTGGGGAAGAGAAAAAAGGGAAGAAAGAAAAGAAGGGAGGACATTAAAACGGGTGTGTCAAGAAGGCAGCTGAGTGTGCCTGGGTGTATATTGTACTGGTACTAATATATGAGGTTTTGTTTATGTTCTATTAGCAGGAGAGTAAAGCACAAAGGATTAGCTGGACTTTAGTGGCCCTACTGAAGAGAGAGAAGCAGATTTGGGATCAGAGCAATGGAGCTCTCCCCTTTCCACTGCACCCCATAGTCTGCTGCTCTTAGCCCCAAACGCTCTTTTCTGGCTCAACAGAGAGACAAGGACACAGCATCTCCCTGGCACACAGAGTAATCAAGAGGGGAAATGCACACAGCAGAAGTAGCTGAGACAAACGTCATGGGCAGACACAGGGCTGTGTTTCTACTCAGCTTCTTGTACAGATACGTTAGCCTTCTGAGTTTTACACCACGATCAGTAAGAGGGATTGTTTAAGATATTAAGGTCATTTTAAAAATATCATTTCACAGATGTCTTTTCTTGAGATAAAGCTATGTTACTCCCAATAGGCTGAAGAAAATCATCCGTAACTGTGGGCGAAGACGGAGCGAGCACAGGGTACCCACAAACTGTTGGTGACTCATGGTGAATCCATCTCACTTCTGGCAAAGACCAGTTGTGGTATGTTCGCATCAGTTTACTCAGTTTAACCGCTACATCTACTTTGCCAAATACATCTGAGGCAGCTAAAGACACACACAGCTGAAGACACAGATATTTCTCTTTTAGGAAGAGCTGAGCCTATTGTACTTCTGTAAAGACATCAATACCATGGTTTAAAATGGTAATGCTTATAAGAGGATTATTTTATTATGAAATAAAGCAAAAATTAAGTTCTGTCCCTTTAGCACACAAATGCAATACTAGTGAAAACGAGCGAGTCACGAGTGTACACATCAGCTCAGTGGCTCCAGGTCACAAACATCCAGTCACTGTGTAGGACTCTCATGGAGTGCTGGCTTACCTGGTTATATCACGCTCCTTACTTACAGTGCCCTTACCTCTGGCTTGTATACTGCGCTTTCCTGGCATGTAGGAAGAGCTAAAGAAAATGTCAGAATTGTTATGTTAGCACCCCTGTGACAGCCAAAATCCCACTTATGGACAAAGTTAATGGCAACATCTTTTATACACTACTCATATTTTACTGAACTCGTTTAAAGAATTGTCAGTTTTCTAAATAGCGGGGTGTTGGCTTTTCCTCTCCTCTCTCAAGTCTGACAAGTGTAAGCCATGGGATTAAGGGACTGGTGGTCACAGTGTTTCCCTTTGTTCTTTCTGTGAGAACATGTCATAGCTCTTTGCTCTGTTAAGCTGAGTGTGGTCTTGCCTCTTAGCTACACATAGACCCTAACCTCTGTGTGCATGGGGCTCATATTCTCTAGAATTTCTAGTTGTGGAGAGTCAGCTACAGACAGGAAGAGGAGCATAGAAGTCCATGCCTTCTGAAAATGGGAGCTGGACGAGAAAAGAATGCAGGGGATTATAAGGAACTCTGCACAAAAAGGAGGATTATGAAAATATAACAGAAGGCTATCCAAATGGCAATATGCACTTCTAATTACAAATGGGGTGTGGCCAGGACCGCTCACCCAGGTCTGCACTTTGCACCTCACTCTAATTTTCTAGTTCACTTTGGGTTACAGTCAGCATCAACGTAAGCTCCAGGTTTGTCTAATTACATGAGCCATGCTCTATCCCAAAGACTGTGTTGTGCTATTGACAGGAGCCTCTGGGCTAATTAAAAGCAATTTGACCTTTTCTTAGTGCCAGTGGAATCAACTGAGTAAGTATCCACCTTTTTGTTGTCCCTGCAGAAGCCCAAGGACCTTACAGTTGGCTTTATAATTGAAAATACTCGCAGGTCATATGAGGACCAGACGGTGCGACCATCACTCCTTACATTTTTGACATCCTGGCTCTTGACTACCAAAACCCACACCCCCTTTCAAGGAGCTGATGTATTGTTTCTGTTGAATGTCTGAGGAAAAGATGAGTCGCAAAGTTCCTCTTTGATTTTACAGAATTTGTAGAGAATGCTGAGATGGAGTGTCCTTCCGGAATGTTTTAGGTACTAAGCGCATAGTTCATAAGAATAAACACGAAACTCTAAACAACTAAAGCTGACGTAAATGTAATGATTCAGCTAACAAACGGGTCGAGCACTTTCCAATGAGCCTGTGTTTGGGGGACTATAAAATGAAGGAGAGGTAGTTTATGCTTTCGCAGGGAGGAGTTTATGAAGGGAAGACATGGCTGTCGAGAATCCTAATGGACCTGACAGATATCTCAGAAAAGGTAAAGGTGTCAGCTCCTATGGTGGCCAGAGGTCACACAGGTGAAATTGCTCAGATTGTAAAGGCTGGGGAAGCATGTTCTGGGAAGGTGGATAGCACTGGAAGACTCAGAGATGAGAAACCATAGGCTATTCTATAAGATCCCAGGAAGAAAGTCCCACACAAATGGGACTCTGTATCACAAATGATACTCTCTGTATCAAGAGAAGGCTCTTTCAGTAGTCCTGGCAAGAGTTGATGTAGGCTAGTCTATGCAGAGAGGTGGGGGGAGAAATGAGTATATTCAAGACATGTTTTAGAGACTAAATTTTAAGTTAGAAAAAGGTTTGATGGGAAGAATGAGAAATGGGGGAGAGGGAGAGAGGGAGAAGGAGGAAGGAGGGGACAGAGGGAGAGAGGGAGGGGAGAGAGAGAGAGAGTGAGAGAGAGAGAGAGAGAGAGCTTCTCCTGTCCAGGGGTTGGGGAAGTTTGGGAATGACGTTAATGTTAGAAATCAGAGCAGATTTCAACACAATCATCTCGTGATGCCTGTAACTTCAATAAGGGGAAGGGCTGGCTGAATAATGGATGCACAGGTCTTGAGCCAAGCAAGGGGGTTCGTTCAGGAGATGGAGACATGGGAACCATTGACATGGGGATGCCATTTGACACTGAGACATGAGATTCAGGCCTTCTGTGACACAGAGAGGCCATATAATGAACTCAGAAGTACCACCAGCATTTAGGGCTGTTCTGGGAGATAAGTCCTAGAAGGAGACTTGGGAGAGGTGACTAATTAGGAGAACAATTAAAATCAGACTTTGTGTAATAAATCAAGCCAACAAAGAAGCTGAAACTGCATGAAGTAACTACCACAGGTATCGGCCAGATGGAGAAGCCCATTATCTTCTCATCCGAATGTGACTTTCCTTCTTATTAGAAAATTGCAGTAAGAAAGAATGTTGGGCCAGATTGGGATTTATGAAGCTAATAGGCCCCTAAGAGCTACAGAGCAATGGTCCTAACCTCTGCAGGCCAAAGAATGAGGAGTTACTGAAGGTGCAGAACAGGACATATTAAAAAATGAGGCAGGCAAGGGAAACGGGTTTGTGATGCTCCAAGGTTCACGGCCTGGCATTGGACAGAGAGCGGCTGTTTGCTAGGCTCTTGTTATGTTCCTGGCTCTGTTTAAGGCCAAGACACCAAAACCGTACAAACCATGCCATCCACCAGTGGTGACATCTGTCAGTCTGAATCCAGTAGCTCCCTCCTAACAGCCCTTCTCATCTACCACTCATGTGGACACTCCAGTAAACAGTTATTAAAAATCAAGGTTTCGCCTCTACTATGGGCATGCATCATGAGAGCCATGACTCTTGGAGCAGCGTTGCTAGAATCAAATTGCTATGGCAGCATGGGATTGGGCTGTGGAGTTGCCCTTAACTTCAGTGGTCAGGAACTCTGTCTCTTTGGACTTCATTGTTAAAATCTGAGGAATGGGTAACGTGATACTCTGGCTCTAACCTTGCATGTGACTGATGAACATAAGTTTTCCACACAGGGAGAGAAGTAAAATGGGGGAAAGCAAACAGAAGAATAGAGAGATAGCGTGGTGACTGGAGGGCATCTGACGAGGATGTAATATGTAAAGGTGAGTGCTGAGAACTGAGGCCAGAGTTGCATGGCACCAACCCAGAGTCCTAACTTTGCAGGCTCTAGATTTTGAGAGAGCCATTAATTATTTATATAGAGTGACCTTGGTCAGGGAATCACCTTTGATTTTCCTCGGTTGATGTCACAATCAACTGATCAGAAGTGATTACATCAACAGCTGCTCACCAACAAGGATTGTTGAAGTGTGTCTGTGGGCTTTGCTGCAGTCATGAACTGAGAATGGCCAGAGACGACCCACTTTTTCTGCAAGACTCACCCAACTTCATCGAACTCAGTTAATATTCAAGTTTTTACGCCCCTCATTTGCCTGTAACATCCAATCATTTATAAATAACAGAGAGACAGTAGATTCCAAGGTGGATGGAGATGGCCATGTTTTCCAGAGCAGAAGGTCAAACATTTCCAGTTTCTTTTTAAGTCTTGTTGCCACTGTGTAAGATCTAAGAAGACACGTGTCTGCTTCTTCTGATCTGATCCCTAACAGGTGTTTCTGACTTCTTACCTGGCAATGGCAGGTGGACTCTTCTGAGTGTTTAGGCTTGGTGATGGGCAAGAAGATTCTGGCTTTGTCTGGTGATGAGATTCTGGAAAGTATGACATGTTTGGGTCAGAATGCACAATGAATACAATTGAGAGCTTTTGGGAGTTCACTGGGATGGCTATGGTTTAAATTATTTTATTATTATTCTGGTGCTTCGGGAGACTAGAAGTAGCACCTTTTGGAGGCTGTAAAAATTGCATGGACTGTTTATAATCTAAAGCACATGACTGGATTTTCCCAGAAACACAGAATACTACATTAGAAGGCATTTTAGGGGTTATTAAAGGTGAATTAGTTTTGAAAGACTTAGGTTTTATCATGAACGCATCTACCCATTCCTTCACTTGTTGGTTCATTCACACAATTCATCAAGTCTCTGCTGTGCACTTACAGAACAGGTTTCCCCTAGAATCTGGAGTTACAGATATGGTTCTTAAATACAAGGGGATCATAAACAGGCAGGGCAGGAAGAACATTTTGGACGGAATGAGTGACATAAGGAAAATAAATTATGCTTTAGGATGTGGAGTTAATTTTGTGTCCCTAAGGAGGGCCTTTCTGAAAGGTGACTGATGAGTGACATTCTGATGAGAGTATTAAACCAAAGGACCTCTGTGGGGGTTTGCAGGGTCTAGGGATACCATTGCCTGTGCAAACCACTTGTGTTCTTATTCTCATCCTGTGACAGGACGGGTGAGCTTCCATGGTTCTGATGTAGGCCAGCAGGTATCAGCTGGGTACAATCAGAAATCTGTTTTCTCAACATTTCCTCCTTGGTCGTTGTCCTAGGTAAGTTTAACTGTCAATGTCACACATCCTTTGGTCTTCTGAAGGAAGAGCCTCAGTTGAGGAACTGCGTAGATCAGAGTAGCATATACGTCTTTGGGAGGGGAGGGTTATTTTGCTAATTGATGCTGGTGGGCCAGGCCACCATGCGCTGCACCTTCACTAGGCAGGTGGGCCTGGGAGATCTACAAAAGCTACTGAGCATAAGCCTGGGAGGTGAGTCAGCAAGTGTCACCCCACCATGGTTCTTCTTCTAGGTTCCTGCCTTGCTTTCCTGCCCTGATTTTCCTCAATACGAGACTGTGACCTCAAAATGTGAGTTCATGAGCTAGAGAGATGGATCAGCGGTTAAGAGCACAGACTGTTCTTCCAGAGGTTCTGAGTTCAATTCCCAGCAACCACATGGTGGCTCACAACCATCTGTAGTGGAATTTGGCGCCCTCTTCTGGTGTGTCTGAAAACAGCTATAGTGTACTCATATACATAAAATAAATAAATCTTAAAAAAAAAAAAGTGAGCTTAATATCCCTCCTTCCCCACAAACACACAAGTTACTTTTGGCCAGAATGTTTAACCATAGCAACAGAAGTCACAAGAACAATCACCAAGTTCAGCCATGCCTCCACACTGGAGTTACTTAGCACGCCATTACTGTTCCTGTTTTTCATCATGGATGCATTTTAAGCAGCCATCGATCCTCATGAAAGACATTGAATATACTCTGATGTGAGATTCATAAAGCACTTTCCCAGTTGTGACGGTGAGCCATAAAACCATGCAAGCATGCATACACTGACTTAATTTGGGTATTATTCCACGCTCGGCCCAAGGTTGACCACAGACTGGACATCTCTTACTGAAGGGACTCTGATTACTTGAAATGGTGTTTGAGTCAGTGATAGGTCCATTAATCACACACCCATAAAATCACTTCTTGTTATCAACCACTACTTGGGGCATCTGCCCTTCTGGAGCCTAACAATGCCACATTCTTACATTACTAACATCGAAGTGTGATGCTAGAATACCTGGATGTCTTAGTACACTAAGGTTCATCATAGATCTCACTTGGTTTTACAGTTACTTCAGTTGTTAACAAATCCCCAGTTCTCTATCATGACCTTTGGAATTCACGGATCTGAGTCGGCCCTGCTTCCAAGTGTTTTAACTTCTTCAGAGTACAGGGCAAAACCAACTAGAGACTCACAGAGGAAATACGACTCAGCCCCACATGATTTTATTTCAACTAGACACAAGCTAGAGGGAACCTCAGTTGAGAAAGGAACACCCCCCTGCCCCCATAAGATTGATCTTTGGGGCATTTTCTTGACTAATGATTGATGTAGGAGAACCCAGATCACTGAGAGGTGCCACTTCTGGACTGGTGCTCCCTAATGCTATAAGAAAGCAGGCTGAGCAAGGTTAGGAGCAAACCAATAAGGAACCTTCCTCACCCCTGCCTCCACGGTCTCTGTATCAACTCCTGCCTCTAGGTTCCTGCCTTGTTTGAGTTCCTGCCCTCATGTCTCTCAGGCAGAGAGTATGACCTGAGAGTTTTAAGCTGAAACAAACCCTTTCCTCCCCAAGTCGTTTATGGCCATGGTGTTTTATCACAGCCTTAGAAACCCAACCGAGGCACTTGGTGATGTGGAAAAGATCTCAGAGTCCCAACCCATTGCTCCTTCACTAGTTAGTGAGCAATGTCTGCTGCACTAACTCTCTGGGATATGGAGCCGGCCTTTTGAATGACAATTTATCATTTTAAACTAATGGGGAACAAAATTTCCAAGGTAGGCATGAAGATATGTTATATTCTCAGGATCCTGCTATTTATCAAGCTTTGCATGTTTGTATGTTAATAACATCAACAGTGTGCACACATGTGTGTGAGGGCATGTGCATGGGTGACATTGACCTCAGAGAGACATCAAGGTTTTCTCAAGGACCGTGGGACAGCAGTGCATCTCCCAAGTGGCAGGAGGTTACTGTGGCTTCTTTTGGCTAATGCAGGCAGATAAAGACACTTGCCCTGCTCCTGATATAAATCATTCCCCTTACAATACAGGATGTTGGGATGGCCTGCAAAGTCTTACATTCATCTGTGGATTACATCATCACACACAGATCTCAGGCTTTGAACCCTTATTTTCCACCCAATGCTAACCCTATAGAGCTAGACCCAGAACCCAGTGAGATGGCAGTGGGGTGAACAAAACAAAACAAAACAAAACAACAACACAAACAGTTACCTTCTTCTGCTTCAAAGACCTGTGTTGGATTAGAAGAAGATAGAAAAGACAATGGTGAATGGGTGCAGGTAACAGAAAATTTAACCTAACGCCACGAATATTGGGAATTTTATTAGTAGAATTTGGGAAAAAATAGTACAGACTTTTAAGGAGATCTGCAAATAGTCTTCCTAAAAGACTATATAAAACTCAAGGTATTATCTTCTGTGTATGATGCAAAAATGTGGCCAGTGGTGTTAAAGGATGATTTGACTACTAGAGAACTACTCACTCATAGTTATCAAGTCTTTAAAATATTCTTATTTGAACAATTGTCATGGGGAAACACATTTTCTGGGGAATCAAATCTGGCCAAGCTGCAAGGATACTCATGGCATTGTTCCATAAAGCACCGGGACATTGGAAATGGTCTTCAGGCCCAGATAATACAGTAAGAAGCCCCTGGGAGATGGCTCAGTCATTGAGGGTGTTTGCTGGGCAACTGTGAGGACCTGAGTTCTGATCCCCATGACTTGTAAAAGTGGGGCATGGCTGCATGTGCCTGTAGCTGTAGCCATGGGGGGGAGGGGAGCCAAGATAGGTAGATCCTTGCCTTGTCTCTGGCAAGCTGGGCTTTGCTAAACTTCAGGGTTTGTGAGAGATCTTAAGGCACTAAGACGGACAGCAACAGAAGAAGCAGCTTGACATCTTCCTCAGGCTTTCACACTCATACACATGGGCCTGCACTCCCACACACTTACCTACATGCATATACATACCACACACACATGCACACTCATACTCATGCACATGCATGCATGCATCCCACACAGGCACCCATGCATACACATGCACCATGCACAATGCACATACTAACACCAGCACTAATGCACACACACACACACACACACACACACACACACACACACACACACACCTTCAATCCCGCAGGAATTATTCATTTTGGACCTATACTGGGTTACTGAGGTATTATGCAGGCATAGAAGATATTAATACAAAGAATGGAGTAAGAGCACACTATCCACAGGTTGCATGGGGTTTGTTTTAAGTGTCTATATGCTTGTGGGTTTGAAGAAAGACTGTAAAGAAGTGGAAGTCATGTTTGACTACGAAGTTGTGAGGTTTCTTTACCTTTTTGAAATTTTCATTTTAAAAAATGAACAGAAAATTATTTTTTAGACACATTCTGACCACACTACACACACACACACACACACACACACACACACACACACACACACACACACACACTTTCTTCTTTGAGACAGGGTCCCAGTATGTATTTGAGGTCTCAGCTTAAACAGGCACTCCTGCCTTGGTCTCCTACGTGATGGGATTGCATGTGGGTTCCACCATGCGTGGCTCTGCCTGCAAACTCCAAGGAAACAGAGAGCTTCACATTGTGTTCAGTTCCTCACTGCAAATCATTTCCAAAGTCCATTCCAGACACTGCCCACTGCCTCTGCTAGGGAGCTCCCAGGAATCAGATAGACAAGGAATTCATGAACCCGGGGGGCGGGGGTTTATGGACAGATGGACGGAAAAGTCATGATATGGCTTAGGAACTTTCTGAAATGAAAATGTTCTGATAATAAATAAAATCATACTTTTTTGGGGGGCATAGGAAGGTTTATTATACCTTCCATCAAAATTCCAAAGGGGCTGTGAAATCTAGAAATATTAGGAATCATTGTTTTACAGATAAGTTACAAAGAGGCGGGGCTCTCAAAATTTCCCAGAATGACCCTGAGAATAAGCTGAGCTCGAGCCCAGCTCTCTTGATTGGCGTTGGCTCTGGAGACAAGAAACCTTTAACAGCAATTTGCTTAGACGTGCATCCCGCGTTTCGTTTGATGCTAACCAACGGAAGGCCCCTTTATTTTAAAGACCTCAGCATCCCCAGGATTCTGGAATGAGGGTGTGTGTATTATGGAGAGCAAATCAAAGCTAATCCACAGGCCAGGTATAAAGGGTAATGAATCTATTCTAAATGAGGGCTTTGAAAGTCTTCCCACTGAGTATTCCGCAGCAGTTCAAAGTGCTCAATCAGAGGCAGCAGGAGCACTCAGGCTTGTCAAAGGCGAGGGGAAGGAGACCTATAAACACCCTCAGTGGCCTGCTTCAGGGAGAGCAGTTGCTTTATTTTTGTTGGGGCCCAGCTGGTTGTTTTGCTTAAGGGCTCGGAATTCCAAATCAAATACAATTAGGAAGCCATAGTGAAATCTCTCTAGCTCTACTGTAACTTTTTGTTTTCTGTTAGGGAACATATTTGAGTGAGGTAGAATTGTTTTTCTCCTTTGTTTTTCCATCTCCCCTTTCTTTTCCTTCTTAACCTTTAAAAACTTATTTTCGGTGCCTCTACTTTTTCCTGCAGAGTCCCAGCTGAAGGGACAATGGGATCTCTGGTCTGGGCACGGTCCCCTATTCTGCGAGCTGGGGAAGCTCTGACGGTGGATTCCTTCCATGCTTTCTTTGCCTAGGGCTGTGTGAAGACCACACGGGATCCAGTCTGCCCTGACTTGGAAAACTGGAGTTCCATCTGTGCCTGAGTCCAGGCCTGTGATTTCTGCTGGAATAGATCCTTTTCTGCGCCATGCAATCAAGCAGGGGCTTAGTGTGCCCACAAGCATGGTCCTTCCCCTTCCCCCACCCCTTCCCCCTCCGCTTCCCAGCAGGCTTTTTTTCCACACTGGAGAAATGTCTCCAGTTGCAGCTCACACAAAAGCAGGCAGAGATCTTGGTGAACTCTAAGAATCTGGCTGTTAGGATGAAGCCAAGTTCTAACAGAAGTCTGCCTGCCCCACCCCCAAGAGATGCAAAGAAAAGAGGCAGCTCCTTGAGCCCCCTGTGCTCCCTGCTGTCTAAGGTGATCAGAACCTAGCTTCTTGCCGAGGTAAGGCACGGAGTTCCCCTTTTGTTAGACAAAATAGCTACTTACCTTACTGAAGTCTTTTGAGCTCCTCTGCCTGTAAGAAAGAAAAGAAAAGAAAGATGCTAAATAAAGGCAATTTATCATGAGCAAGATAAAAATCCTTGTGAACCTTATAAACCTTTGATTACATTTTCATGGCCAAATTAACAGCCCATAGTCCAGTGTGGTATTCAGCACTGCCCTATAAAAGGAATCCAGGCTGTTTTTCTTGTAATTTTCCAAGGGAAGGGAGAGGTGCTAAGCGAGCATGGAAGCTACTAACAAGCGAGAGAGGAGGCACACGAAGGACTCCTTTCTCACTTTCAAAGGGCTTGAACTACCCCCTCATCTTTCCTGACACCCGAGCTTCCTTGCCAGATTCCATCAGCTCATTTAGACCTCTGCTTAGCCAGTTCTCGGGTTCTCACTTGGAGAAAGTAAGTTTTAAATACAAAGCTGCCAGGGGCACCAAGATCCCTAGATGGTCAGAGAAAGAAGGGGGTGACGAAGAGAGAACAAGACAGAAGAAAAACCATGAAACTGGATAGGAAGGACCTGACTGTGCTAGGTGAATGGGTTGCAGAGCAAGCATTGAGTGTTCAGTATGTGGACAAGCCTCCAGTATTCGTGTGTGTGTGTGTGTGTGTGTGTGTGTGTGTGTGTGTGTGTGTGTGTGTGTGTGTGCACGTGGAGGCCAGAGCTTGGCAGTGAGGTCCTCCTCCATCACTCTCTTACCTTGTCTTTTGAGCCAGGGTCTCTCACTGGTCTCTCATAGGCTGGCTGGCGGTGAGCCAGAGGAATCTCTGTTTCCTCGAGTGTTGGGGTTATAGGCATATCTGCTGACACAGCAGGCTTTGTATGTGGGTGCTTTACTCCTCCCCCCCACCCCACCCCCCAAGCCTGAGGAAAGTTTGGCTTGCTGGGATTTGAACCTGCACGGTCAGCATGAGTAGTACACAGAAATCAAATGCATTCATTTTACAAAGCCCTCTTAATATTTAAGTAGATCTAACTGAGTGTGTAAGCAGAACTTGCTCTCTGAGAGTCCCTAAGTTCTCTTGCTTGATTTTATTTATAGGTGTAGGACAAGGCTGTCCTCTTGTTAGACAAAGCCTTTCAATGTTTGAAGTCACTGATGTACCTCACATATTGACTGGGATTCCAGACCTCTCCATCTGATTTGTTCTCACTCACAGAAAGGCCGCAAGGGCATTCATCCTGGAGGGTTACTGGAAGAAGAGCATGAGACAAAACCTTGAATCTGTGGCATGCAGTGGCTAAGAAGAATGCCCTATGTGGCCAGACTGGTGAGCAAGCCAGGGAGGATATGGGCTGAGGAGTATTGTCTACCTGTCTGGGTGTGAGAATGAAAAGGAGAGCTTGCCGAAAGGTTAAGGTGGCTTTGCCACTCTCAGCGAGAAGCTGGACATCTAAATCATTGGAATTAGATTAGATCAGGAAGCCTGACCAACCTCGACTGCTGGACTCATGTCCAAGCAACTCCCTTGCTTTGGGAAATGGTATGTTTGAGTTACACCCAAAAGAATTAAGAACATAATAAACACTTGCATGCAGAGGTTCATAGATATGTTATCTATACTAGTCAACAAGTGAAAGCAGGGCCAAGGATCCTGCTTAGTGGGTGGGTGGAGTGATTGCTTCGAGTGCCTTCCATTCTTTCCCAGCACCACATAAACCAGGCATGGCAGTATAGGCCCATAATCCCAGCACTGAAGAGGTAAAAGCAGGAAGCTTAGTAGTTCAAGGCCAGCCGCAGCTACATGAGACTGAGTCTTAAAAAAAGGCTTCCTCAGTCTAAAGACTTCCTCAGTCTTAATGCCTTTCCCAAGTTCCTGTGGGATGGGCACATGTAAAATAAGAGATATTATGGATAATGAAATACAACCGATATCCAAACTCTTCATTATTTTGTGGCTAAACTAAGATTAGCATTAGTGTTGCCAATGCTTGAGATTCTGGTGTGTCAAAGATACTGGAGGATGGCTTAATTTAAGATGTAATATGTACAAAGTACGTTATATCCTTTCCTGCAAATGGACTCAGGTAATCTTGTATAATACATTTTTTTTTTTTAATGCAGAAGCTGAGGCTGGAGAGAAGGCACAACAGCTAAGAGTGCTTATTGCTCTTTTAAAGGACACATTTGTTTCCCAGAACCTACAAGCATTAGTTGGCTTATAGCTGCCTGTAACTCCAGTTTTAGAGGTTGTGTGTAGGGTGTGTGTGTTTCATCTGCTACTCTCTTCTGGCCTCTGAAGGAATCTGAATGCCAGTGATGTACACACACACACACACACACACACACACACACACACACACACACACCCTCTCCCTCCCCTACTCAAATAAATACAGAATACATATTAAGAATCATAGAAGTGGCTGGGTGTGGTGGCCCGTGCCTAGCATCCAGGAGGCAGAGACAGGCAGATCTTTATGAGTTCGAGGCTAGCCTGTCTACAGAGCTAGTTTCAGATGCCCAGGACCACACAGAGAGACCCTGTCTTAAAAAACCAAAACCAAACCAAACCAAACCAAACCAAACCAAACCAAACCAAACCAAACCAAAAAAATCCCCAAACCAAATCAGCCAACCAATGAAAAGTCCTAGAAGCAACTTTAAAGTTGTAGTTTTTATAAGTTACAGTACTCATGGTGTTCAGCCCCGTTGAGAGTGTGAACTGTGTCCTCACGTTTTCCATAGTTACATATTGACTTTATTAAATCAACGAAAAGTGTGACGGGACGTTCGGCTTGCTAGGATTTGAACCTGCACGGTCAGCACGAGAAGCATTCAAAAATCAAATATGTTCAACCTGCAAAGGCCTTTCAGATATTTAAGTGGATTTAACTGAGTGTGTAAGCAAATCTTGCTCTCCAAGATTCTGTATACTCACTTGATTTCATTTATATGTGTAGGACAGGTGGGGTGGCTGTCCTCCTGTGAGATAAAGCTCTCAATGTATAAAGTCGCTAATGTACCCCACGAATCGAGTGGAACTCCAAGACAGGTCAGCTTTGGGATCTTCCGCATTAATAAGTTGAATTTTCAGGCAGAACCCCAGCGCTCTCTGACTCCTTCCACGTAGAGCAGGTGGGCACTCTGGTGCCTGGAGGGTCCTTTGTCCTCCTCACTGGCTCATGCTGCTTCTTGAGGGCATCTTTGCATTTTTTTTAGTTGCCCGTGCTCTGTCTGCCAGAGCTGGTCGATTAAAATGTGACCACAAACACACAGGGAAAGTTCTAACATTTGTCCCCTTGATATAACAGGTGCTTAGTTTAACTTTAAAGATACTGCTATCTTCTACAAATGTGCACTTTCTTAAACATTCTTTAGTCATTGGCATAGTTTGAAATGGATTGGACTAGAATCCTTCTGGGTCATCTATGGCCTCTGCCATCCCTAATAAACTAAATTTCCTCCCTGAACCTCAAATTTAGACAGGGTGGTTGAAAGTTCTACTAAAACAAAACAAAACAAAACAAAACACGTTTCGACTAAGACGGTACTTCCTGTCTGTGTACACTCTGATGGTTACACTTGGCTTCATATGTAGCTTCTATTCTGAGATCGCTACAGGATGCCCAGTGGGATCTGACATGATTCAGAGAGATGCTGTGTTTCTCTACCCAGTTTCTCCTAATAGTACTATCTTATAATAATAATAATAATAATAATAATAATAATAATAATAATAATAATAATACATTTGACAATATGTGTTAATAATATGTATATATAATAACATTCATATAATAATGGTGGTGATAGCAACAATTTATGCTTTCAAACCCTTAGTTTCCATTCATAAATGTGAATTGGTACACCTCTGTCACTCACGCTTTCTTTCCTTTAAAGGGCAATGCTTTTCTGATATTTACAAAGATTTCCTTCACTTCCCAAATCATTGTAGTATATTTCGGGGTGAGCCGGATTCCTTGAATAGATGTGATTCTGGTGTGGCTGGTAGAGAAGAAAGAGCGCTAGCCAGTCACCAGGGTGTTTCATGTCCTAAATATGAGATGCTGCACTTAAACTATGTTTTGGCTTGACCCCAACGCCAGCCCATTTAGTTCACTGAAACCTGAACGACACACCGTGGTACAATGAGCTCTGTATTTCTGTGCCCTCGGTATATGGGGTGCAGTAATACTGCCTTTCACATGGTGTATCTGAGTGACTACACACAGAAGCCTGCACAAGGGGTGTAGACACATGGTTGCTTACTTGACACAGGCAAGGGCCTTGGTTCAATCTCAGGCGCCCACACACAATACTCCACCCAGGGTCTGGGTACAGAAAATGTGACTACTCAGGATGAGATGCAGTTTGATGTGTGGACATTTGAATAAAAATAGCAAAGGGTTCACAGCCATATGGTCATTCCCTTTTGAGTTTTCTTTCAGGTTCTGTCAAGGGAAGGGTCTGTTGCTGTTGATTAGAAAGTCCCAAATGCCTGTTCACTCTGTGCTATCTTCCTTTGTAACAGAAAGAATTTTATCTGGGTTCAAAGTTTGATTTGAAACAGCTTGTGTGGCAGTTGTTTATGGTTGGGATATAAGTCTTTCTTCTGAGAAAAATTATTTTAAGTGGAAAAAAATAAGTTGAGGAAAAATGTGTGCATGTTGTCAGTTTTGTAGCATTAATTGTTGAAAATACCAAGCTAGTGTTGCTCACTGTGCCAAATTCTCCTTTAGTGTCTGGTTGTCCACAGAAGACCTAAAGGACATTGTCCTTCACTGAAGTGCTTCCACCCAGCATTGTTCTGTGAAGTCAAGACTTAGCTGTAAAAGAAAGAGTGGCAGAGCTGGCAGAGACAAATGGGGCCTAAAAGACCCCACAGGAACCACATCTACTATCTAGGGAGAGCAAAGGCAATGGTAGAGGCCGCAGCAACATTGCCTGCAATTGGTGCCCTGGGAACCAGAACTCTGCTTTCGGGAACCCCTTCCTCAGTGCCTTACAAAGAAGCTGCTGACAGAAAGGCACAGCATTCTTCCTAGTCCCTGCTTATGCTCAGAGCTCCTAGGCTCTCCTTATACAGTGGGTGCCTCACATGGCTGTTTATGTGTGACCTGCATCAGTGGTACTGATGCTTCTCATGAGGGCTCTGATGAAAGTGAACTGGAGGCTACTGCTCTCTTCCTATAGTAAAACCCTCTTGTTTACGGTTATGTCCCCAGTCTCCTGGGCTTTGCCTGTGTGCACTCATCAAGGTACCCACCTGATTTCCTTTCTGAATTCTAATGATTTATGGATGTAACATTTACTGAGACTCTGTGCCATCTGCTGGCCTGGGCACCTGTTTTCCTCAGCTTTGGGAAATCATCCCTTTTAGCTCTGCTGGGAGAAGTCAGTGAGATCACATGAAATGGCTCTTTGGAGACTTTTGTGATGGGAAGATCTTGCCTAATTCTCATCATGTCTAAAAATGATGAAGTAAATATAAGGTATATTCCCAGAGAACCCAAAATACAAGGCATCTGCATGAAGCACAATAAAATTACATTATCAGAACTGGAAGCATAGAATTTCCTATTCAGAAAGTTACTTTTTAGAAAGATGATTAACTTTTGTTATATGCATGAACATTTTGACTGTATAACTTTATAGGCACCACATGAGTGTAAGAGCTCCCAGAGGCCAGGAGATGGCATCAAGTCCTCCGGAACTGGAGTTACATATGGTTGTGAGCCACTATGTAGTGCTGGGACATTAGCTTGGATCCCCTACAAGAACATTACAAGCTTTTAGGCAAGCGCTCTGAAGTGCTAACCCATCTCTTTAGCCGCCAGAAAACTCTTGATGAAATAATTCAATATGTTGAAAATGTATCAAAGCTCTGTGACCAGTACTCTCTCAGCACAGAGACTGATAGGACCTGGCTACAGAGGGACTCCAGAAAGCAAGGGCATTATCTTGTCAGACATTGGAAACCAGAGCAAGAAGGAGAGAGAAAGGCAAAATAACAGTAAAGATTTCTGAAAAAGTCATAAGAATTCATACGATTAACTATCTACCTAAAATACATATAATGCACATAAATATTCAGTTGCAGTTGCATCTAAACAATATGCAGTTTAAATGAAAATTTCCCATCTGGGCTGACAATGCTTCCTCCAAGAGCCAAAGACCGTCTAATCAAAACCCCAACACCAGGCATGAGAAACTCTTTTGAATTGTTGATCAGGGTTGTTCAAGAGGCTCCCACATTATTTTAGGCTGCTGCTGTTGCCCTTGGTTGCCCCCAGAAGTGGAAGGGAAGTCTCTGTTGCTGAAGATACCATTCATGTCATATGCGGAGGTCAGAGGTACTTGACATGAATGCTTCCTTCCTGAGAGCCAGCTTTCATGGTATGAGAAGGCATCATGAAAGCTTCCCAGAAAAGGAAACAACCACTAGTCCTACCCAGCTATGATGCCTATGAACCATATCAGTGACCACCATGGCACAATAACCCTAAGAGTGGAGTAATGGCACACATACCTGGTAGTGACAACAGTTCGATAATTGGATTAAAGACCTACTAAACAGGGGAACACATACCTGGCTCTAAAAACCTAGCCACCTACCCAGTGGTGAATGGATCTTGGAGGGAAACCTACAACTGCCATGTCATGAAACTAGCACCATCCCTAACTGCATCAAAATATTTGTCCTTATGCCCACAGTCCTCATCCTTTATCAAGGCAATGTCCCATTGCGACAGACAGTGCAACCAATGCAGAGTTGTGGAGCCCAGTCCCAGTGAATACATCTACAAAGCTATCCCTTACTTAAGGCTTAGGTAATATTGCAGAAGAGGGGATTAGAGCGATTGTAAGAGCCAAAGGATCAGGGAGTTTGCTGAGAGATTGTGTCTCCTAGTAATGCAGAAGTTACACACAGAAAGTCCCACTCACACGACTTCCTAAGCATGGTCTGAACAAGGACAACAATAGACCCGATGAAGGGGATGAGGGAAAGACCATGTGGCTTAAATTCTACCCAAAGAACTACAGGAAACTAAGAAGTTCTGGGAGTGGGAGAAACAGTTTTTCTCAGGGAAGATCATACCAATTGGTTATCCAAAACCAAATGGTCAGCCCAGAAAATATACATACAATTAGCATTATATAGACTGAGCAGGGGATAACATATGTGTGTGTGTGTGTGTGTGTGTGTGTGTAATATGAATGTGTTCATGTATATATGTGTATATGAATGTGTATATATGTAAGTTTACCCATGCATATATGTATATATGAGAATGTATATCCATATATTGTTGTTGTAAAAATATAAAAAATAAAACAGTCTTTTATCCAACTCTAGATCCAGCACTGTAGTGCCCCATGATATCTGATAGATATCTTTTTTTAAGATTTATTTATTTATTTATTATAAGTACACTATCACTGTCTTCAGACACATCAGAAGAGGGCATCAGATCTCATTACAGATGGCTGTGACCCACCATGTGGTTGCTGGGATTTGAACTCAGGACCTCTGGAAAAGCAGTCAGTGCTCTTAACCGCTGAGCCATCTCTCCAGCCCTCTGATAGAAACCTTAAAACTCAGTCAGCAAAGCCTCTCACCTGCTCTGCTCCATCTCCTATCACACTGCAAAAGGCCTCTCTCTGAGCCTGGCAGCAATCTCTACCTATCTAGTTCCCAAGGCAGTTTTCCATGCCAGAAACACACATTCCAACTCTGTGGTGGCCCAGACCAGCTGCCCCACACTCCCTTACACTTAAATCTACACATGAAAGAACACACAACACAATAACCTTTGATCCAATTGATAAGATATAATTGCCCACCTATGCATACAAAACCCTGTACACATCCATCCCTTAAGAACATTCATAACAACCTGTAAAGGTACAGCATGGAATCTTAATGTCACTGCCATATTGTCCCCAGCTATTCTCTCTCCCCTTATCTCCCATTCCCATCTCCTCTTCCTTCAAACTTTTCTCCTGCCCATCCTTCCTTCTCTTCCAATGACAGACCTCATTCTATCTTGTACCTGCCTCATCTGTGACATCATCCCACAATGTATAATATGAAATATATATAAAATGAATGTAACAAAAGTTAAAAAAAATAAGCCATGCATTTGAAAGACAGTATGAAGGGGTACAGAAATCTACACAATGGACTACTATTCAGTTATCAAAACAATGACTTCAAATGGAGAGAAACTTGAAGCAATCCCACTAAAATCAGGGACTAGACAAGGCTGCCCCACTCTCTCCCTACTTATTCAATATAGTTCTTGAAGTTCTAGCCAGAGCAATCAGACAACAAAAGGACATCAAGGGGATACAGATTGGAAAAGAAGAAGTCAAAATATCACTATTTGCAGATGATATGATAGTATATTTAAGTGATCCCAAAAGTTCCACGAGAGAACTACTAAAGCTGATAAACAACTTCAGCAAAGTGGCTGGGTATAAAATTAACTCATATAAATCAGTAGCCTTCATCTACACAAAAGAGAAACAAGCTGAGAAAGAATTTAGGGAAACGACATCCTTCATAATAGTCCCAAATAATATAAAGTACCTCGGTGTGAATTTAACCAAGCAAGTAAAAGATCTGTACAATAAGAACTTCAAGCCTCTGAAGAAAGAAATTGAAGAAGACCTCAGTAGATGGAAAGATCTCCCATGTTCATGGATTGGCAGGATTAATATAGTAAAAATGGCCATTTTACCAAAAGTGATCTACAGATTCAATGCAATCCCCATCAAAATACCAATCCAATTCTTCAAAGAGTTAGACAGAACAATTTGCAAATTCATCTGGAATAACAAAAAAAACCCAGGATAGCTAAAACTATCCTCAACAATAAAAAAGGACTTCAGGGGAATCACTATCCCTGAACTCAAGCAGTATTACAGAGCAATAGTGATAAAAACTGCATGGTATTGGTACAGAGACAGACAGATAGACCAATGGAATAGAGTTGAAGACCCAGAAATGAACCCACACACCTATGGTCACTTGATTTTTGACAAAGGAGCCAAAACCATCCAATGGAAAAAAGAGCATTTTCAGCAAATGGTGCTGGTTCAACTGGAGGTCAACATGTAGAAGAATGCAGATCGATCCATGCTTATCACCCTGTACAAAGCTTAAGTCCAAGTGGATCAAAGACCTCCACATCAAACCAGATACACTCAACCTAATAGAAGAAAGAGTGGGGAAGCATCTCGAACACATGGGCACTGGAGAAAATTTCCTGAACAAAACACCAATGGCTTATGCTCTAAGATCAAGAATCAACAAATGGGAGCTCATAAAACCGCAAAGTTTCTGTAAGGCAAAGGACACTGTGGTTAGGACAAAACGGCAACCAACAGATTGGGAAAAGATCTTTACCAATCCTACAACAGATAGAGGGCTTATATCCAAAATATACAAAGAACTCAAGAAGTTAGACCGCAGGGAGACAAATAACCCTATTAAAAAATGGGGTTCAGAGCTAAATAAAGAATTCACAGCTGAGGAATGCCAAATGGCTGAGAAACACCTAAAGAAATGTTCAACATCTTTAGTCATAAGGGAAATGCAAATCAAAACAACCCTGAGATTTCACCTCACACCAGTGAAAATGGTTAAGATCAAAAACTCAGGTGACAGCAAATGCTGGCCAGGATGTGGAGAAAGAGGAGCACTCCTCCATTGTTGGTGGGATTGCAGACTGGTACAACCATTCTGGAAATCAGTCTGGGGGTTCCTCAGAAAATTGGACATTGAACTACCTGAGGACCCAGCTATACCTCTCTTTGGCATATACCCAAAAGATGCCCCAACATATAAAAAAGACACATGCTCCACTATGTTCATAGCAGCCTTATTTATAATAGCCAGAAGTTGGAAAGAACCCAGATGCCCTTCAACAGAGGAATGGATACAGAAAATGTGGTACATCTACACAATGGAATATTACTCAGCTATCTAAAAACAATGACTTTATGAAATTCATAGGCAAATGGAGGGAACTGGAAAATATCATCCTGAGTGAGATAACCCAAACACAGAAAAACACACATGGTATGCACTCATTGATAAGTGGATATTAGCCCAAATGCTTGAATTACCCTAGATGCACAGAACACATGAAACTCAAGACGGATGATCAAAACATGAATGCTTCACTCCTTCTTTAAAAGGGGAACAAGAATACCCTTGGCAGGGAATAGGGAGGCAAAGATTAACACAGATGCAGAAGGACCACCCATTCAGAGCCTGCCCCACATGTGGCCCATACATATACAGTCACCCAATTAGACAAGATGGATGAAGCAAAGAAGTGCAGGCTGACAGGAACCAGATGTAGATCTCTCCTGAGAGACACAATCAGAATACAGCAAATACATAGGTGAATGCCAGCAGCAAACTACTGAACTGAGAATGGGACCCCTGTTGAAGGAATCAGAGAAAGAACTGGAAGAGCTTGAAGGGGCTCGAGACCCCATATGAACAACAATACCAACCAACCAGAGCTTCCAGGGACTAAGCCATTACCCAAAGACTATACATGGACTGACCCTGGACTCTAACCTCATAGGTAGCAATGAATAGCCTAGTAAGATCACCAGTGGAAGGGGAAGCCCTTGGTCCTGCAAGACTGAACCCCCAGTGAATGTGATTGTTGCGGGGAGGGCGGTAATGGGGGGAGGATTGGGAGGGGAACACCCAGATAGAAGGGGAGGGGGAGAGGTTGGGGGATGTTGGCCCAGAAACCGGGAAGGGGAATAACAATTGAAATGTAAATAAGAAATACTCAAGTTAATAAAGAAAAAACAGAAAAAAAAAAAAAAACCAAAAAACCAATGACTTCATGAAATTCATAGGCAAATGCAATGAACTAGAAAATATCCTCCTGAGTGACGTAACTCAATCACAGAAATACACACTTGGTATGCACTCACTGATAAGTGGATATTAGCCAAAAAGCTCGAATTACCCAAGATACAATCCACAGACCACAGGAAGCTCAAGAAGAATGATGATCAAAATGCGGATGCTCCCATTCCTTATTAAAAGGGGGAAAATATCCATAGGAGGGGATATGGAAGCAAAGTTTAGAGCAGTGACTCAAGGAATGGCCATTCAGAGCCTGACCCACATGTGGCCCATATATATACAGCCACCAAAACTAGATAAGATTGATGAAGCTAGAAAATGCATGCTGAAAGGGACCGAATATAGATCTCTCCTGAGAGACACATCCAGAATATGTCCAATACAGAGGTCAATGCTAGCAGCAAACCACCGAACTGAGAATAGGATCCCCTTGAGGGTAATTAGAGGAAGCACTGAAAGAGTTGAAGGAGCTTGCAACCCCATAAAAACAACAATGCCAACCAACCAGGACTTCCAGGGACTAAACCACTACCGAAAGACTATACATGGACTGACCCAGGGCTCCAACTGCATATGTAGCAGAGAATAGCCTTGTTGGGGCATCAGGGGGAAGGGGAAGCCCTTGGTCCTGCTAAGGTTGGACCCCCCAGTGCAGGGGAATATGAGGGAGGGCAATAAGGGGGATGTATAGGGAGAATACCCATATTGGGGAGGGGGAGGGGAGGGAATGGGGGCTTGTGGACAGGAAATCAGGAAGGGGAATAACCTTTGAAATGTAAGTAAAAAATAAATATCTAATAAAAAGTTTTTAAAAAAAGGGGTACATAAGAAGGAAGGAAGAGAAGGGTAAATGAGTAGTGATATAATATTTTTATAATATCAAAAAATAAAAGAAACTGTTGATAAAAAGTCTCTTTTGGTCTTGGTGTTTTATTACAGCTACAGAAAAGTCACTAATAGAATGGTTGCCTTTGGAAGCTGCCACACTGTCTAACCTACTCCCTTAGGCAACATCTACCTCTATCCATGTCAGCCGCTGTGCCAGGAAATGCACACACTGAAATGGCTCAATCTTTCCCTTTTAGAGTGGAAGAAAAGCTGGCTAGAATCTTGGGATACGGTAGAAAGAGGGGATGCCGAGGGCAGAAAAGGGCTCCCAGCCATAGCACGGAATAAATTTTAGTTTCCATCTGTGCTGCTGAGCACTTCATGGGGGCCGGTTTTCATATTGCCTGGGTGGGAGGCAAACAGCACCCTTCTTTTCCCTTCTTTCTCCCTGGCTTACACAGCAGGTTTCTGGACATCCTAAGGCACCCCCATTTCCCTTTGTGATGGGCTCTGCTGCCTACTTCCAGATGCTATGCAGCCTCCCCGTTTCTACTCCAATTGGACCCAACTTCAAGTTTCTCCAGATATCACTGCCTGTCCCCATCCAGAGCAAGGACAAAGTCACCCATAGTTGAGAACAGCTTCCCCAAGCTCCCAACCTTCAATGGCTGCCCTCCAGCACCCTGCTTCCCCAGCCAGATTCTACCTCCCTGAGTTCATACAAAACAGTATGAGGTCATGAGAAGCAGAATGTCTATCATGGACTTTGTAGTTATAGTCGAGATCTGTGTTCTTTCCCCTGTGCTAGGCTAAGGCACATGGGGACAAGTGGAGAGGCTGCTTCTCTGAGGAGTTTGAATGGGTCTATAAAGAAAAAAAAAAGATAAGAGGACAGTCCCAGAAAAGGAATAATCAGAGAATCATAGTCACTTAGGATTCCTGTGAGAACCAGACATGAGAAGGCTTTCCACAGATGCTCGAAATGACTTAAATCTCAATATTTCCAAGGCACCATTCTACCTAGCCATGCCCCTGCTTTCTCAGTCTGCTGATAAGCCCTCCATGAGAAATCCTCACTCATCCTGGACCTGAGTAAGGAGAGGCCCTATCTATCTATCTATCTATCTATCTATCTATCTATCTATCTATCTATCTATCTATCTATCTATCTATCCTCTCTTCCAAAATAAGGGACTTTTGGACATTCACTTTCTTGGATGAACATTCCTGACACATTTATGATTAGTGTCAGCTGGCCCACTTCTCTTGCTGGTGAAGGGCTGGCTGGGAGATCTTTTCGGCAGTGGTTTTTTTTTTTTTTTTTTTCCCAGAAGGATCTTTAAGCTTGGTTATATTTCATGCTAGGTGTGTCCGGAAGCTGGTGAAAGGATGTCCTGGATTGATTCAGGAGTTTTCTAAACCTTCTTCTGTTTTTTTTTTTTTACTGAGTTCCTAACTTCCTCCTGGCGTTACATATTTCCCGTGATGACCAGTTCAGGTCTTAAGAGAGCAGTTCTATCCTTGGCTTGTTTTACTGCTCGGAGCTGTGAGGAGTCAAACACAGGAACTCAAGTCTATCTCCCCCTAGGCATAGTTCCCCGCCCTGCCACTCCCGCCTCCCAGTGGTGGGGCATTCAGAGAGGGACCTGTTTGGTTTCTCTCAGCTCCTCCTGCTAGCCACCACTCCTCCTGGTCATATCACCACAGTATCGACCAGTGTCTCACCTGGGCCCCCTCTGGGCTTCTGGAAAGGTATGTTTTGGAGGGGAGTGTTCATTGCTTTCCTCTGGTGGTGCTGGGGGTAAGGGTTGGTACTTTTTGGGGAGAGTCATAGCAGGCCTGCAGGAAGAGTCACATGGATAAGGATTGAGTTGGTCTGCAGCTGAGCCTTTCTCAGACAGGAGTTCACTCTGACCTTCCCCTCCCCTCCCGTGCTGTGGGTCTGAAGCTCAAGTGTGGAGGCTGTTTTCTGCAGCCTGGAGCACTCTGGGCATCTTTTTTTTTTTTTTTTTTTTTTCGAGCTGGGGACCAACCCAAGGCCTTGCGCTTGCTGGGCAAGTGCTCTACCACTGAGCTAAATCCCCAACCCCACTCTGGGCATCTTTAATAAACCTTAGCATCCTCACTCTTCCAGAGTAGTGCGCTCTGATGCTCAGCTTTCTTTGTAGTGTGTGTGACACTAGTGTGTGCGACACTGTGGTGTGTGTGCAACACTGTGGTGTGCCGTATGCTTTTCAACATGCTGCCCATTTAGTCCTTAGGAAGCCTGGGGAGAGAGAATTATGTCCTCCTGCTTATTCCACACTGGATGATCTGAATTTCTAAAACTCCCCTAGGAATCATGAAAATGTTTGCAAGTCAATAAAAACCTCATTCATCTATGTTCTCCGGCCATTCATGCACTTAGTCACAAAATACCACACGCAGTTTGGTGGAGGCTGGTGTTTTGAAAGGAAATAAAAAAGATATAGTCCTTGGCTCAAGATTCCCCCCTCCCTCGTGCAAGGGAAGAGAAGGGACTGAAGTGATGTTCTGTCTGTCCTGATCTCATGAGTACCTACGATATTCTCTGTCTGGGTTTTGGGGGAAAAAAAGGAAGATTATACCGTGTTGATATCTAGGGAGGAAGATTCCGGGAAGAAGGAACAGCCAGTGTAGAGACAGAAATGGGTTCCTTCATGGTAATCAGAAGGTTGTAGGTTGCTGTTAGGCATTCACCAACATTGTTTAGCATTAACTGCCCGATACATGCTCGACCAGTTTGGTCTTGGGCTGGTGAAATGGCTCAGCAGGGAAAAGCACTCGCTGTCAAGGCTGAAGACCCGAGTTTGATCCCCAGGACCCATCTAGTGGAAAGAGAGGATCAACTCCCGAATGCTCTGCTCTGACCTCGCGTGCACAGTGTGGCAGGTGCACACCACCGACCATAAATAAGTGTAAAAAAATGGAAGTTATTTGCTCTAAACAATCGTACTAAGAAAGAAAGATGAACGGAGGAAGTTCTGCTGACCATGGAAGGACTGTCTGACAATGTGAGTGGATAAAAGCTTCCCGGAAGTTGTTTACAGACCAGCTCCTCCAAGGCCAAGCGCTTGTGCTTCTCTTTTTGCAGGGGCGGGCACAAATCATTTAAATTTACAGCAAAACGAAATGATTAAATTTATGAAAATTTATTTCATATGTACGAGAGCTTTGGCCGTGGACTGTCTGGCCATCACGTGAGTGCCGCGTCGGTGGAGGCGTCAGAGGCCCTGGGACTGTGCTTACAGGTGGCCGTGAGCTATCATGTGGGTCCTGAGGATCAAACCTGCTTCCTCCGAAAGAGTGGCTAGTGCCCTTATTCCCCGAACCATCGCTCTGGTCCCACAAATATGATTTTAAATGTCTTACCGAGGAGGCGGCAAAGGAGTCTGCAAAAGGAAACAGAACTAGGAGTTAAGTTCACTATTTCTGGGTAGGGCCTTCCTCTTCCTCCTCCTCCCCCTCCTCCTCCCCCTCCTCTTCTTCTTCCTCCTTCTCTTCCTTTTTCTACTCCTCACCTTTCTCCTCCCCCTCCCCCTCTTCCTTTCCTTTTGTTTTGGAACCTAGGACTGAGCCCAGGGCCAAACTGGGCCACCACTGAGCCAAATCCCCAGCCCCAGAATGTTTTGATTTACCACCGAACATGAAAAATGATGATTGAAGTTCCCCAGGACACAGTTTTCAAGTGACATTTAAGCTGTGTCTCGCTGCGTCTCTATGTCTGTGCCTTTGGGGAGCAAGTATACGTGAATATTTTTCACTTACCTTGTTCACCTTTGTGTATTTGAATCCTAAAACATAAGACAGAGAAGCCAGTGAGCCCCGTGGAAAACTGGAAAATGTCATGGAACCCTCTCGAAGGGACTGTAGCCAGCTTGAGTGTGGCAAACGACCCTGTCAGCCCTTGCTCTTCTCACCATCCCCTCCCTCTGCCTTGCTACAAACCTGTTCGATTACATTCCTAAAGCTAGCCACCAACATGCATTCCCTTTTGGGGCCACTTCACCTGAGGCTGACTCCCAAGTCCAGCTATCAGATGATTAAAGTCCAGCCATCAACAGCCCCCTTTGGGTCACCTGATTAACACGCCCAATTAAAATTAAACACCTCATCTGTCATGGTTTGAATATACTTGGCCCAGGGAGTCATACTATGTGGAGGTGTGGCCTTGTTGGAATAAGCATGTCATGGTGGTTGTGGGCTTTAGGACCCTCACCCTAGCTGTCTGGAAGTCAGTCTTCCACTAGCAGCCTTCAGATGAAGATGTAGAACTCTCAGATACTCCTGCACCAGGCCTGCCTGGATGCTGCTATGTTCCTGCCGTGATGATAATGGACTGAACCTCAAAACCTGTTAGCCAGCCCCAATTAAATGTTGTCTTTTATAAGACTCACCTTGGTCATGGTGTCTGTTCACAGCAGTAAAACCCTAACTAAGCCATCATCCTAATGGTGTTTGTCATTTTACCTTTTATAAAAAGACATTTTCCTGTCTGGCACCTCTACTTCCTCTCTATTCAGAGGCGGTCCTTTGTTCCCCAGTGACAAATACTCCTCCTCCCTCTGACTCATTTCCTTCCATTTCTCTCTCACCCTCTTTTTTCCCTGCCTTTGTCTCTTATTTCCTGGCCTCTGTCCAAATAATTGTCCTTGGTGCTGGGAACTTGGTCTTGGGGATTGTGAGTCAATACTTTTCCTTTCAAAGATTACAAATTCTTCTATGAAAACCATGCCTATATGGCATTCTTTTTTTTTTTTTTTTTTAAGAATTATTTATTTTATGTATATGAGTCCACTGTAGCTATCTTCAAACACATCAGAAGAGGGCGCCAAATTCCACTACAGATGGTTGTGAGCCCTCATGTGGTTGCTAGGACTTGAACTCGGGACCTCTGGAAGAGCAACCAATGCTCTTAACCCCTGAGCCATGGCATTCTTAATGCTATTTACTGGGATCTGTTCAGTTGCCAGGCATGATGCTGAACTCTTTAGTGTAGGGATCTTATTGCATTTGCCACCCACCCTGCAAAAACAAAGCATTTAAGATGTGGGGAAATTCAACATCCCACAAGCTAGAGAAACAGAAGCAGATTACTGTGAGTGGTGTGACTCTTAAGGACCCCCAACCATCACCCTCTCACCATCCCTCATCCATGCTCTAGGAAACCACCTTGCACTTCCTGCTACCATGAGCTATGCAATTTCAGGTTTATCTATGTGACCGTGTGCAGCACTGCATTTACCCAGGCAGGAGAGACAAATTGCTTCTGTGGTTTGCCTTGTCACAATGCTTCAGGGACATGGAGTGGAGACAGCTCTTCTAAGATCCTAACTTCAATACCTTTGATGGATACTACAAGGAGAATTCTTGGCTTGCAAGATCTAATTTTTTTTTTCTTTTTTCTTTTTTTCGGAGCTGGGGACTGAACCCAGGGCCTTGCACTTGCTTGGCAAGTGCTCTACCACTGACCTAAATCCCCAATCCCGCAAGATCTAATTTTAAGTTCTAGAGGAAATACTATACTGTTTTCCCAGATAGCTATGCCAACTTGAGTTCTTGCCAACAGCAGGCACTGCCCCATGCCTTGTACTGTTGCTCAAGATGGGGAGCTTGTGCTTAAAGCATCATTCATCACTCCAGTAAGCTGCTGAGGGCTTTGTGGTAAGCTGGGAGACCTTCCTGATGCCTCGTGTGTATATTCTGTGTCTCTATTAAGATGTTGGGCTTTTAACAACCGAAATGTAAATAAGAAATACTCAAGTTAATAAAGATAAAAAAAAAAGAATATCAGGTAAAAAAAAATGTTGGGCTTTCTCTAGCATTGATTAGTATTCTCCTCCCTCTCTTAAAATTTTAGTATTAATAATTAATAACAGTGTTAAGAGCAATAATTCTATCAACAATAGCAACACACTACAGGTGTCCAGCGCCTGGCCTTGGGCTGCTTGTGGTACAGAGTAGCTTGCTATGCTGCAGTGTCATGCAATGTACGCACTCACCAGCCATGAACCTCAGGTTGGACATGGATTTCCTGTGCAGTTCAAGACAACGAAATTTCTTTGCCCTGTGTGGCATAGAAAAGCCAAAGTCCTGGGCACCCCTACACCCTGTCAGCCACAGCAAACATGTACGCTGGCAAACACCTATGGCAGGGCCTGCCCCATGCTACCGGTTTAGCCGTCAACATTTCACAAGGCCACTGGTCGGGGTGACCTTAAGGGTAAGCAAACTGAATCACGCAGGTGAAGTAACTCATCACATGGCTGTCAACTTTTGAGGCACTTGGGCTAAAATCCAGCAAGGTTTTTTATTTTCCACTAGGGGACCTTGTTTAATAAAGCAGGTCAGGTATTTGCAATAATGAAAAAAAAAATAACATTCAGAGTGGATTCTTTTTTTTTTTTTAGATCGACCTTTTAAATTGTTATTATTATTATTTTTTTTTTTTTAGCAGTGCACAGATCAAACTCAGGACCTTAGGTCGTGCTAAGCCAACAGTCTACCCACCTAACCACACCTCCAGCCTGGCCTGACTCCTGGTGCTGCTATTCATTATAGGTTCAGACAGTAGCAATCCAACAAACTCCTGGACTGAGGAATCGGTGGGCATCCTCAGCCACAAACACGGGGAGATTTCTTACTGCCTTGGAATTATTATGTGGGATAAATGAATTAGAGCATGTCAAGGTATGCTCCCTGTTCTTAAAAGTTTATTATTACACTTTTTCTGCCTCCTCTTCCATGGGGCTCCCTGAGGTCTGAAAGGAAGGATTTGGAGACAACCCATTTAGAGCTGTGTGCTCCAATGTCTTTCTATGTGCAAGGTCTGACTGTGGGTCTCGGGATTTGTTCCCATCTGCTGCAGGAGGAAGCCTCTCTGGTCTTGGATGAATAAGACACTGATCTATAAGTGTAAGAGTCAAAGGGGATGGGGACACCAGGAGAACAAGGCCCTCCGAATCATCAAAGCTCATAAGAACTCACAGAGACTGAAGCAGCAAACACAGGACCCACATGGGTCTGTACCGAGTCCTGAGTATATATTTTAGCTTTCAGTTTAGTATTTTCATGGAACTTCTGAGTGTGTGAATGAATGGGTCTCTGTTTCTTGTGTCTTCTACTGAAGCTAGTTTTCTTCTGTTGGTTTGTTTGGTCCAACTTCAATACGATCGTTTTTGTTTTGCCTTATATATTATTTTGTTGTTTGATTATTAAAAATTTACTACTTTTTAAAAACGTTGAGGCGTTAACTTTTGACGCACACTTGGTGTCTACTGTGCAATAGAAGGCTAGAGGGGGGAGGCTTGGCTACTCTCCTGACAAAGATGTTCTTCAGTACTGGGAAGGGTTTCTCATCACTCAGGCCAGAGGACCCACAGGGCCTACCTTGAGGAATTGCCCCTCCACGTATGAGGAGGTGGCTGGCATGTGTGCCATCTGGTGGCCAGTGCTGTAATTGGCATTCTCCGCCCCTCTGGTCCTTCCATTTTCAGGGTTTGGTGCTCCCATCACCAACCAGGGCTCTTGTTTCTGGGGAGGTGATTGGGAGAGCATGTCTGTGGAAGCTAACCGGACCTGGGCTTGACCCTTTTAGTGCCAAACTCTGATGACTCTAGTGGCATAGCGTGATGTGAGGTTGAAGCTGAGCTTCCTGGAGGGGGGAGGTTTAGAGGTCTGTTGAGGAGTGCAGATGTGAGGAGTGGCTTGTAGCACACCGTAACACCTGGATGTTAAATGGGCACGGGTTCGGTAAGTTAGCGTTAAACATAGTCATTGTTAAAAATAGGTCAGAGACTTGTACACTCAAAGCACAGATTCCGAACAGCAACGCATTGCTTCCTGCGACTGTGCTACTCTATGTTCCACCGAGGTTATTGCTTCTGCTATGAAATGACGTCTCTTCCAACTCCGTGCTCATCAGCACTCTGCTACTTGAAGCTTAGCCTTCTGGGAGTTATGTCCACTATGGGAAATGCTACAGTCAGCGGACTTCCTGTTTGCGCGTTTGTCTGTACTTAAGAAAGTTTTAGAGGACGTGTTAGCCGAGCATTCTCCACTTGGAGCTGTGTGTCCCTCATAGGCGTCACACTCTGAAGAGCGTGCCCAAGGAAATATACATCGAGGACTGAATTTGAAAGCTAACTTCCGGTTTAGCTTAGCTAAGAAATGCTTCACATCAATATACCCTGGAAGCTGTGACTGATCTGTCCATGCAAGAGCTTGGTAAAGTCAAACCAGGGCTGGGTGTGGTGGCTCATGCCTGTAAACCCAGCGCTTGGGAGGTGGAGGCAGGAGGATCTTTTTTTTTTTTTTTTTTTTGGTTCTTTTTTTCGGAGCTGGGGACCGAACCCAGGGCCTTGCGCTTCCTAGGCAAGCGCTCTAACCACTGAGCTAAATCCCCAACCCCGAGGCAGGAGCATCTTAAGGAGGCCAGCCTGGGTTGCAGAATGAGTTCAGGAGCGGCTGGACTGCAGAGTAAGACCCTTAAGACATCGAAACAAACCAACAAGCACATTTGGCTCTATGAAATTGGGATAAAAGAGTATTTTTATCTCTTATGGTTACTCTAAAAGTACACGTTATATATCTCTCCATCAGTAACACATGGAATGGCCTTATTTGCATATGTGCTTGGATTCTCTTCTTCAGACACCAGACTGCTGGGGTTTCCCAAAGCGTGTGATTGAGTCTTGCTGTTACCATTAAGGAGCTGAGCAACTCGACAGGAATTACTCGGCCTCTCTGAGCTTTTTCTACCCTTATCTGTGATTTTTAAAAGATGAGAACACCAGACTCATAGGAGCCAAGACCTGATCCCTTAATTGAAGACACCAAGCCGGGTGGCCACGCATGGGACTTGTGAAGCCACTCAAGTTGAGGGTGAACCCATCCCTTACTGAACAAACTTGGTGACTAAAATGTTAAAAGGTGGATCAGCAAATCTAATTCCTTGGGGTTTCAGGATTAAATAAAATAATATTTAGTGTTCACATACGCTTCCATGCAATGAGTACTGAGCACAATCACAGCTCAAAAAATACTAGTTACCTTGAAGTGTGCACAGGCAAACACTCCCAGACACAGAGCAACTGTGTCATGTTCTATAATTACACAAATGGACTTGGAAGAAAGTCAGATAAAACTTGGCCTTAATCACAAAATTTATCGTGTCTAAGACTTTTATGACACAATGGACCATTAGCATTTTGTGTCTTGTTGATTAATTATGGAGGAGTTCAGAGAAGAGACCCAGTGGCTAGAAATGTCCATTTGGCAGCCCTGCTGGAGAAGCATCTTGAAGTCCATCAAAACCTTCAGAAATTAATTGCAGTAATAAATTATTGAAGCCATCCTTTGGGAAACAGTGGAAAGGGATCATGCTAGGCAAAGCCAAGGATGTTGGGGAACCGACCAGCTCTCACATCCCTTTGATGAGAGCAGAAGGTGCCACTTGTAGGAACAAGCATTTCATCAGCTTTCAGGTTAGGATCAGTGAGTGATGTGTGATGGAATAATCCAGCTCAGGCCTGGAGGGAGGTGTTTTCAGCTGGTGGGAGGTGTTTTCTGCTGGTGGGAGGTGTTTTCAGCTGGTGGGAGGTGTTTTCTGCTGGTGGGAGGTGTTTTCAGCTGGTGGGAGGTGTTTTCTGGTGGGAGGTGTTTTCTGCTGGTGGGAGGTGTTTTCAGCTGGTGGGAGGTGTTTTCTGCTGGTGGGAGGTGTTTTCAGCTGGTGGGAGGTGTTTTCAGCCGGTGGGAGGTGTTTTCAGCTGGTGGGAGGTGTTTTCTGCTGGTGGGAGGTGTTTTCTGCTGGTGGGAGGTGTTTTCAGCTGGTGGGAGGTGTTTTCTGCTGGTGGGAGGTGTTTTCAGCTGGTGGGAGGTGTTTTCTGCTGGTGGGAGGTGTTTTCTGCTGGTGGGAGGTGTTTTCTGCTGGTGGGAGGTGTTTTCTGGGTGGGAGGTGTTTTCAGCTGGTGGGAGGTGTTTTCTGCTGGTGGGAGGTGTTTTCTGCTGGTGGGAGGTGTTTTCTGCTGGTGGGAGGTGTTTTCTGCTGGTGGGAGGTGTTTTCAGCTGATGGGAGGTGTTTTCTGCTGCTTCAGGTGTGTCTGGATGCAGATGAGTGGGCGGGCAGGGTAAAGTGATGGGCAAACGTTTAGGAAGGGATAGTGTGGATTCACAAAGTGCTAGAGAGCATGGACTTCTGCTCCCACAGCTGAGATGGGAGGGTCTAGTGAAGAAACAGGATGCAGCGGAATTTGGAAGTACAGATAGAGACGGAGCCAGAAGTAACCAGAGCTGCTTGACTTGCCCCTTTGCTGGAACCCGACTACACTTGATCTTAGCCAAAAGGCGGAGAAGAGATACTGCGCTGGTCCCCACCTAATGAGACTGTGAGGTACAGTTCCTCCCTGGGTGGTCACCAGACAGGGTGGTGATGTTTATCTAAGCACTGTTAATATAAGCTTAGTCATACAAGGAATCTTGTAAATGTTTGACACATGTCCACCATGTGCCCAGCATGGAGTCACATATTTGCTGTGGAGAGGTGATAAATTAGGAGGCTCTCTGTGGCTGAGGCCTCTGGCTTACTTTTAATTGACTCGTCCACAATAGCTTTACTTGCATGCTAAAAAACAAACTAGGTACATAGACGATGGTTTTAGTCTGCAGAGGGACCATGGGGCAGGGATCCAGGATGGAATAGTGCAGACCAGCCCCTGAGGATTCACATCACCATGGTGATGTGGGTTTCCATTTGTTGTTTGTTCTGAAGCAGATGCTGTCATGTAGTGTTGTTAATGTGAGAAATTCAGCTTCAGTTCCCAAGATACTTTTAGGTCTTCTAGTGTTGGGAGTAGTAAAGTCAGGATTTGAATCCAGGGCCAACTGTCTCCAAATCCAGTATATAGTCAGCCACACTGTGGCTTCTAACCATCAAGGATTCTATTTTTTCCTTTTCTGGTGTCATTATCCTTCATCTCAATTCCCTGTCCCTTACTCCTAAGACTCTCCTGGGAGACACAAGGCTTTCACCAGCAGGAACCAGTATGATTTTCTTAGTTGCCTTAACTCCTAGCACAGAGCTCAACATACCACAGAATTCTGTGGTCTCGTATGTCCCTGGCACTCAGGACCCTGGCATAAAGCAAGTTTGGAAGTAGAGCCCTCCTTGCACAGCTTGGGCCACTAGAGCCTTGAATCAGATTAATGTTAAAGTGGCCACTGATCGTTTCAGCATCCAAGTCCCTTTAAAAGCAAATTCTCAGGACCCCTCTGAAGGGCACTGTGTGGAATCCGGTTTGCTGCTCTCAAACAGCTGTGCTTGTATTTCTGAATTCACTTGTTCAGTCACCTAAACATAATTCATTTTCTGGGATGGTTTATTGTATTTCTTTATAAAGTGATTCTTGAAGAGAGTATGCAAGTCACTTCACGGAAATTGGTTTAGGGTTTTAGCTTGGTTTGCATCCCAGGAGCGGAGATGCACATTTGAGCTGCCTGTGCTCTCGGCTTCAGCTCTCTCAGGAAGCTAAGCCATGTTTAAAGTTATGGTTTTCTTTGCAAAAGAGAAGGTGACCTCTGGCTCTGCGGTGAATTGCTAGTGGTTCATTTCACACACTGTAACAACTTTCATCTCCAAATAAAACTTTTGCCCATTTCTAGGAATGAAAACAAAACAAAACGAAGCAAAACAAAATAAAACCCTCCACCTCCAGGGAAGACGAGGTCTTGAAATTTGATGCTCTCCAGATAATAATAGCAAAAAAAAAAAAAAATGACAGGAGACATATATTTACATAAAACTGTAACTGCTCAACCTGATTAAAAAAATGTCACCATGAAATCCCCCTATTTTGAATCAATAGGTGGTGTTTCTTCTTCCTGTGACATTTTGTGAGAATATGTGTTTGCCTCAAAAATACAGAATTTTATAATGAACACAAATCATCCCCTCCAGGTGCCTGATCCTAAAGCAGGGCTGCTGTGGTCATCTCCTCCTTTCTGTTTGTGTACCCAAGCTCCCAGGGTGATGCTGGAGAACCATCAGCTCTAGGAGTGTGGGGAAGGACCACAGTCAGGCAGCAACTGTCGTGGAAGAGCCTTTCCATAAACCTCCCCTGACCTTAGTGAGCCTTGCTCTCCCTGAGTTACCATCCCCATGACGCCCTCACATGACACTCAGGGATCAGTTTCAAAAGCAGTTAGATTTTTGTAGCTGTGTATCTTAGTCATTTTTCTATTGCAGTGATAAAACACCATGACTAAGACAACGTGTAGAAGGAAGTGCTTATTTGGACTTAGTTTCCAGGCAGGTAATAGTCCGTTATGGTGGGAAAGTGACAGACACGTTGTAGCTGGAGCTGCAAGCTGAGAGCTTACATCTTGAACCACAAGCACAAAGAAGAGAGAGGGAGAGGGAGGGGAAGGGGGAGGAGGAGGGGGTAGAGAGAGAAAGGACAATGAGCTGAGAGCTGTCCCCTGACTTCCATCTTCTGGCCCACAGCACTGCCAGCCTTCCCGAGGAGGCTTACAGGGTCCCAGAAATATCCAGATTAGAGCCTTCTTCCACAAGTCCCCTGCTTGCTAAGTCCACCTAGGGCAAGATGGCTGAGGTGAGCTGAGGCTGTTCCCTGACCCCCATCATCTGGCTTACAGCACTGCCTGCCTCCTCGAGGAGTCCTGCTAGAAATATTCAGTCAATATCTAGGGACATCTAGATGACTAAAGGCCAGCATAAGAACACAATCAACAAAAGCCAGGGGAATAAGGCACCATCAGAGCCCAGCTATCACACTACAGCAAGTCTGAGATAGCCTACCACAGCTAAAGCACAAGAAGATGACCTTAAATCCAATCCTACAAAGATGAGAGAGTTCTTCAAGGAGGAAATGAATAACACCTTAAAGAAATACAGGAAAATAACAATCAAACATGTGAAGGAAATGAAGAAAACTGTTCAATGCCTGAAAATGGAAAAAGAAAAAAAAAAAAAAAAAGAACATACAAATGGAGGGAATACTGGAGATGGAAAACCTAGGAAAGAGAACAGTAACTATAGACATAAGCACCACCAACCGGATACAAGAAATGGAAGACAGTATCTCAGACACAAAAGATACAACTGAATAAATCAGTATATCAGTCAAAGAAAGTGCTAAATCTAAAAAGTTCCTGACACAAAACATCCAAGAAATCTGGGACACCATGAAGAAAAAAAAAAAAAAAAAAAAAAAAACCAAACCTAAGAATAATAGGAATAAAAAAAAGGATAAAATTCCCGGCTCTAAGGCCTATAAAATATTTTCAACAAAATCATAGAAGAAAATTTCCCTAAAGAAAGATATGTCTATACACATACAAGATAATAGAAAACTACATAGATTGGACCAGAAAAGAAAATCTTCCTGCCACATAAAAACATTAAGTGTACAGAACAAAGAAAGAATATTAAAAGTTGCAAGATAAAAAGGCCAAGTAACATATAAAGGAAGAACTATCAAAATTACACTCAACTTCTCAACAGAGACTCTAAAAGCAAGAAGGTCCTGGGAAGATGTCTTATAGATTCTAAGAGACTACAGATCAGCACAGACTAGTATACCTAACAAAACTTTCAATCAGCAAAGATGGAGAAAACAAGATGTTCCCTAACAAAATAAAATGTAAACAATATCTACCTACAATTCCAGCCCTACAAAAGATAGTAGAGGGAAAACTCCAGTGCAGGAAGACTAACTACATCCAAGAAAACACAGTATATAAGTAACCCCACAGCAGCAAACCAAAGGAAGACACACACACACACACACACACACACACACACACACACACACACACACACACACAACTATAGCCAATATCAAAATAACAGGAATTAACAATCATTCATCATTAATATCTCTCAGCATTAATGGACTCAATTTCCTAATAGAAAGACATATGTTAATGGAATGGCTGCTGAAACAGGATCCAGCATTTTACTGCACACAAGGAACATACCTCTGAAACAAAGACAGACAGCTCAGAGTGAAGCTTTGGAAAAAGGTTTTTCAGGCAAATGGACCCCAAAAGCAAGAAAGAGTAGCAATTCTAATATTTAATAAAATGGGCTTTCAACCAAAATTAATCAAAGGAGATGGGGAAGGATACTTCACACTCATCAAACAATGCTGTCTTAATTCTGAATATCCATACACCAGATGTAAGGGTTGTTCTTTCCGGTAAAAGAAACATTACTAAAGCTTAAATCACACATTGAACCCACATATTAATTAGTGGGAGACTTCAACACCCACTCTCACCAATGGACAGGTCACTGAAATAGTAACAAGACAAGAAATAATGAAACTATCAGAGGTCATGAATCAAATAGATCTAACAGATATTTACAGAATGTTTCACCTAAACACAAGAGGACATACCTTCCTCTCAGTACCTTATGGAACCTTCTCCAAAACTGACAATACACTAGCCTCAACAGATACAAGAAAATTGGAATAACCCCTTGTGTGTTATCAGAGTATCATGGATTAAAGCTGTACTTTAACAACAACAAACACAACAGAAAACCTACGAATGCATTGAAACTGAACAACTCTCTACTCAATGATCACTGGGTCAAGGAAGAAAAAAAACTTTTTATAATTCAATGAAAATCGAAGGCACAGCATACCAATGAGACACAATGAGAACAGTCTAAGAGTAAAGTTCACAGCTCTAAGTACCTTCACAAAGAAATTAATGAGACCACATCTAGCAATTTAATAATATATCTGAAGCTCTAGGAAGAAGAAGGAAGAAGAGGAGGAGGAGGAGGAGGAGGAGAAGGAGAAGGAGGAGAAGAAGAAGAGGAAGAAGAAGAAGAAGAAGAAGAAGAAGAAGAAGAAGAAGAAGAAGAAGAAGAAGAAGAAGAAGAAGAAGAAGAAGAAGCAGAAGCAGCAGAAGCAGCAGAAGCAGCAGAAGCAGCAGCAGCAGCAGCAGCAGAACAACAACAACAAACACACCCAAAAGGAATAGAAGGCAGAAAATAATCAAGCTCAGGGCTGAAATCAATTAGAAACAAAGAAAGTGATACAAAGAGTCAAGGAAACCAGGAGTTGGTTCTTTCAGGAAATCAACAAGATAGACAAAACCTTAGCCAAACCAACTAGAAGGCAGAGAGAAAATATCCGAATTAATAATATCAGAAATAAAAAGGGAGCCAAAACAGCAGACACTGAAGAAATTTAAAGAATCATTAGGTCTTACTTCAAAAGACTATACTCCACAAAATTGGAGAATCTAAACAAAATGGATAATTTTCTAGATAGATATCACTTACCAAAGTTAAATAAAGATCTGGTAAACTATATAAATAGACCTATAACCCTAAAGGCGATAGAAGCAGTCATTAAAAGTCTTCTAACAACAACAACAACAACAACAACAACAACAACAACAACAACAACAAAAGCCCAGGGCCAGATAGTTTTAGTGAAGAATTCTACCAGACCTTTAAAGAAGAGCTAATACCAATATTCCTCAAACTATTCCACAAACTAAAATTAGAAGGAACATTGCCAAAGTCAGTGAGTCCACAGTTACCTTGATACCTAAACCACACAAAGACTCAACCCAGAAAGAGAACTTCAGACCGATTTCTTTTATGAACATTGATGCAAAAATACTCAGTAAAGTATTCTTAAACTAAATCCAAGACATTGAAGACATCATCCACTATAATCAAGTAGGCTTCATTCCAGGGATATAAGGGTGTTCAATATAAGAAAATCTATCAATGTAATCCACCATAAAAAGAATCTGAAAGAAAAAACCCCACATGATCATTTCATTAAATGCTGCAAAAGATTTTGACAAAATCTAGCACCCCTTTATGTTAAAAGTCTTGAAGAGATCAGGGATTCAGGGCACATACCTAAACACAATAAAGGCAATATACAAAAAGCCAAATTAAGTGGAGAGAAACTTAAAGCAATTCCACTAAAATCAAGGTCAAAAACAAGGCTCTCCACACTCTATACCTTCAATATAGTACTTGAAGTCCTAGTTAGAGCAACAGGACAAATAAGAGATCAAGGGGATACAAACTGAAAGGAAGAAGTCAAAGTATCACTATTTACAGATGATGATATGATAGTATACAGAAGTAACCTAAAAAATTCTACCAGAGAACCCCTACAGCTGATAAACAACTTCAGCAAAGTGGCTGGATGCAAAATTAACTAGAAAACATCAGTAGCCCTCCTTTATACAAACAATAAATGGACTGAGAAAGGAATTAGGGAAACAACACCTCATAATAGCCACAAGTAATATAAAATACCTTGGTGTAACTCCAACCAAGCAAGTGAAAAACCAATATGTAAAGATCTTCAAGTCTCTATAAAAAGAAATTGAGGAAGATCTCAGAAGAGAGCTTCCATGTTCATGGATCAGCAGGATTAACATAGTAAAAATGGTCATCTTACCAAAAGCAATCTATAGGTTCAATGCAATTCCCATAAAAATTCCAACACAATTCTTTACATGCCTTGAGAGAACAATCCTCAAGTTCACATGTAAAAACAAAAACCATAGGAGAGGTAAAAGAATCCTGTACAATAAAAGAACTTCTGGAGGTATCACCGCCCCTGATTTCAAGTTCTTCTACAGAGCAATAGTAACAAAACCCAGACGGTATTGGCATAAAAACAGACAGGTTGATTGATGGAATGATTAGAAGACCCAGAAATAAACCCACACACCTATGACAAAGAAGTCAAAACTGTATAATGGGAAAAAAAGAAAGCATCTTCAACATATAATGGTGGTTTAACTGGATGTTTGCATGTAGAAGAATGAAAATATATCCATATTTATCACTCTGCACAAAACTCAAGTCCAAGTGGATCAAGGACCTGAACATAAAGCAGGATAGACTAAATTTCATAGACAAGAAAGAAGGGAACTGCCTTGCACACATTGACACAGGAAAAAAAATTCCTGAACAGAACACCCATAGCTCAGGCACTAAGATCAACAATTAATAAATGGGACATCATGAAACTGAAAAGCTTCTGTAAGGCAAACAACACTGCCAACAAGACAAAAAGCAGCCTACAGAATGGAAAAAGATCTTTACCAACCCTATATCTGGAAGAGGACTAATATCCAGAATATATAAAGAACTCAACAAATGAGACACCAACAAACCAAATAAACCAATCTAAAAATGGGTTACAGAGCTAAACAGATTCCTCAACAGAGGATTTTTCTAATGGCTGAGAAGCACCTAAACACATGTTCAATGTCCTTAGTCATCAGGAAAATGCAAATCAAAATGGCTCTGAGATTCCATTTTAGAATGGCTAAGTTCAAAAACTCAAGTGACTGCATATGCTGGCACGGAGCAAGAGGGAAACTCCTCCATTGCTGGTGGGAGTGCAAACGTGTACTACCACTTTGGAAATAAATATGGCAGTTTCTCAGGAAACTGGGAAGACTTCTACCTCAAGACCCAGCTATACCACTCCTGGGAATATACCCAAAAGATGCTCGACCACATCACAAGGACACCTGCTCAACTGTGTTCACAGCTTCTTTATTCGTAATAGCCAGAAACTGGAAATAACCTAGATATCCCTCAACTGAAGAACAGACAAAAAAAAATGTACATTTACACAATGGAATACTACTTGGCTATTAAAAACAAAGACACCATGAAGTTTGCAGGCAAATGGATGGAACTAGAAATTATCTTCTTGAGTGAGGTAACCCAGATCCAGAAAGACACACATGATATGTACACATTGATAAGTGGATATTAGCCATTAATTACATGTGTTGGTTTGTATATGCTTAGCCCAGGGAGTGGCACTATTATAAAGTGTAGCCTTGTTGGAGTAGGTGTGTCACTGTAGGCGTGGGCTTTGAGACCCCTGTCCTAACTGCCTGGAAGTCAGTCTTCTGCTAGCAGCCTTCAGATGAAATTGTAGAATTCTCAGCTCATCCTGCACTATGCCTACTGTATGCTGTATGCTGCCATGTTCCTACCTTGCCGATAATGGACTGAACCTGTGAACCTGCAAGCCAGCCCCAATTAAATGTTGTTCTTATCAGAGTTGCCTTAGTCATGGTGTCTGTCCACAGCAGTAAAACCCTAAATCAGTACAGGACAACCATGTTACAATCTACAGACCCAAAGAAGCTAAGTAACTGGGAGGGACCAGGTGAGGATGCTTGAATCTCACTCAGAAGGGGAAATAAAGTAGACAGCAGAGGTGGACGGATAGAGGGAATTGGCTAGGAAAGGTGGTGGGAAGAATGGGAATCATTTGTGGTGAGAATTGGGGGCAGAGGTGTTGAGAGAGCTGGGAGAGAGAACTGAAATCAGTGGCCAGGGGATCTCTAGGATGAGGCAGAGGCTTGGGACAGGAGAGGCTCCCAGGAGTCTATGGGGGTGACCCGGCTGATACTTCTAACAGATGGGGATATGGAGACTGAAGTGGACACTTCCTGTAGCCAGGTTGGACTTTTAATGGAGGAAGGGAACCATTAATCCACCCATAAAACCTTTGACGCTAAATTTGTTCTGCCTACAAGAAGACGTAACCATAAAGATGGAGTAGAAATTGAGGGAGTGGGCAACCAATGACTGGCCGTGCTTGAGACCCATGGGAGAGGGCCAGCTCTTGACACTATTAATGATATTCTGCTGTGCTTGCGGACAGGAACCTAGCATAACTGTCTTCTGAGAGGCTTCATCCAGCAGCTGCTGGAAACAGATGCAGAGACTCACAGCAAAATATTAGGCAGAACTCAGGGAGACTTGTGGAAGAGTTAGGAACACAACTGAGTGACCTGGAGGGGTCAAGGACACCACAAGAAGACCTATAGTGTCAACTACCCTTGGCTCATAGGGGCTTGCAGAGTTTGAACCGTCAACTAAAGAGCGTGCATGGGCTGGACCTTGGCCTCCTACACATTTATAGCCAATGTGCAGCTTGGCCTTACATATATTGGTCCCCTAACAGTTGGAGAGGGGCTGTCTCTGACTCTGTTGCCTGCCACTGGATTACCTTCTCCTAGCTGGGCTGCCTTATTTGGCTTCAGTGGGAAAGGATGTGCTTAGTCCTGCTGAGACTTGACATGCTAGGGTGAGCTAGTAACCATGAGGGGCTTAAGGGGAGGAGGTAATGGGGAGAGGCTTATTGAGGGTGAGACTTGGAAGAGAGGAAGAAAATAAAAGTGACAGTAGATGTTTAGAGAGGTGGACAGCAGCCACTGTGATCACTCTTCTGTTTCCTGTTCTCGATTCACTTCTCATTACAAGAGTAGAGTATGCTACTGACACCGAAGACTTGTGCATATTGAAGGATCAGGCCTCGGCTTGTGAGCCCTTGGGGCTTCTGCTCCCTTTCTCTGTCAGAAGGAAAAAGGCCTTTGCACAATTCACCTCAGTGTTTTGTAAGAATGAAAGCACATCAGCTGATAGAGTGGAACTGCAGTCAAGTGGACAGAGTAGCTGTTATAAAAGGATCTAAGAAGCACCGAGAAGACAGCATCTCTGTGTCACACTGAGGAGTCCAATGGAGTCAGACAGGAGTCTGTGAGTCTGTGCAGATTGCAGAGGAGCTGTGGTCTGGGGTGTTAGAGTCCTTCTTGAGGTACGAGGCCCCTTCCTGCCCCTGTGTGATTGGGGCTCCCATGCTGCCACAGCTGAAGTGAGTGGGCATCTGGATTGCCTGCAGGAGATCTTGAAGAGGTGTGTGTTCCTCAGGAAGGTTAGGCACCTTCTGCAGGTCTCATGGCAGGCAGAGGCTGAGCCCAGGCTGATGCCCTTGCTCTGCCCACCCTGCTTCCTGCTGTGAGCATCCTTCTCTTCCTTCGTTCTGCCATCAGCACTGTGGCCCCAGGTGGGCTTTGCTGGGAAGCCAGGTAGGGATGCAGAGGGAGGCTAGGCACTTATTCACTCTGCTGGTTCTGGTCATGGTTTATCCTCTGTATATTAAATGTTCACCAAAGACTCATGGCAGAGGCTTGTTGTCAGCCTTTGACACTTTGGGGGAGCTTGGGGGATCTTGGGAAGGAGGAAGGAGTTAGGGGAGGAAGTTGAGTCATTGGGGGCCTGTCTTTGCTGGGGATGTTGGTACTCTGGTCCCTTCTTCTCTCTTTGATTCTCAGCCATCCTCAGATCATGAGGTTTTTCTTTAGTACACTCTCTCCACATGGCGCTTTGCTTCACACAGCCCCAAAGCAGCAGAACCACCTGGATGTGGCCCAGGATCTCTGAAACTGTGAGCGAAAGCCACCTCTACTCCTTCTAAGTTGGCTTTCTTACAGATTTTTATTGTAGCAATGGGAAACTGACTAACACCGATCCCTCCCTGGGAGGTCCTCAGCCTCTAGTCCCTAGCCCCTGTGGCTTTCGGTAGCTCCTCCCCATCTCTCTGGGCCTAGGGTAGGGATGGTCCCTGTTGGTGTTGGCCCTGCATCTACATTCCTTTGTTCTTTCCCAGTGCCCAGCACACTTCTGTAGTTTCTTTGTAGGTACACTTTCTTAGATTACCTTACTCTATGTTTACCCTCTGTCTTCTATTGGGAGTGCTGTATTCCCTCCCTAAAGGTGCTGTGGTGTGTCAGACACTTTGGGATTCAGCACTAAGCACACGGATGGTGAAGCTGGTCGGCTTGAGTTACGGGGGAACTGTAAATTTCGAGACTGACATCTTTTTCACTGGACATTGTAAGAGGCGATGGGGGTAAGGGAAGATGATGAGATGGGAAAATGATGAGACCGATAATGGATACCGAATTTCTCCAGCTGCCCGTAGTTTCTGCTTCCGGCATTAGTGGAATTGATTGCTTCCTTTCAGGCTGGTACCTGTGCTTCTGTGTTCAAATTGAGTTGTTTTGCCTCAAGCTGTAAAGCCCATTTTCATTTTCATTAATCAACATTTTAAAATTAGATAGGAATATCTTGTAATTTTTTTTCAGGGCATGTGCTTGTAGACATGACTTATTTGAATGCAATCCATATGTTTTTGAAACAATGCCTCCCTCATATAATGTAGAACAGAATATGAGTTTTCACAATCAATTTCTTGGTCAATAAGGTAAGGCTGTAAAAGAGTCAGGAGGCGGGCTTGACTGCAGAATTGAACAGTCATTTCTCAGAGCAGAATTCAACAGAGCTCCTAGTGTATGGGCACCTGTGACCATAAGCAGGACACAGACCATAGCAGCGGGAGGTAGACCATGGGGTTTAAACTCTTGAGACTTTACCTTTAAAGTGTTGGTTTCTGACATTCTTGGAGGTAGGCTTGTCCACCTGTAAGAGACAATGTGGCACCGTTAGCTTAAACTGATCATGCCACAACCAGGTGTCTACCTACTCCGTACGACTAGAGTCCTCGGCATACATGCATGTGTCCCTGGGCCTACTGCTCTCCGAGACTGCTGTGTGCACATGGTCAGCAGTTGCTCAATATCTGTAAATATATGGATTGCCACCAGAGAAGACTGTGGTGTCTTGAATGCTATTTCGTATGGAATCTAAGGTTTCATATCCCACATCGCCTCTTTCAGCTGTGAAAGTTTGGCACCTAGGGTCTTAATGGTCTCAGCTTTTATATCTTTATGGTAGAGAAAATAGCCAGTGTATGTCACTGGATTATAATGAAGACCAGTGTACATGGCCAGAGTAGGCCAGCACAGTGGAGTGTGACCTTTAGTGACAGCTCAGGCAATGTCATTTCATTTCTGTCACGTGCCAGCTGTGAGGGCGTGGTGACTCACTCATCTCCTTTCTGTGACCATTGAGGTGAAAAAAACAAAAACCAAAGCACTTCCTTGTGAGGATGGTGTGTGTGTGTGTGTGTGTGTGTGTGTGTGTGTGTGTGTGTGTGTGTGATAATGTGGTGCACCCAGAGTGTGAGCCGTCACTCTGACATAGCACAACAGTAGTGTCATCGCTGGGGGCATAGAGAACTGTTAATGACAATGGGATTCGAAGAAATGAGGGAAGATGATGACAAAGTGCCAAGGCCTTGGAAAGACGTTTTGCCCAGCCAGCACTGGGACCTTAGTGTTTGTCTTTACAAAAGCTGATTGGTTGGGCAAGGTGCCTGAGCAGGTCTGCATCTACTGAGCCCCAGTCCTTACACTCAGAGAGTTTGCCATTCTGCAGTCTAGTCTGGTTGGGACACAGTGGTGGCTGGGCTTGTTTGTTTGTTTGTTTATTTATTTATTTGTGACCCTGTGTTCCTTCACAGAGGCTTCAGCTTCCGGTTGCTATCTTGTCAAGCAGCTGCTGGATGGCTTTTGAGTGTTCTTTGTGCAGCCTCAGATTTCTGACTCTGTGAGTTGGCCATTCACCACTCTGACCACACCCCACTGTCAGCCTGGTTAGGGCAGTAGGCCAGGCCCTCTCCACTGTACATGGACTCTGCATGTTTAGGGTTTCAGGATGGGGTTTCCTCAGTGTCCCTGCCTGTGTGTGTAAGGTTTTGGTGACTTCTGCTGGTGAATGTGTGAGTGTGCAAGCATGTGAGTATGTGTGTGTTATGATGCATTGGTGTGTATGTAGTGAGCATGTGCGTGTGTGTGTGGGTATGTTGTTAGTATGTGTCATATGTTGGTGTGTGGGTAGTATGTCTATGTGTGTGTAGTATAGTGTATTGTGTGTGTGTGTGTGTCTATCGTGTGTAGTATGGTGTGTTTTTGTGTGTGTATAGTTTGTCTATGAGCGTGCAATATGGTGTGTGTATTGGTGTGTTTGTGTATATGTGTCTTGGTGTGTGGGTAGATCTGTGTGTGTGTAATATGGTGTGTTTTATGGTGTGTTGGTGTGTGCATAGTGTGTCTATGTGTATGTAGTGTATATATATGTGCGTGTGTAGTATGGTGTGTGTGTTGGTGTACGTGTGTAGTTTGCATATGCATGTGTGTTATGGCTTATGATGTGATATATATATGTGTGTGTGTGTGTGTTTGTGTGTGTGTGTGTGTGTGTGTGTGTGTGTGTGTGGTGTGTTTTCCCTTGGACAATGCTTACTCAATATCCACTTTTCACTTGAACAATCAAAAGTGTCTCTAGTCTGAACCAAATGTCCTGTGGGGCAAAATCTCCCTGTTGAGAAAGAACTACTGATTACAATGCATATAATTATGGGTGAGCATAGCTTGGTACACTTCTTCTAGACATCAAGCCCACCCTCTCATGTCACTGCGTCCTCTCTTAGACTGTGTGGTCCTCTGCTAGATTGTGGGTGCTGACTCACTTCATGCTTCCATTGTGGAGCACAGTGTCTGGTATACAGTAAGTGCTTAGCAGCAGAACACTGGTTTAGGGCAACAAAGTTACGATCATCCCAAGGAACTGAGATAAGAAAGGCCCTCCATAAGGGTTATCGAAGATCCAGTAGACAGATAGTGTAATCTCAAAACTAATAAGAAGCAGCTCCTGGAAATGAGGTTGTTAATGAAAAAGCTAATCTAGTTGCCACAGAAAGTTTCTTACTTTATCAGTAAAAACTGTCTGAACCGGGGCCAAGGCCTTACTTAATTAATAAGAAAGTTTCTCTCCTGGCAACCCTTTCTCCTCGCCTGCCCTCTCACTCAGCTCAGCTGATTTGCAGTGACAGGATCATGGTTCTGCTGTGAAGTGACCCGTCAGAAAGAAGAAACTGAGGCAAGGCAGATGTGTGGACTGTAGGAGACTCGGAGTCTTCCATGGTTGGCTTTAGATAGGGTCTTATGTAAGCTTCCAAAGGCTTATAGATAACCTGTTAGGTCAGGACAAGACAGGCTAGTGTGTGGTCAATATCAAGAGCACTGGCAAGTCTAATGATCAGAGTGGACAGGCCACCTGCAGAATTGGTGGCCTCTGCAGAAGCATGCTTCTGGTTATTAGTGAATGGTGTCATGGGACAATCTAACAGTGAGATCCCTCTTCATAAAAACCCATGAGTGTACCAGTGAGATCCAGTTTTGTGGAGACTTCCTTGAGTTGGGTATGGTTCTGTAGAGCTTCTGGAAGGGTACGTACTGACAAGATTTTACTTGTGCCTTGAGTCTTTAAAACGTTCTGATCAAGGGTTGAGTATATTAATCAAAATTCTACAGGGGAGACTGTATAGCTGTACAACGTATGCTGATGAGTTCTTGCTCCCCACCTATTTTGTGAATGGACTCAGTGTAAGAGGAGAGGAGCCAGGGCATGTTAATGCAAATAATATTCCTTGTATGATTCTGTCTCTAGAGGGAACACTGATCTGAAATGTGTCAGAATATCACCACCAATGGCATGCAGACCTAGGGGGTAGGTCATCTTTATTTCAGTGTACGTGTGTGTGTGTTTGTGTGTGTGTGTGTATACATATATACATGCATACATACATACATATATATGTATGTATGCATATATGGTATATATTTGTATTTGGCTTTTAGAGACAAGGTTTCTCTGTGTAGCCTTAGCTGTCCTGACACTAAATCTGTAGCCCAGACTAGCCTTGAACTCAGAACTCAGAGATCTGCATGCCTTTGCTTCCTGAGTGCTGGGATTAAAGTGCCCACACTGCCGAGCTTTTATGGAGTATGGAATATACATGTATAATATATACAAGTATATATTCTACATTTTATTAAAAATAAAAACCTATGCATGTGTCTAGAACATCTTCATTTACAAGGTATTTCCATAAAATTATCTGCGATTTCTCTTGATCCCCATTCAGGCCAGCACATAGAATGTTCCTATCTGGTTTGGACAGGTGATGCAGAGGTTCCATGATCCTGAGACTTCTCACTGCCCGGGTTCATAGTTGACAATGCTGGACTGAGAGTCTTGGCAAATGATATATTATTATCAGAAAGATTTGTGTTCTAATTCAGGATCTGAAGAATGCAATAATTAGATAAGGTGTAAATTCTTTAGCTTGGTGACTGACTTATAAGTCTTCATCAAATGTAAATTTTTGTTCCTTCTAGACTTCTCCAAAGGCCCATGATCCCGTAAGTCACACAATTCAGCTCCCCCAAGCCTCTCCTGACCGGCTCATCATCTGTTACAGTGCTGTGTGGAAGGACACCTGGGGCATATGTCTGTGAGCTAGGTAGTGCCTTTCCCCTGCCAGCCTCTCAGGGCCCCTTTTACTCACATCTTCTTTCAGCTGATTCATCCCTACATCCCTGATTTGCCTCTCAGTGGAGACAGAAGGCTTAGGAGGTAACAGAAGGGGAGCCTCCATTGCATCCTTGAAATATCGTGTATCTGTGGAAAAAGAAAGCTGGTAAGCTTGTAACTTGAAGCTGGTTGGATTTGGGACATTGCAGCTCATAGGTACTCACACATCCTCACACTCACAGTCGTCAAAGCTCATGTATCAGGCAAACAGCTCTTTTGGGGGTGGGGGTATTTCAGGAAAGAGGGTAGAAGAAAGAGGGACTATTGTGGAAGAAAGAAGATATTCTTTAGTGTACAGTGTGGCTGGAGGGATCACCATGGAGGAAAAGGAAAAACTCTCACAGAGGAAAACGATCCCAACTGAATCGGCCAGAGCAGGAAGCTAAGGTTCATGGTGGACCTGCTTGTTCTGGTTCACAGCAATCCTACCAAAGGTGGCCTTGACTACTCTTCATTGTTCATGCACCTGAGAAATACTCTTGAATATTAACGCTTGCTCTGTCTGTCTGTCTGTCTGTCTGTCTGTCTATCTATCTATCTATCTATCTATCTATCTATCCATCCACTTGCTCTATCTATCTATCTATCTATCTATCTATCTATCTATCTATCTATCTATCTATCTATCTATCTATCTATCTATCTATCTATCTATCTATCTATCTATCTATCCACTTGTCTATCTATCTATCTATCTATCTATCTATCTATCTATCTATCTATCTATCTATCTATCTATCTATCTATCTATCTATCTATCATCTATTATCCACTTGCTCTATCTATCTATCTATCTATCTATCTATCTATCTATCTATCTATCTATCTATCTATCATCTATCTACATAACAGTTTCGTTTCAGACAGGGTCTCAGAACATGGCACAGGTTGGTCTGGATCTCACTGTATAGTTCACGCTGGTCTCAACCTTGTGGCCATTCTCTTGTGTCAGCCTCCTGGGTGCAACTATGGAAACAAGTTAGTACATCTGTCCCTGGATCTTATCGCCAAACCCATCTACCTCTTTATTCTTCTATGCTCTTATGCCTTTTTCTGGTCTGTATTTATCTCTCAATAAATTCTATAATGGTGACCACTGCAGAGCAGATAGTCAGTTGATGCTTTTGGGTATTGAATACAATGTAATCATTATCATTAGTATTTGTTGTTATTGTTTGGAGTCAAAGTATCACCATGCAGCCCAAGCGGGCCTTGAACTTGGGATCCTTCTGCTTCAGCATCTGAAGTGCAGCAGTTAAGGATGTGTGCCAACTAACCGGTTCATCATCACCTCTTACAGAACAATTCCCCCTAAAGAAATTTCTATAGATTCATGTCTGTGAGCCAGGCCCTCAGACATCATGTGTGGTTCTTTCTTCCCTTTACAGAGGCATGGAGAACCTGCTGACACTGTCCAGGTCAATAAAGGACAGAGTGGGTACAAAGCCAGCGTCCTCCCTCCTGATGGGTAGGACTTAAGTATTGGGTTCATTTTTAGTCTGGCAACCTGCAGAGTGAATCACCTGAGTTAACGTTTTCTCTTTTCCTGCTCTCCATTCAGACTGTAACATTATGTCTCACATGCCTGTCTTCCTGTCTGTCCACCTCTCCCATGTTCCCAGTGCAGGGACAGGCCTAAGGCTCAAGTAGAATTCTGCCCTGACTGTGGCAGTAAGCAGGAACAGAGTTGGATTCCATGCACCATTCATACCATCTTGAGAGGAGCTCTCTGGGGTTAGTTCTACTGGGAAGCCTCTATTCAGACCAACATCTGAGCTCTACAGAGTGAGCCTGTAATCACTATGTGATGCTGTGCGTGGAGCCCCAGGATACCTGCATATTCTGATTCCTGGATAGGTCTGGCTGGTAAAATTTTCATCGACGGCCACGCCCTCAGCAGCTGGAGCTCAGGGTCTTCGTAGTCGTTGTTACTGCTGCATTTTTCTCCATCTGGGATCACAGCCAAGTTCCTTCTCTAAGTGGGTGAAACATTGGAGTGAGTCCAAGGGAAGGACCGTTTTGGACAAAGGCGGCATGTCTCAGTCTCAGTGCTGGTTTAGGGAGCCATGCTGACTTTTTTTTTTTTTTTTTTTTTTTTTTTTTTTTTTGCAGCAGGCATTAAGATTCTGTGGTCTAGAATCTTACATAGAAACGCAATTCTTGTGATAGGGAGACTTCTAAAGATGTCTTCCAAATACCCTCATTTCTTTGATCATTCATTCAAAAGACCTATCTTGCTCTGCTGTGAGGGGATAGGGCAGCTATAAGTTGCTAATGAGTTGACTTTAAAATATAGAGGATTCTGAGTCATCTTGGTGGGCTCGATGTTTTTGTGAGCCCCAGAAAGGACAGGGAGACTGTCAGTAGTGATGCTACATGTGGAAAATCAAGGACCCTCGAAAGCAAGTACAGCTTAGAGGTGTAAAAGGTTCAGAGGCTGGAGAGATGGCTCAGTGGTTAAGAGCACCGACTGCTCTTCCAGAGGTCCTGAGTTCAAATCCCAGCAACCACATGGTGGCTCACAACCATCTGGAATGGGATCTGATGCCCTCTTCTGGTGTGTCTGAAGACAGAGACAGTGTACTTATATATAATAAATAAATCTTTAAAAAAAGGTTCAGCAAGGATATATGGTCAATCCCATTCAAGGTTCAGCTTGCTTCTATGCAATGGTAATAGAGATTAGCTTTTCTATAAGTGACAGATAACAATTTGACAGTATAGAAGCAAAGAAGGACAGCAGCATATCAAGAAGAACAAAACGCTTGAGTGCACTGGGCCAGAGGAGTGAAGCCTGTGCTAAAAAATCCGAAGGCATGCTGGTGGAGGTCAGGATCACGTAAGAAGATGCTAGTGAATATGAAGAGGCTCGTTGCTCATGGATTGGAGCCTTAACCTTGTTAAAACAGAATTCGTTAAAAATTGGTGGACATATTCAGTAGGATTCATATAAGAATCCAAGCTGCATTTCTCAGGAAATTGACAGAAATTTTTATAAAAACTGACAAGCAGATGCTCAAATTCCTATGATGTTGCCACCCCCTATCCCAGTCACATCCACGCACCAAAGGAAGGACACAGAAGACGCCTTGGAGTCCTTACAACCCTTTGGCACCTGGAGTTTGGACTTCTGGTTTCCAGGGCTGAGGCCTGACCAGGTCAATGACAATGGTCTGGATTCAAGGCTAGCCTGGGCAGTGGCACTTCGCTAGGCTAGCCCAAGCAGGCTCACAGGTGTCCTCATCAGGTCTGGGTCTGTAGCCTGTTGATGGCAGAAGGGGAACCAAGTCCCAGCACCTACATTCTCGTTGCGTTAGCACAACTGAGTGTGCACCTTCGGGTTGGGCCTGCAGCCAGCAGCTGGTCTGTGTAAGCAGGCACCTGGCAATCATGGCGTCTTGCCACCAGGAGTCACCTTAACTCCCTGGATCTCAGAATGCCCAACTTGACCTAGGACAAACGTCAGTCTTCATTTGAACCTAATGGAGAAATCCAGGGGACAGGATGGAATTACATCTGTAAATGCTGACTGCCTTAAAGGTCTAAGGACTGCTGTGCAAGGCCAGGAGTCCCAAAGGACACAGAAACATCTGTTTTATGCGCATTCCCCAGGTGCTACCTCAAAAGAAGGAAATGGTCTCTTTATTTTACAAAGATAGAGGCTGATGTTGGTAACTTCCCAAAGTCACCCAGGTTGTAGGTGGGCAGTCTTCTTCCAACACCTCTACCCAACCCAGAACCTCCACCTGACCCAGCATCGGAATTAAAAATTATTCTTTTATCTCAAGATGAAGAGTAGAGAGTCCAGGGCATCGCACAGGTGTGTCACTACCCAGTCAGCACGGTGATGGATGGATGGTGTGAACCTGAGCTTGGATCCTTTCCCTGGAGAGAGAATTCTGCTTTGCAGATAACTCCGGAACTTTTCATTTAGATTCTTAATGTTTTACAGTCAAGGGTTAAAAAAAAAAAAGAATAGAGTTGAATCTGTTGCTTTATAGCCATGACTGTATCTGTGGCTTTCCATAGTAGATTCCTGATATATGGTTGGTAAATAAAGTCATAGATTTTAATAAGGCTGAGGGTATAATTATTCCTAAGGGTGTGACTTAAAATATTTATGTTGTAATTTGTCTAGCTATTAGGGCTCAGTTTAATTTACTTTTGGGTTAGATGACCAGCTGCATACTCCTATGGGTAAGTAGAGTAATTAATTACAACTATACATGCTTATCAAATGGAGAAGTGGAAGGAAGACCATTTATGCCCAAAACCCCTCTCGGTCAGGACTAATGCTCTGACTGACAATGTCAGAGGCTGAGGGAGGAGTAAGCCTGTCTAGCAGCACTCTCGATTGTCTCTGGAAAGGTAGAGGAGAGTCACAGGGGAGCCCCGTTTCTAGGTAGGCAACAGGGAGGCCTCTCAGCAGAAGAATCTCTGAGCTCCCCTCTAGAGGAGCTGGAAGATGGGGTGAGTCAAGTGCTACTTCTCACTGTGCTAGTTCACACCCCCAGCAAGTGAGGATAGCCCAATCAAGCTGTGAGATAACCCAGGTTAGTTATCAAGGTTTAACAGATCCCCTGCTGCCCAAGCCAGAGCAGGGTGGAAGACCAGAGCTTGCTTACCCACAGGAGAGGAGCTAAATCTCTGGGTACAGAGCTACATGGTGGCAATGGAGCTGTTCCTCAGAGGACAACACCACCATGCCGTTGGCCTTCTTGTTGGGTCTTCAGAGATAAACTGGGCTATGATGGGACATTTTAGTTGGGAGAGTATTGGTGACAGTGTGGATGTATCGTCACTATGTCCTAGACCTAAGTTGTAGAGGCCATGTTCTGACAACAGGGAGGCTACTTCATTTCCCTGAGGCAGGTGGAGGTGACAAAACTGGCTTATTTGGCCGGAGGCTGAGGGGACAAATAGAGATTCTTGGTATTTGTCCCATGACAAGGACCAGGACATTAGAGACTTTCCTCTGATTGATGCTCTGTATGAGGCGGAGTCAACTGCTCAGAGTTTAGTGAGACTCTGAGTAAATGACAGAGAGGTCCTGATACGGACAATGCAGGGACGGTGGGCGTAGGCTCCAGAGTCACACTTGGAACTGTTTGTGGAGGGCAAAATGGATAAAGGTGCCAACGGGCATGGTTTTCTATTTCCTGAGAGGGGCTTGGTTTTAAATATAACAATTTACATCTCTCTCGTATTATCCATTAGATGTCTTCCTCAGGAGTCCAAATTACAGGTCTGATATATTTTACTCATGAGCCACTTATGTAAACACAAATGTTGTGTGTGTGTGTGTGTGTGTGCACTCATGTGTATGTGTGTGTGTGAGTGTGTGTATGTGTGTGTGCATTCATGTGTATGTGTGTATTTGTGTTCATGGGTAAGGGTCCACAGCTTTAATTAAAAACCTAAAGGCACATGTCGAACAGTAAGAAGCCATTTTTTCAGATACCATCTATAGCCGCACAAAATATGTAAATTATATGAATAAATAATTTAGCATAATTAATTATAATGTTTGATATTTGGGTGAATATTTTAAATTTTAATCTTTTTCTTTAGTTGTTAAAATTCTGGCCAGTGCTTCTAGTAGCTTCACGAGATGCTCGCATGTCCGGTAATTTCTATATTACCAAATGTTTATAGTGTAATTTCAACATGCTGTTACTTAGACCGTGTTGCAAAATATCAGTGAGTCTGTTGAACTAGTGGTCTGAAATGGATACTGCTTTTTTTTGTTTGTTTTAAACTTTCAAACATGAGGTTCTAGGACTAAAACAAAAGAGAATATTTTTATATTATTAAGTGAACATCATCGTGAAATTACCTTCCAAATGTTCGTTTCACTTTAAAATTTCACCGTGAATTGTGGTAAAGCAGGCATCTTGAGCTGCACTCACCGACACTGTGTATTCGTTTTTACTTCTGTCGGCTTTAGCAAAGACCATGAGATTTAGAACACGGGGTGAAAGGCAGTTTTCCCTACCAGCAGAGTATGTCACTTGGAAGAATTGTTTCTTTCTTTTAAATTCACTGTGTGATGTAAGGAAAAGAAGTCCAAACAACAACATTGACTTTGTAAGGATCAGAGACTGACAGTTACGGAACACAGCAGACTTACATGATCCGGAAGTGGTTCCAGAACTGCCCGGCACGGCCCTGCCAGAAAACACAGATCGCGTGTTACTGTAAATCCGGTACCAGCCCACAGCATCCGAAGATGGACCCTCATTTCCTCTAGGAGTCCTGTGTGTATTTCAATTCATGTTTGTGACTCCAGTGCGCTTCTCATATCTCACATTTTAGCTGTGGATCAGGTAGAACAGAGCACCGGAAAGGGGTACAGAAATCAAATCCCAACTCAGGTTGACTATGGAGGCAAGAAACTCTCTTTCCACTGCAGGTCAGCATTCCTCTGGAAAGAGACTTAAATACCTGGCGTGGGGGCGGGGCACACCCCTGGAATCTCACCACTCAGGAGGGAAGGTGGAGGCAGGAGAATCACAAATTCAAGGTTGTATAGTATGGCCCTGTAGTAAGAAACAAACTTGTGGTGTGTGGGCTGGGGATATTAAGCACACACACACCTAGGTCCTGGGTCAGTCTGCATCACTGACCCAAGAGCAGCAAGCAGGGCTGAGGAGACGGCTCATTGAGAAGAGCGTGTGCCTCGCAGGCCTGAAGACTTATCTGGGAGCCCCAGAATCAGTATAACAAAAGCCCGCACTTTGATGCTGGCTTGCAATTCCAGTGCCCCAGGGGTGCGGAGGGGGTGGGGCTGGGGGTGGAGGTGGAGACAAGCAGATCTTTGGGGCTTGTTGGTCAGTCAGCCTACTTTGTTTGGTGAGTTTCAGGCCAGTTAGAGACCCTGCTTCAACCACACAACACAATACAAAACAAAGCAAGATGGCGGATGCATTCTGAGGTGTCCGCTGGATTCTGTCAACACAAGCACACATGCGAACACAAGTGTGCCCTCCTCACACTGCCCATAATAGAAAACAAATCAACAAACAGATGAAGACCCAGGAGAAATGATGGAAGAGTTCACGCCCCAGCCCCTGCAGTCAGGACCAGGCAGTGGAGGAAGTGGCACCATAGCACTGCGTAGCTCCTTCACAGAGAGCTCTGTCTGTGCCCCTGCCTCCTCCAGTGTCCGCAACTACTATGTGGGCAGAGCTCGTGTCTCTTCATGAACCTGTCCCCAGCTCTAGGCACATGCCCCAACATCCAGAAATCGAGCTACTGCGCTTTCGTCAGACCAATGTAGTTCACTTGAGGTTTCTCTCAGCTCCCCAGTTTGTACTCTTTTATGAAAAACGGCTTAGATGATGCAGCCCACTCAGTCCACTGTTCTAAAATTTTCTTCCAGATTATACAAAACCACCCAAGAACTGCTCACATGGGTGGAGAATCTGGTTCCTCCCAGACTGAATGTTCCTTAGCTGTGTGGTAATTTTGTAGTCATTAGTCTTGGTTGAGGAATGCAAAGGAGAAAATATTTTTAAGACCTCATCTTTTTTATTAGCACACATGGGAGACATTTCCTTTAGGCTTTAAGACCGTATAAGCTTCTTAGCAATGAGTCCACTTTGATTCAATGACAAGCATCGTTTCTAAGAATGCATGCTGTTCCCTTTTCTTTTGGCTGCTAGGAACTTTAGGACGGCTTGTGTATGGTCATCTTATTACTGTCCCCACAGAACACAGACCTAGTGTTGCTGGATCTCCCAAATGTATTTCATGCCATGTCCCCTCTGTGCCTGCCTGGGTCTGACTCACCTGTAACCCTCATACACCCTTAGCTTCCTGGGCTAAGTATTCGTTGCTATCTGATGTCCTTGCTTCCTGGAGCTTCCGTCTTGGACCATGCACGCCTGCTTAATCTCACTAAATCATTCAGTACCTGCTTTCGATCTCCTCCAGAAAAGAGGCAAGTGTCCCATGAATTCCTTGTGGGGAGTCTACTTTTCTGATCTAGGTTAAGATTGTAGTGCCTCCATGTTCCAGATCTTCTAAACGTGTTCCCATTGGGGTAGAGTTTTAATACGTAATTTTGAGCATAGTCTTAAAGATGCACACCCATTTATGTCCCCTTGACATAGGGCTGACAATCTAGGTACCCTGAGAAGGCCCTGGAGCCTTGCACCTTGCTGTCCCTTTCACCCTATCCAGGTTTCCCTGTGTGAATCTCTTAGATACTCTCTATTGCTATGAGAAATGCCGGTGAAAAACAATGTGTGGGAGGAAGAGATTTAGTTCATTTACAGCTCGTAGTCTATCATGAAGGGCGGTCTGAGCAGGAACTCAAGACAGGAATTGCACCAGAGGAATGTTGGATTAGTGGCTGGCCACGAGGCTCATGCTCAGCTCCCTTTCTTAGACCCCACCCCCCAAGACCACCAAACTAGGGACAGCATCGCCGCCAGCAGGCCGGCCTCTCATACATCCATCATTAATCAAGAAAAATGCACGACGGACTTGCCCAATGGGCCAATCTGATGGAGACATTTTTTCTGTTGTGTTTCCGTCTTTCTAGAAGACTCCAGCCTTACACCCACCACTCAGGTCAAGATTAGGCTAAGTACCAGCTTCCTGCCTCGGGTCAAGACTAGGTCAAGTTCCATTCTCTACCCACAGTTCTCAGGAGGAACAGGGACTTTCTTGAAGAACCGCAGAATGTACTGACTGATAGTCACCTGACCCTCTGGCCCAGATAGAGTTCGAATGCGTGTCAGACACTTGCTAGCCAATAGAGTTGAAGGTCAATATGTTTGGCCAATAAGTTTAAACTGTAATCTTGCTGATGTAACCTGTACGCCTAAAAAGGATAAAACCTGCTTGTTATAGCCATTCGGGGTCACCCTCTAGGCACTGGCCACGAAGGGGCTGATTGAGGGTCGACTCCGAGGCGTTGGAAGAATAAACCTCTTGTGTTTGCATTGAACTCCATTCTTGTGTCTCATTTGGGGGGTCTCCTAGTAGTTAAGACTCACTTCGAACCTTACAGAGTTTGTGTCAAGTTGACAAAAAACTACCCAGAGCAGTACATTTCCCTCCTGACTCTAAGTCCAGGTCAGTTCCCCAGAGCTCTGCCTCAGACTGGCCCTGCATTCTCGCCTTTCCTGTTTGTCTCTTTGTAGTCTAATTTTAGCAAGAACCCTACAAAGTCTGTTTAGCCAGGAGCCCCTTCTGTGCCTCAGCAACAATATCTAATTGGGGTCCACAGCTTTGACCATCTCCCAGGGGACATCTCTTTCCCCTGGCTTGTCTTCAGTGAGAATATTGTCAGGGTTCTTTTATCCCAAATGTTTCTTCTTAGTTATTTTCTGTCATTGCACCCAACCTGAGCATGGACTGTGGATTCCCTTTTGTTGTTGTTGTTGTAGTCACACTGAAGCCTCTCTCTCTCTCTCTCTCTCTCTCTCTCTCTCTCTCTCTCTCTCTCTCTCTCTCTCTCTTTCCACTGCCCACCCCCTTTGCTCTAATCCCTCTCCTGTCCTGATGCTAGTGGAGACAGTCAGCAATTGCTTCTTTAAACTTATTTGGAAGGCTGCCTCCCTTACCTTGCCCCTTCCCCCTACACCATCTCTTCTCCCTGGACCCCATACAGCAGACTGTTTTCACATCACTACAGCACTCCATGCTCTTCTGCATCAATAACACAATGTATCTTGTCTCCCTGTCTAGAATATTGCTCCCCTTCACCCCCCCTCCTGGGTTTTGCCTGTGCCTATATCCTTTCTGATCCTCAGATTCCCCTTAGAACATCATCTCCCCTGGTGACACCTCTGGCCACCAACCTCAGTTCCCCTCTGGCTCTTCACCCCCACCCCCCATGACTCTGCAGACTCACCATGCCTCATTTCCCTTCTCAGTGGGTGCTCCCACAGAGCACACCTCCTGGGTGTTTAGGAACTGGCAAGGCACAATATGTGTTGTATCTTTGGAGATAGGAGAACTGAGATAATTGACCTTGGCTTGCTGGATCCTGCACAGGACAGTTTTGCTAGACTCAGCTACAGGCATAGCAGGCCCCAAGGTCCTGTGGTATTTTGGAAGGCATTGGGTAAGGTGCATTCACATCAAATTGGGATGTGAGCAACAAAGCTGCCTTGTTTTATCTCACCCTGACATTTGTAGTACATTCGTTATAGGTGTGAGTCCTGACTAATTAATACATCCTTTCCTGTTAGCCCATAACACTCAGGAATGAAGCCAGGAGACACATTTTATAGTTACAGATCATGGCACCTGCCCCTTGATAATACCTTTAGCCCAACATGTCACAGAGACTGGTGGTGTATGGCAAATTCGCATCACAAGAAGAGTCATGGCAGATATGGCATGTGGCTCAATGGATATACCCTAGAATGGAGGCCAGTGACAGACTGACAGATTCCCATGATCTCAAGTACACAGACCATGGCCTCTTCTATTGTTAGACGAGCTTGGACTTCACCCTTCCTCTAGCTTTGCCCTAGATCTCCACCAGAGTGGTTCATTTTTCCTGGAACTCAAGCATTGACTGATCCTGTTGTTTAGACTGTGAGTGCTTAGCGTGTGTGTGTGTGTGTGTGTGTGTGTGTGTGTGTGTGTGTGTGTGTGTGTGTTTGTGTTGATGAAATCTTTCTGAGGTGGGTCCTAGTCATTGGGCATATTCCCTTGGAAGAGATTTTGAGATCCAGCCCCTATCCTTTCTCTCTTTGCTGACATGAGGTAAATAGCTTTGATTCACAATGTGTGACACCCCCCGGCCCCACCATCACGAAGGTCCTTCTCACCACAGATCTAGAGCAAAAGAGACCAAGTACTAAACTCTCTGAAACTAAGAGCCCAGACAAACCTTTCTCCTCTTATGCTAATTGTCTCAGGTACTTTGTCACAGTGGCCAAAAGCTAACTCGGCTGGCTTGTAGAAGAAGATAACAGAGGAAGCAAGTCGTTTAGTAAGCTTTCATATTGGCCCCCAGATGTGAGGGGTGCCATGAGGGGAGTTGCTCATCACCCGCAGGCCCTGATCAGCTCCAGGGAACACCTGGGTTCTGCGTACCCCTCAAGGAAAACATCCTTAACCAAGAACATTCCTTGGAAACTTATTTTAAAGAGGGATAGGAAGATGAACTTGTGAGATGTAAGGCCCAGGGGTCTGCAGAGGGCAACTCCTTCTTCTCCACGGCCATCAACTTCCATGATTGTCCTCTTGCTTCCAGAAGCAGAGCCAGTGATGATGAAGGCACGTGACCGAGACCTTTCACGGTCAGCTCCATCGTTAACCATTGGCACCTGGTGTATATCAGGTGCTTAAACAGTGAGAAATGAAAGAAAAGAAGGGGGCGGGGATTGACCGAAGGCAGGGCCCTCTATAAACCTGAGGAACGTGGTCTACTTTTCGTACACGTTTCCATGGTGCCATTCTTTCAACCGGAACCAATGATGGAGAAGTTGCTGCCTTTGCATAATACCTGACAGTCCTTCGAGTTGGACATTGTTTCAGATTCTGTTTACATGTAGACCATCCTGGAAGCACAGGTCTCTGGAACCTCAAGACTGGTCCATCTTCTAAGTTTTCCTGGTTAGTTACCATGGAGATAGTTACTTGTGAAGATATCAAAAGCAGGTCCCAGGACAGGGTATGCTTATGTAATAAGTAAAATGGGAGGTGTACAGAGCTTTAGAGCTGTCTCTTCCCTCAGGAAGCAGGTCTCAGACAGGTTCATTGTCAAAAAAAAAAAAAAGGCTTCTATTTTTAATTTTGTTATGGGAGATTAAGGTGATTGGAGAGGAGAGCAGGGCACAATGTTTTGGGTTGACTCCAGAGCCACAGACTACTGGTGAGACTTAGCCACGTATGTATTGAAAACCAAAGGCTCAGAGATGGCCTTTATCGATTTCTGAATATGCCACAGCAAAGGCTTCTGGGAGCTCCCTGGATCTACTCGCCACTTGAGGCCTGCTGGGTTGCTGGCTATATGGTGCTGTCTGTGACCACAAGTCCAAGTTCTGGTCAATGTAATTTAGGCAGAGAATCCACTCACAGCTGCCAGGAGTCTTTCTTAAGTAGTGGCTTACTCTCTTATCTTCCTCTAGCTGTGGGGTGCACCGGCATCATTATTGTGGGCTCACAGGGTTCAGGCCAACACAACAAAGGGAGCAATAAGATGGGGGGAATGTTTGGAATCACCAGGCCTCTCAGAAGCAGAGATACCCAGAGGCTGTAGGCAGGTTATTTCTGGATTTGCCTTATGTAAGTAAAAAGAAAATATTTAACAGCTATTTCTCATGGTTGAGCCTCCGTGAGGTTTTTACTTGGCTTGCTGCCTTTAATGTTTTAGTTCCTCAGAGATGTGAACTTGGCATTTGCTAGTAACATAGTAGCATCCCTAAGCAAGGGTGGGGGGCGGAGGGGGGGAGAAAGGCAAATATGTTTCAATGGGGGCTATTGGGATGTTCTAGGTTCAAATCCTCACCTGACTCTTTCTGACCACATGGGCTCAGACAAATGTCTTTACTTTCAACCGTGGCTAACTGATGTTACCCTGTGGAGTGGCTCAATATATATCCCAAGTGACCGCTGAGATGTTTTTGTCTATGTTCTCAAGGTAGAAAATATCCACAGCTTCCAGAGAGTGTGTGAGCCCTTGGCTTAGTGTCCATGAACAATGCGCTGTCTTCTGTGTTTGTCTTTTCAAGTTCAGTCCCGCAGCCAGGAGTTTCTCACTCAGCCCAAGTCTATGGCCCTGCTGACCTTTTACAGAAATCCTTCAAGCCGGTTGCTCCTTGGCAGTGAAACTCAGGGATTTAGTGGCCACTGGTGATCCCTTTTGTAAGGGCTGAAAGACCGAGGTCAAAGTTGTTCGCTGTACAATCCCAAGTACACGTGGTGGGCTTGAGATCTTCTTTACTGCCTGCTTGCCAGCCTACCTAATTTCTCTTGGGCCTAGTTAATCTTATTTATATGTGAGTGCAATGAAATCGATCCTCTTGCTAAAGCTACCCAAGGTTATAAGATCCCTGGCATATACACTGGGGTGGGGGTGGGGTTGGGGAGACAGAGAGACAGACAGACTCATAACTTTCTGGGTCTCCCAGCTTTATTTGCCAATCTGCAGCCCCTTGATACTAAGAACTGGCAATTTGGAAATCTCAAACAGTGAGAAGGAACTGTCTCTGGAAGCTAGAGCACAGACCCAGCGCTCTCACCGGTGTCCCCTGGAAAGTCACCCACTTCTCTAAGTTTTTATCTCTTTATCTATCTTGCACATTGCTTGGTTGGGTGTGTCAGGCATTAATGTTCTATTTCTCTATTTTTATGGACATTCCATTAGATCACATATGGACCAGTGGTAAAAGCTGGCTGGCTGGATAGGCAGACAAGGGAATGGGTGGGAAGGAGAGGCAATCCACCCACACTCCTAGGAGCTCCGCAGGAGTTAACACAGTGGCTGTCTGGACCACCAACAGAGGCTTCTGGGTGGGGATAGTGTAGAGACCTGGAGCTTCGTTTTCTTTCTTTATCACAGCAAGTGATTCTCTAAAGCAGGTTCTACGGCTATCTGCACTGGACTTCCCTTGTCAGACATAATGCTTGCTTCCTTGGGTTCATCAAAGGCCAGCCAAAGTAGAAACCCCAGGGTGGGCTGTTGACTGTGGGCACTTCTGCTGTGTTTGAATTTTGAAGGCAACTTCACAAACTGTGTTTTGTGCTTCCAGGAATGCGGTGAGAGCCTCGCTCTGACTCAACTGTCTTCTTGATTTACTCCTGTCCACTAGTGTTCTGAAGTCTTGGGAGAGTAGGGTTAGAGCCTCCTGCTCATTTAACTTGGCTACTGCCAATGCATAGAATTAGCCAGCAGGGGGCACTGGAGGCCCACATATTTTGTACCTGCTGTTTGCCTTCCTGTTCTTAAAAATCTTTATTACATTTTTGTTTTTAAAGTAGGGAGGATATTAACCTTTAACATTCTCCACCTTAGAAAACTAGAAGGAAAAAACCCTAAATGTTTCCAGAAAAAAGAAATTTCTTGTATCTTTAATAGAATCAACAAATATCTTACCTTTCCTCAACCCCAAGTCTATAAAGAGACTTAGGACAGAAGGACACCCTTTCTAAGTAAGGCAGTCATTTGTCTACAATTTCACTTCTTAGGCACCAGAAGGAGATAACTCACAAGTTCATCTTGTTGGACAATGTAGCACCACGGATGCCTCTGAGGGGCAGCTACATTGACCCATCATTTATACCCGGTATAGTCCATAGAGGACTTTGTTAACATTCAGTTTTTGATAGATTGTTTCTACTATATAAAAATGTATGCTTCTATGGAAGAAATTATAAGATGCAGACATGCAAAATAGAAGAGGTGTTGCTTCATTGATACAACTGACATCAATGTTTGATGGCAGACATCCTCCCACTGAGACACAGATACAAATAGAGGGCTACATACACACACCCACACTGACAACCACAAACAGACACAGACACACACCCTCATAGCAGATTCACACACACACACACACACACTCACACACACTCACACACACTCACACACACAGATACATACTTACAGAGACAAATGGATACATAGATATAGATACGACACAATATGTATCTTTTCATATTGTGAACATCCTGTGAGGTACACACACACACACACACACACACATACACGCACACACACACACACACACACACACACAGAGACACCCTCATAGACTCTCTCTCTCACACACATACACACAGATACATACTTACAGAGACAAATATGTATCTTTGAACATCCTGTGAACATCCTGTGAAATTGTGAACATCCTGTGAAATACACACACACACACACACACACACACACACACAAACACACTCTTCACCGTGTGAACCAGTATACCTCTTCCCCCTGTACACACTGTTTTCTTGCCTACGCCTTCACAAACAAGCTCTCAACATTTTTCACAGGCACGAATGGGCTTCTCACAGTTAAGATGGCTGCAAGGCGTTTGTTCTCATGGATGACCTACTATGATCTTAACAAAAACATTGGGAAACATAGGGAAGAATGCAAGCACCATAAAAATCCTAGGAGTGTGTAGCTGCCCTGAGATGGCCACTCTCTGGTATCAACCTTCCTCCAGGTCCTTAGTTACTTCAAGTCTGTTAAGGTGTTTCAGACAGGTGAGCGGTCTGTGATAGCATCTATGTCTGGGCAGACCACCTTTTTATTTATTTTTTAAATCTCAGTTGACTTCTTAAGAATCTTCTTTCTTTTCTTTGTTTCTATACAGCTAGCTACATTGACATGGCTTCCAAGTTACCAGCTCATGTATCCAATGAACAGCTTTATTGCTTGGGACAAAGCCCCTTCGAATGTTCTAGTTTCCTCCAGGATTCCTGTGGATGATGGAAGAGGAAGAAGGGAATTGAGAAGATTGTATATTTGATACCAAAGACTCCGGAAGAGTTTGGAGGCATCCACCTTGGAGGACTCAGAGCTGGGTGGGAGCGTAATGGCAGATCAGGGGAGGGAGGAGAGGGCTGAGCGTCCTCCGCTGTTTAGCCTCACGCTTCACTTTGGGACTGTACCTTGGCTTTTGGGCTACTCTGTTGCAGCCTGTGTTGGGTGCAGGGTGCATGCTGCAAGGCACCTCTCCACACCGGATACAGAGCTCTCTAAGATTCATCCACTCCCTTGACATTTCTTCTAGCCTCGTTCTCTTTCTCTCTCTTATTTCAAGCCTCACAACCAAGTCCCAGTTTTCTAGTGGAGTTCTATGGGATTTCCCATTCTTTTGTTGCACCCATGGGAGGAGGGGAAGGAGAAACCTGTAATAGAGAGTTTAGAGGAAATTAATGCTAGTGAATTGCTCAGATCTGCATTTATTGCACAGAGGAAGGAGCTTGGGCTCAGAGAGCAGCCCTCAGCCCAAGGCTGCACAACTAATGAGTGAGCATTGGGATCCCCGTGCATCTGCAGATCTGTGGGCCTGCGACAGACCAGCTGCGCTCTGGGGCAGCTGGAGGGAAAGGCTGCAAGAAGCCAATGCATGTTACCAGGTGGCATTCTTGTCCATGGAAACACAGCCATCTGAGATGGGTGCCTTTTCTGAAAGCTAGGCTAATGCAGTCACCTTGCCTGCAGCCCAGAACTACATTGCAGTGATGCTCCAGATGTTTGAGGCTAGACCACAAGAAGCCTGTAGCTTCTGTTCTGTTCCCTTGAGCTGCTGTTCTTTTCCTCTTTGCCCTATTAAAACCCTACCACCAGTGTGTCATCGGACTTGCCCAAACCAAGGGCTCTGGCCTTCCAGTTGTCAATGTCTAAGTACCAGTCACCTTAGAGAAGGACGTCCCCTAGCTGCCTAAGTCTTCTCCATAGAGGCCTAGACATCATGAGACATCACGGCTGTGCAGAGAGGGATAGTCACTGCTCCTTCACATATACATCAAATAAGGAAAATCAGAAAAGAGTAGACAGGAAAGCCCAATGGGCCAGGCTGTCATCACATCACCTAGAGGACACAGAACCCATGACTCACCTTTGGCACTGCTGAGGCGTGGCCATGACCTAGGGCAGAAAAGAGAATCAGCATGAGTGTTGGCTACCGAATTCATCACAGGCTCCAGAAGAACGAGCACTGGCAAGATGCATGTCATGGCTAATCCTGTGAAAATAGGGCAAGCATGTTCATATCTGTGCAGGTGCACAGGTGTGAGTGTCCATGCATATATATTCGCACTTGTGTATGGATGTGTACACATGTGCGAGCAGGCATGTGGAGGTCAAAGGACAGCTCAGCTTGTTCCTCTGCTGTGGTCCACCTTGACATTTGTAGACAGGATCTGTCATTGGGCTGGAGCTCACCAAATACGCTCATGAGCCCTAGGGATCATCTTATTCCTGTTTCCCCAGAGTATAGTATAGACATGTACTACTGCTTCCTGCTTATGAAAAACACTTTCTTTCTTTCTTTTTCTTTCTTTCTTCCTTCATTTCTTTCTCTCTCTTTCTTTTCTTTCTTCCATACTTTCTTTTCTTCCTTTCTTTTTCTTTTTTCTTTTTCTTCTTTCTTTTTTCCTGTGGGTTGGGACTCAGGCTCCTACCCTTGCAAGGTAAGTCCTTTACCGTCTGAGCAATCACCCACCTAGCCCGGCCTGTGTAACACAAACATGGAGCAAGCCCTTCATGGTTGTACTACTGTAGGTTTGAGGTAACATTTTATTAGAGATGATCTAGAAAATAGAAGACATATATAAGAAAAAAATCGGTACCAGGTTCCTATGCACATGTTATGAGGATGCATGTACACATTTCAAATCAAAACAATGTATTGATGTGTGTGCCTGAATGCGTGTGATGCGTGTGATGCGTGTGTCTGCGTGCGCGCGCGCGCGCGTGTGTGTGGTTGGTTCCGGTGCCATGGCACATATGTAAGGATCAGAGGCCAACTCTTTGGACTTGGTTATCTACTTCCATCCTACTGGACAAGGCAGCTATCTACTTCCACCCTAGCTCTAGGACAGCCTGTCCTATGAGCTGCCAGGCAATGCCCCTGTCTTCACCGCTCACCTCACCTCAGGAGGGCTGCGATGACAGATGCCTGTGACAGCACTAGGCTTTTTGGGTGGGTTTTGGGCACAGGACTAAAGTCGTCAGGATCGCGTCACACATGAATGGATGCACACATTAAGACACATAGGTGTTTAGATGTCTTCACACGAGTGTGAAGGAGACCTTTTGTGACATTGTATTTATTATGCAGTGTTATTGAAAAACACATTTGTTGGCCACATGGCACTCTTGAAGAGGATTTAGGTTCTGGCTAATTGTGACTATTGTAAACAAGATTGCAAAATTCATCCATTCTTGCATTTCAGGCTCATCTGTGAGTATCTCCATGGATACTCCTGGATATGTGAACAGTAATTTGGCCCAAGGAAAGCACCAGAGTGGAGGCATTCTCAGCCCTTGGCTGCACGTTTCTCAGATTCCCTCTGGATGGTGTTGTATATTGATTTATTTACTGATATATATATATATATATATATATATACATATATATATATATATACACGATATATCACTCACATATTTGAACTCAGGATACTGGAAGAGTGCTCTTAACCACTGAGCCATCACCCTGTGTTGATCTATATTAACTTATATTCTTTTTTTTTTATTATTTTTTTTTTATTTTTTTTTATTATTAACTTGATCTATACATTTCCATCCCCCTCCCCTCCCTTCCTTATGGGTGTTCCCCTCCAACCCCCCCTTGCTTCCCTCTCCCCCAACAGTCTAGTTCACTGGGGTTCAGTCTTAGCAGGACCCAGGGCTTCCCTTCCACTGGTGCTCTTACTAGGATATTCATTGCTGTCAGAGTCCAGGGTCAGTCCATGTATAGTCTTTGGGTTGGCTTAGTCCCTGGAAGCTCTGTTTGGTTTGAACTCCTTCAAGCTCTTCCAGTTCTTTCTCTGATTCCTTCAAGAGGGTCCTGTTCTCAGTTCAGTGGTTTCTGCTGGCACCATTTGCTGTATTCTGGCATGTCTCTCCAGCCCTTTTTGATCATCCGTCTTGAGTTTCATTTTTAACTTATATTCTTATCCATTGAACATGAAGTGGCCACTGTGTCTCACCACCAGGATCCATGCTCCAATCCCACTTTACCTATTTGACACTTGATCCTTATCGCTCCAATTTCATTTCTGAGATGGCTACCACGTTTGAATAATTACATGCCTCTCCCCTCTGGTAAGTCACTTGGGCATGCCTTTGTTCATTTTCTGATGAGAAGTTCTTGGCACAGTCATAGACGTCAGCCTTGGACAATGTTCCCTTGGGTGTAACTTTTCCTTAGATTTGGGTTCTGATCTGAAATGCCCCAGGGTGATGGGAAGCTCCAAAGGTTGCTGCTGCTTCCGTGAGCTGACTTGTTTGCGCCTTTAATAACCCCTGGCCCTCGCCGCACACCTTTCCTCCGAGGCTCTCTAAGTGCGTCACAGCTGCAATTAATTGAGCATCGCAACACACATTGCGTGTAAATATTTATGAGGCCTATCTTGTGGCTGGGATGTTGGGCACACAATAGTTAAGCAATGAAACATTAGTAACCAGGAGACCAGAGCTCAGGAGTCCAGATCACTGCCTGTTCTGATACTGCCCCTTCCCTAACTTCATCTTCCAAATGACCTTGGGGAGCCGATGTCCTCCCAAATGAGAAACAGGGAAGAGGGCTGCACAAATAGCCCAATCCAGACAGTTTCTGAGAGGCAAGGAAATCGCTTTCAGCTTTGTTGCTACTCCAGCTTGGCTGTGTCCCTACCCAAGCCTGTGGGATGCGCAGCGTCTCACTGGGGAGCCGCCATGCATCTGCAGCCCAGAGCCCTGTGGTTAGCAGTTGGTGCCCTTTCAAGTTTGCTGAGCTTCAGCGGAAACTAACAGTAAATTACCTAGTGAGACTCGAACGCTGGGTGTGTGAACACTCTCCTGTCTACCCTAGATGCATGACCTCTTCCCCACCGGAGAACCTGGCCTTTCATTAGGCCTCACAAGGCATCCAGATATGCTACTTGTGACATGTGCAATAGAAGGAGTTTCTGTGACTGTGGCCAGTGAGTTCATTATGAATGGAGCAAAATTATCCAAGGGACTGACTCCAGGCTGAGATTCCAAAGTGGGCCAGAAAAAGGTATGAGCTTCCGTGCCAAAGGAAAGTCTTCTGCAGACCCTAGGGAGGACTTTGCTTCTGCGCACACTGCCTTCTGACCTTGGCCTCCCCAGGATTTGAAAATGGAATGCTAGGCAGGAAAACCTAGGTCTGAGCCAAGGTACTGTTCTTTCTCTCCCTGGACTCTGGGATAAGGCCTTTTGGCATAGAGCAAGTAGAACACAAGATAAAAAAAAGAGCATCTGTCTGTCTGTCTGGGCACTGAGCTGGCTCCCGTCTTTTTCAGCTGAAGTTAACGTATTTACACTTATCTTCTCCATGTCTTTTTCCCACAAATGCAATTTTTAATTTTAGATTTACGGACTGATCAATTAACAGATTTTTTTTTTTTTTTGAGACAAGGTCTCTCTATGGCCCATCTGGTCTTGCTTTGAACTCCACACAATCCTCCTGTTTCAGCCTCCCAAGTGCAGGGATTACAGATGCGTAACAACCCAGTCCCTACTTTTACTGATGACTTCCAGAACGCCATAGGTGTTACCGCCCAGGTGCTGTGAAGAGACAGGACTACCCAGCATTGTTCTGATGACACAGAATGATACGGTGGCTGCCAGGCGGGAGGAGGATGGAGCATTTGAGAGTGCGGTGTTTTGGTTTTTACAAGAAGATAGGTCTTAGAGGTAGGTGGTTTAGAGGCTACAGCATGCTCATCGTTAAGGGAGCTGTGTGCACAGTCCAAGTGTTTGAGAGCTGATCTCCTGCTATGGGTTTTTATGTCATACCAAGTAATAGTAATGCACTGAGATGGGAGAGTATGTTTAGAGGCAGGAGAGCCAGGTTTCTGCCATAGGCTTTAGCCGATGGGATCTCTATCTCTCACTCAGCAGATGTAACTAAAGCTTAACCCGCCTGGAGTGGCACAACAAACTCTCGCCAGAGTCAGGTTTTCACCCCGAGTTCCTTGTTATTCACAAGCCTAGAGCAGCGACACAGCTTGCAGAAGGCTGTGCATCTGGAAGCTTCCTCCTCATTGCCAAGGCTGTCTGAAAGTGGCTGATCTGCTTCTCTCTGGGTGGGGCTCCACGAGATAGTTGGGTATTCGTATGTCATGTCCTCGGGGGATTCTGCACCCTAGGGGCTCTCTGTGCGTCAATGTGAGCATGTGAATTAGCAGAGGAAGCCTGAGCAAAACAGGGAAGGGGGCTGTTCTTCCAGCTGAGCCTGCTGCTATGATCCAGAGAGCTGGAAAAACGGGTTGGGGGTGGGGAGGCTGGCACTGTGGCCTGAGACGGAAGAAGAAGGAGGTTAGACAACTGTGGGTTTGTCTGGGTGGAGTGTGGACATCATCCTGACACTAGCAGCTGCCGAGCTCTCTGGAAAGGCTCCCGTGTTAATGCTCTTTGCAGCCTGACAGCCCACGGTGACGAATGAAAGATGTTGCTAGCTGACTTCATGGGGATTTGATATGCTCTGCCTGGGCTCCAGCGAGGGCAGCATGTTAGCAAGCTGCCCCTTGCCAGGGAATCACAAGATATACTCTGGCTTCCTTTTGTCAACAGCATCAATAACATAGCCACGTGCAAATGGGCCGCAGCTGGAAAGAGCACAAGACGGGGCAGCATCCTCTGCTCTCATTTTCCCCGCTACCCTCCACATCTGGGCCTGAGGGAAGCAGGTTTTCCTTCCTCTGAACTTCCTGTGTGTGTGTGGCATGTGTCATCATTGTAGCAGGTAACTTCACAAACTATAGGATGATCAAGATTTGCCCTCCCATGTCTGTGTGTGTGTGTTTTTTTTCCCTGATACGAAAGCTTATTACAAATCAATTTTAAATCTGGAATTATTTTTAATTTTTAATTCTTTTAAATAATTGAATGCATTTAATGAGCTTTAATTTTTAAAGAATACTAAAACAAACACTCCCCTCCCCCACCTCTCCTGCTGCTTGGCACACTGGATGTGAGGATGCAGACAGCGTGTTCCTGTGTCCTTCCTATCCACGGGAACACGGTGTGTTATCTGGGTCCCATAGAGATGGGACGGAGCCGCGTCTCCAGGGTTGCACTCCTGGAATAGAGACTAATAACTCATTGCCCCCTGGAATTTGCTAGCAAACCCTGAGGGAAGTGATTCATGTGATCTTACATCATCAGCCTTTTTCATCACCCAAGCTTCCAAGAGCTACTGGTTTTACGTCTACATCTTATTCACAAAATTGGAAGGTTACTCTGGAATAAGATTCTGTAGCTTTTTGAAAGACAGCTGACGCGGTTAGAAGTTACTAAACTCATTTAAATATAAAGAGAAGTGAAAGAGGGCGCACATTTCCGAGGTCAGTCCTTTCCCCTGTTAATTTGAATGTTGCATTGGGAATTGAGCATGTTTAAAAATGAACTCACACAGACTGTCCTGAGGACCAGTGTCTTTGTCTCCACCCTCGGACTCTTACAGAACACTTGTGTCAAGTGGCGTATTAGAGATGTTAGCAATTCCTTTCCTTTCGCAGGTGGAAACCCATGATTAGTTCCTCCAGGAGCCAAAGATGCTATGCTCCACACCTAGTCTGATGAACCCCATTCAGAAAAGGAAGTTCCCACTGGGGAACTATAGGCCTAAGGTTTGGACACGCACAGAATATTCCGAGGGTGGAGAACCTGGAGGGCTCAGGCTGGTGTAACTAGAGGTACAGCAGAGAGTCTGGCATGGGAAAGATGTGAAAAGCTGTGTCTCAGTAAGGTAATCCGGGAACACACAGGGTGGTTGGAAAGGGGCCAACTAGGGTTTCCAGTGGTCTTGTGGGAGGGAGAGCATAATGGATAGATGCAAGTACCTTTCTTATTTCCCAAGTGACTACAAAAATCTCCTGTATTGCCTGGATGTATTCATCATACTTGTTTGACTGAATTCTACCATACGACTAGAGGAGAGCCCATGTTGAATTCTCAGAATAACTACAGTGGTCCCTGAAAGGAGATGGGCACCTCATCTGGGGCCCAGAGCTTGGCCCATAAGCTCAGGCATATTGGTGCCTGAGCAGGAGTGAGTAGATGGGTGAGAGAACGCGTGCCCTGTGCCCATGCTCAAGGAGGCGTGGATCCGAGGCCTCCCATGAGGATGTAGGCTAAGAAATGCTTTGCAGGCCGTGTCCTATCACAACAATGCTAACAGAGTATCCAAACATAGTAGTAGTCTCCTTTACACATCTCCACAAATTCCCTGGATTCCCTTGGAGTGGGGAAGGTCTACATTTTTATAAGAGTGGAGACTGGGGAGGGTTTTCCATCCCATGGTATTGGGAAACTAATGGAATTTATGCAAGGTGAAATTGTATCAGCTTTCTACCTGATAAATGAATAAATGGGCCTGCTGTTCCTTAAGAACTTCTCTGTTGGGTTTCCAGAATCTTCCTCGTTTGGACCCAGCAACTGAACACATCTGTGACTATTTTGATACACATATACTCCACACTATTGAAGTCCAGAATGCTCTCATCTGGTTCATTTCTGTGAACACTGTTCGGGGAAAATGGCTTGAGAAGTCCCCACATATGGTACCACCCATTCCTCCCTGAGCTTTCCCCTTTCCAGGAACCATCTGGACTTCTCTTCTCCCGGATCTTGTGCAACTTCTTGCTCTAGTGATATATCGCAGCAAAGTCAGAAAGCTACATGTGACTTTTTCCATGCAACTTATGTTGATGAACTCTGGAGGGCAGGCAGCATGTTCTTGAGAGTTACAGTCCTCTTCCCATAAGCAGGGAATGCTTCTGACAGATGCTGAACACTGAAGATGGAGCTGGTCACCTGGGTGGGTGCCACAGCAGGCAAGTCAGACAGCAGGATGGCTTGCCACACCCACTTTAGCTGGGGCTTTGTTTCCGTGGGCTGAAGAGTTGGAGATCCTCTTCACCTCGCTTTGATCTTCCCTGCTTGGTCTCTGCCTTCCATTCCCAATTCCCACCTTCCTTGTTCCCAGGTTAGAGTTTTCTCTGCCCTCTATTTAAAAGTATCCAGTATGCAGTGGACACTGAAAAGGGCTCTGGGCACAGTGACATGTCCAATAACCTGGGTTTTCAGCACTCAATGCTGTCATGACTTGGCTTTTTATTTTTTGCATTTCCTTGGCCCCTTTCATCAGATGCCTTTTCTGGCACCTGCTACTAAGAGCTTGTCATATGGTTCAGACAAAAGATGACAGACACCCCAGTGGACGCTTGCTTCTCAGAGCAAACACTGGGTCACTTGGAAACTTACCCTATCTCCTGTACAGTGGAGTGGATACAGTAGATGACCCTAGCGATCTCTCAGTGCTAGGAAGTCCCAGAGCAGCTGTGTGTGACAAGACAAAACCCAAGTCTGGAAGAGCAGCCAGGCAACAGTGCTAGCCAATTCCTGTCCTTACATGTCGTGGGGACAGCGGTGGCTGGTTGTCCTTGACTCCTATGGGTGAGGACTGTCCTTTTAGGGTGTTGAGATATCACAGCCATCTGCCTCTTATTCCCTGGAGAACAGCTTTGGAGCAGGAAAGGGAAATTGCTTTGTGGACAATGAAGACAGGGATCAGAGTGTTGGGTCTGCTACTTGCTGGACTCTGGATTTGACTAGACCTTTAGTTGACTAACAGATCCTATGTCCATGGGTCCCTAAGTCTCTTCTGCTATGTGCAGGACTTAGTGCTTTACAAAAGTGATACCTTTCTGTTTTTTGCATTCCCAGCCCAGCCCAGATCAAGCATCTTCAAGCCAGAGCTGTTTTGTTCATTCCTTAAGGAGGTCCATGTAAGGGTTAGAAATGATTGTAGTAGGAGAGACACTGACACCATGGTCCTTCATGACATCCTCTTCCTTTCATCCATTTGATGTCATTCAGCCAGAATGGAAGCACAGGGATGAGACCGGAAGCCTCTCACTTGAGCTCTAAGGCTTGAGCTGTTAGGAAAACTGAGGTTCTCAAACCTGAGCGGGCATCTGAGTAACAGGAGTGCTGATGTAAACACATGGGGTTGTCCTTCAATCCTTCTTACAGGATCTCGGAGTCTGAGAAGCTGCCTTTCTGAGTTCCAGTGCACTCTAAGATTGCTGGTGCCAGGCCCGGGCTCTGGGGACCACCGCAGGAGATATCACCCTAACTATAGATCCAACGTGATAACTAGGGTGCAATGCCCATGCTCCTTCTTGAAGGGGTTTTGCAACAGGAATAGATTAGTGATGCTTGGGAACAGAAAACCAAGCACACTTGTCATTGGTGTCTACAGGGCCTTGGTTCCTCATCTTCATGGATTCCAGAATCCATGGGTGTTTGAATCTCTTTTAAATAAATGCTTTCATATTTGTGTTTATCTTACTGTATTCATCACTCCATCTAGACTTCAAATCTATCGAGATTACTCACAATAACTCATACAACATAGGTATGGTGTGAACAGCTAATGGGCAGCAGGACTTAGGAAATCAGGAAGAAGAAATACCGCACAGGCTCAGAGCAGAATGTTTCTGACCTACGGCTGATTGAATTCCTAGGTGGGGAGTCACAGACATTAGAGTCCAGTAGTGACAATGGCTTTGAAGTTCGATTCTGAATTCAAGTCTAGCTATCCCAACTTACTATTCCCGTGATGATGACCTCAGCGCGGCACATACTTAGGCTAATCTCTATACTTACAAATAGGAATACAGATATCTGATTCAGCTCAAACTTGTGAATGTCGAATTTACACGCTCCTTTGAGGCTGTCTGGTGCATGCCAGTGGCAGATATTGATTGAGTGTGGTCTCAGTTGGAGAGCACTCACCAGTATGCTTCTGTCTCTGTGGTCATGGGAAATCGCACACAAGAGAAATGGTTGTTGTCAATGTAGCCAGGCAAATACCTTGAAGGGCTGCAAGACTTTCTTATCTTAGTGTTGTAGGGAGATTATGGATGTGGGAATGGTCTGCACAGCCTGGGCCATATGGTCCATGTGTGCCCCAGCACTAAGCTTAGCAATGCACCTTACCAAGAACTCAGGGGGCATTTGAATTTGGAGGAGGATGGAGACTTATTACCCATGCCTAGTGATATAAAGGCAGCAAGAGGTGAGCACATGACTGTTTTCTATCTTAGTGACAATGATGGCTCTGTGGTTTATCACCATCATGTCACAACTAGCTGGCCAGCCTCTGAGGGAATGTTTATGGGAGACTGACGATCTGATTGGCAGGGTTCAGAGCTACTTAATAAGCTCTTAAGTTGCAACCTAGCACATATTGAGTGCGCACAGACTGTTACTTATTGAGAATCTGCTGCTGTCCAGGCACCACAGAGACCATTGATTTGCTCTCGGAATATCACACTGTCTGGAGTGCAGAGGACTCAGCTATAGAAAAGAATCAACCTCTCCCAAATAACATTACTGAAGCTCACAGCTTGAGATAGCTCCTGGAAGCCACACCATCCGTTAGCAGGTTGGCTGAAATTTTGGCTTAGGTCCCATGCACAGTGACACTGCCCATCGTCAATAACCTCTGTCCTCTGTTGCTCAATGCCAATGATTGTCATTTTATATGAGGAATGAACACGTTGGTTTAACAGATACTAAAGTAAGAGAGTGGACCAAAATACATCGTTTTCAGACATTTTAATTTGATTTATATATCTCAAAAACTAATTTATATTCATATAATGCTTTCATTATAAAATATGCAGTGGTAGAGAGATTTGTGTGAATATGAGAATTTTAAAAAAATTGGTTTATAAATGGCCTGGAACAGGTTGCAGAAGCACCATCAGTTGCTCTTTTTAATATATCTTGAGCATGCTATGACACATCCTGAAATAATTTGCTTCTGGGGGAAAAAAAACACTACTCTCCTCTCTGTCTTTCCCCCTAAAATGTAACTGTAAATATTACTTTGATGTATGTAATTGCTTCAACCCTCTCTCTTGGAAGGAAGGCTTCTAACCCTTCCATTTCCCATCTCTTGCTTTTGTCAAGAAATAAGAGAAACAGACTTAAAATGCATTATTCAAATGTGTATAATGTAAACATTAAAGAAGTCTGAGCGCAGCTACAAATTTCCCTTTTCTTAAAATGTTTGTGAAAAATAACTTGTCTGTTCTGTCTGGAGGGCGCTCATTCACTCCGAAGGGGGACTTGACTTATGCCAGTGTACCTTAGGATGGCAGCGCTACCGCAGAGTGGCACATAGTAGGACCTGGAGAATGTGTGGATAAGACTTACTCGAACTGGATGAGGGTTGCCAGCATACAAAGGCCTTTAGGTGCTGCTGGGAAGAGAGGCTGTCTCTGGAGGACTTGGATGAATGACGTGTTCCGAGCACCAGGTTTGAGTGTTAGCATCCACAACCCATGATCGCAGTCAACCAGGGGCAGAGAGACACTATGGTTCCAGGTACTCAGAGGCAGAGGGATAGATGATCCCTAAAGTGTCTCTCCTGGACTGTCTAGAGACTTGGGTGGATTGTGGAAGAAGCCCCAGCCAGGAAAGATATGGAGTCCAGGGACCCTCAGGCAAGGAATATATCTACACACTAGCTGGCTTGCCAGCCCACCTTGAGTTCCCTTCTTCCACTTTGTGAAGTAATCTAATAAGGATAGCACTGCTTTTGTATGATGAGTTTGCATGTATGTGTATGTGTATGTGTATGTGTATGTGAGCCTCTGTGTGTCTGTGTGGATGAATCTGTGCATATGAGTGTGTGTGTGTGAGTGTGTGTGAGTCTCTGTGTGTCTCTCTTTGTATGTATATGTGAGTCTCTCTGTGTATCTGTGTGTGTATAAATCTGTATGTATGTGTATGTGTGTGTTTATGTATGTGTGAGTTTCTCTTTGTGTGCTATGTATATTGAATGTGTGTGTATGTGTGTGTGTGTGTGTGTGTGTGTGTGTGTGTACCTTTGTGTGTGATGGTCAGTTTTACCTGTCACAGAATTAAGACTTTCATTCCTCTGATAATAAATAAATAAACATCCTGACCTATTTTTCAGCAGAGAGACGTTCTGGAATCTCAGATCACCGAATCCTTCTTTCGTTGTCCTTTTATTGCCCCTGGGATGAGAGAAAATAGATTATAGTGAGGAAACAGCAAGGAGCTGGAGGAAAAAATTAATGAAGTGCATTCATTCATAGAAATAGCCCCCCAGTCGGATATGAGTAATTAATGCCTCACACATCTTTCTGACGTTCTCTTTGCCTCTCCATCGGGGCTAAAAACATGTTTAAAGAAACTTAATTACTTGAAATTGTGTTTTGGAGTACATTTTACAGGGCAGGGCTTTAAGATGGGGGAAATACCTAGGTTAAGGTGAAGATGAGGCTGTCTCTCCCCCTTCAGTGCCTCACTTGGCGGCGTTGTCTTTCAGCTCTGTGAGTCCCTCTGACAGGGAGAGCACGGACTGCTGTGCAGTTGACAGGAGGCAGCTAAGCTACTATGAGGACAGTGACTTGAGCCAGGCACAAGCCTAGCTGCTTTACTGTGTCAGCTGAATTCGAGAAAAGTCTAGCAAACATCATCCCACGTAGAAAGGCAGACTATTTAGCAAGCACAGCTCCGATCCAAGTAATATTTAGGCACTCTGGTGAGGCACTTTCCACAAAGAGATTAAATGATTTTAAATTGAGTTAATTTGTTAAAATTCATTAAATACATTTACTATCATGAGCTATCATTGTTATGCATCCTTAGCTCCTCTAATTAGTCCGGTTCGGTATGCTCTCTTTTCTTTGCAGACATTGTCTGGGCTTTATCAAATGCTTCCTGGGGATTCTTTCCCCAAACAATTGCTCCTTGACAACTAGTTAGTTAGCTGATCCAACTTCACAATCCTCATGCTTTCTCTGCATGGGTTAACCTTGTCCCTTTGCCCTTGAACATCCTCTACTCCCTGCCACTCGAAGCCCTCTCTGTGACATGCCTTGTCTTTTCTCTTCAGCTTCTGCTCCACATCAATCCCATTTTGTTTCTGTCAAGCACCCTGTCCCCATCCTGACCTCTCAGGCCACCGCCTTCATGGCTCCTAGCTGAGTTTTTATTTCACACTCTATTTATGTGTTTACTAGTCTCTGTCTCTCTTTGTGTGAGCATTCTGTATGCTTGCCCATCAAGCATATGTACAGGCCAGAGATGACCGCAGTGTGTGTGTGTGTGTGTGTGTGTGTGTGTGTGTGTGTGTGTGTGTGTGTTTATCACGCACATAGCATGTTCTTGGAGGTCAGAGGACAACTTAAGAGAGTTGATTTTCTCCCCTCTCCCCACACGGCTCCTGAGAATATCATATTTAGCATCAAGAGCCCTCACCTGCTAACTTATCTTGCCAGTCCCACCCAGGGTTTTTTTGCATGTGCATATGTTGGGGACAGGATCTCTCATGGAATGTGGAGCTTGCCATTTTAGCTATATTGGTGGGTCACTGGTTGCAGTTCTCGGCTGTGTCTGCCCCTGCCAGTGCTGGGGTTACAGAGAGTAGATGGCAGCTATTCTCTGCTTTTATATGGCTTCTGGGGAGCCAAAGTCTTTCATAGTCAACACTTTACCCACTGAGCCATTTCCCCAGCCCCTCACCTGCATTTTAATGGAGAGCTGTCTGACAAAACCATTGAGTTCCCATCTCAACTACTGCAGAGACTTGAAGGTTTGTCTTCCCGGCTTTGGGTTTGTGCCTGACCTACAGTGGGCCTATGTGGACTTGTGGGTATGCACACAGGACTTTGGGCTCCTAGGACAAACCTCAGGATCACCTGAGGTTCCCTCCCTACCTGTAATTTTATGTGCACATCACAGGTTACAACTGGATCAGTACACTGAGCAGGGATTGTCGCTGTGCAACTTTTAACCCTTTAGAAACTGGCTGTTCTAGTCCATGATTTCAATGACATGTTTCATTTTTTCCTTTAATTAAAAATGATCAGATGATTGTATTGTTCCTCTTAGCTTTTTATTATTCTTTTTCCTTCTGAGTAAAATGGACTCATAAACCTAATTTATACATTGAAGTTTCCTCGAAGTTCTGAGCATGAATGATTTATTTTCTACATCTTACTTTCAGCATCCTTCAACAGATCCGGGCCTTCATCCTTGGGAGGGTCCATTGTGCATGGCTTAACTTTTAAATGAACATCCTGGGCAATGAGTGTGGGTGTCCCCTCCATGCAATCACTCTCTGCCATTTTGCTGACTTGACTCCAGATCCAAACACTTAGCTCCCTGATTGGCCTTTCAACTCCAGGCCTTCCTCTTCACGCCTGTAAGCCTGTCTCAGTCCTAACCCTGCTTCTCATATCCCCTGCTCGGCCTTGAGCATCTGTCCTCTCATCTTCTTCCCCAGCCTCCTGGGCTCCAACCCATCTTCAGAATCACTGCAAGAATTATCTCTCTATGCCTCAAAACACTATCAAATACACCTTAAATTCCTCCCCAGATCACTATTCCTGCTGGATAAAATCCAAATATTCAACCACAGAAGTCAAGATTCCTGGCCCAAAGTCTTCAGAGTCGCAGATATCACGGTGTTCTCCAGCTGTCCTCTCTGCTAGGTCACACGCTGTGGCTTCTGGGCTGTCCCTTCTCATACTTCCACAGCCTAGATTGGATCACTCAGTTTATCTTCCATGCCTGGAAATACCATTCTTCCAGGTCAAGTTCACAAGCATTTTCCCCGTGAGTTCCTCCAATTATTGCTTCCTCTCTGAGTTCCTTTGGCACTTCTACTTTGACATTAGTTTGCCTGGAAATTCATTCATTCATTCATTCATTCATTCATTCATTCATTCATTCATTCTTTCATTCACACAGCAAATAGATAGTGGACTCAATCTATCCAAGGCATTAGCCTAAGACAGCAGGAGTGCGTGCATGAAGCTTTATTATTGTTGGAGAACATGCCCTTACTGACTAAACAATCTTATCAGAGCATGTGCCCAGGGATACACTTTCTCTCTGAGTGGATCCTAGCTGGGTATTTCTCCTAGAGCACAGGCTGAGGTGCCCCTACCTGCTCTCAGAAATGCTTGAATGATAACTAATACATTCACAGATAACAAACAGATAAACCGCCTGCCACTGTTCATATGCAATAATGAATTATTTCCCAGCACAGGGTCTCCTGGGACTAGGGGTCTCTGGGACTAGGGGTCTCTGATTGGTCCTTGCACTGAGCAGGTTGTCCTGTGTCATCTGTCCTCTGGGTCATGAGCATCAGTTCTGAACTTTGACAATCCCCCAACACACTTTTCAGGGGGCAGATTTCTTTCTTAGCTTTGCACAGAGGTCAGGAAACAGCAGATTGAGAGTGGAGATTTGGTTGCAGGCAAAGCAGTAAGTGTCTGTCTCTTGTCCAGGTGTCAGTGTGCTGTGGAGGAGGCCAGGGGTGTGACTGACACTGCTCAGGACAGCCCAGGTGAAAAACTGAGAGATACCTGAAGGAAAGGGTTGGGAGGGGAGGGGAGGTGGAGGGAGAGGGAGAGGGAGAGGGGGAGGGGAGAGGGGAGGGGAGAGGGGGAGGGAGGAGGGAGAATGGGGAGGAGGAACTTTACTGAAGAGAGTTAGCCAAGGCAGATAGTAATAAGCTCGAAAAACAAATTTGCATGGCAACTAGTTAAAGTTTGTTTTAAAAAATACTTTCAGAGAGCAGGTGTCATTAATTGACTTTCTCTTTGCCAGGCCTCTCTTTGCCTTAAATCACTCCTTAGAGCTTAGATTTTAGATGGATACACCAAACACTACCACCACCACCACCACCACCACCACCACCACCACCACCACCACCACCACCACCACCATCACCACCACAACAACAATAAAACAGCTATAAAAAATAAAGTCTCAGATAGTCCAGAAAAGGTTATTACAGGACTTCAAAAGTATTTGTTTTGCATTCAGTGGTCATCTGACCTTGGACAGGCAGGGCACTGAAACTCAGGATGCTGGTGCAGTTTCTTTCAGTCTTAAGAGTAGATGTACTGTTAAAGGTACTGTAAAGAGTAGTCCTATTAAAGGCCTCAGCCACTTGGCTCCAGCTGAACTCCATGGGGGTTAGTTACCCAGTGCATCCCACCTAAGCAGTGAAATAAATTACACGTGCATTCGTAAGTTGCAGGTCTATTAGCTTGTCAGCGACTCTTTAAGTGTTCCCCAGGGAGGAAACCTAAACCAGGCTGTTACACACAAGACTACATGCTGCAGAAAAGCTGGGGGTGCCACAGCCTTGCAAGGAAACAGGCAATGAATTTTGTGGCAATCACCTCTCATTCTGTGGAAACTACATTGCTCCCATACTCCTCAGCTTAGCTTCCCCTCTGGCTACCCCTCCCTCACTTCATATGGAGCACTTTCTGCTTAGGCTACCTTTGTTTTCCTCTTTATCCTTGAGCCTTCCTTCTAGGTCATTGTGCATTGGGGGTACAGCTAACACTGCTTTACCATCTGGGATTTCAATACGAATGCTCCCATAGTCACATATGTTTGAATGCTTAGTCACCAGGGAGTGTAACTCTTTGAAAGAACTAGAAGGATTAAAAGGTGTGGCCTTTTGGGAGTAGGTGTGGTCTTGTTGGAGAAAGTGTGTCCCTGTGGGGTGGATTTTAAGGTTTCAAAAGACCATGCCAGGAGTTTCTCTCTCTCTCTCTCTCTCTCTCTCTCTCTCTCTCTCTCTCTCTCTCCTGATTGTTCTAGCAAATGATCATTTCTAGCAAGATCATTTCTTCACTGGCATCAGAGTTTACTCTTTAGGATTTCGTTATACACTGAAGACTGGTTGAGACATCCAGCCTTATAGTTTAGCCTTTCTCTCCTTGGGGCTGTGCCCTGGAAGGTCTTCCCATGGGAATCGGGCTTTCTCCAGATGCAGGGACTGTATCATTGTTAGCTGGCTTAATTGCTCAATATTTTTGCAGGTAAACTGAATTCTGTATTCCATTGTGTCCTTTACAGCAGTAACGGTGGCCTTGTCAGCTAATGTTACACCCACGCTGAAGCTTATGTCCTTGTCCTTAACTTTGGGTTTCTTCCCAGTGTCTGTTGAATGGTTTCAAATGTTCCAGCAAAATTCTGTATAGCTTCATCTGACCAGAACACATCACTGCAGGTCATGATGTGCTCAGTGATTCTTTGTCACCACTCTTCAAGGTATAAGTCCCCCATCTCTCAGGATAACTCAAAAAGCCTTGAGTTGGTGAAGTCTTTATCATGCCGGTCGTTGACTTTGAGCATGAGACAGCCTTGGTACACACCACCCTTGGTAGAAATCGAAGTCTTTCTTTCCATGCTTCACAGGCATGCAACGTGAAGAGAGCAGTAGTGCTCCCGTATTACTACCAAGGTGCTGTCCTTTGCACATCAGGAGTTGTTGAATACAACAGGACATGCAGTGTAGCTCCTCTTGACTACTCTCATGGCACAAAGAGGAACCTCATACAGGGTGTGCACACCCCATCCCCGACCTGGGACTGAACACTGACCAGCCTGGACTGTGCTCATTGCATGCTGGGAGCTGTACGCACAGTGGCTTATGCTAATAAAGTGAGAACTCCCTAAGATGGAGCCCCCGTACAGCCCAGTGTCACACGTGGGCGATCGGCTGCTGCACTCATTGTCATTGCTAAGTAATCTTGTCCATTTTCTTACTCTGGTCTTCCACCACCTAACAAATACTCTACCCCACCGGCGTCTTTCTGTTCCCTTGGGAAGTCCATGAGATTTTCTTTCTTAGAATTCCCCAAGGGCTGTCCCTTTCTTTAGGCAATGTGTCAAGTCTCTCGCTGTTGAAATTGGCTAGGACTTACAAACACCCAGAGAGAAATTCTCTAAATTAAAGTGTTCAAGCTATCTTTTCAGGAAAGCTTCCAGAACCTTCTCAAAGACAACTGGAATCCAGATTTTCAAGATGAGTTGCACAAAAGCCAGCTCATTGGGCCAATGACTTTTTATTATTTACGTTTTCTTTAGAGACAAAGATGTCCTAGAATAAGGCTGGCCTTGGACTCGGAGAGACCCACCTATGTCTATTGGGCTTAAAAGTGTTTGATACTATTTGACATCTTAAGACTCCCTTCCTTCCTTCAAGCAATGTCTCCCCTTTCCTTTCCATGCCACCAAACCACTGGGGATGCTGAGAGGAGCTTCTTGGCTTCTGGCTCCTTTGTCATTGATTGCATGATAAAGCTTACTCTTTCTGCAAACTCCTGGTGTGCTGCACTGTCTTCTGCTCATGTCAGGCGGGGGCCCTTCCTGCACATCATTGTCAATATTCTTCCATTGCTATTCATGAGCTTTAGTGAGCTCACGTTACATTTTGTTTCCTTCTTAGAAATTGCTTACTGTACTAGTCCTTGATAACCACATATGAAGAGCATTACCACAGGTCACAGGTCGAGAGCATAGAGAATGCACTTAGCATCTCAGGCTTCCTTCTTGGAGGCTGTTTTCAGGGTGTGAGCTGGAGTTGGGCCCTCATTTGAAAGCTCATCTGGGAAGGGTGTGCTTTTCAGGTGGTGTCCTTTTTTTTTTTTTCTTTTATAATAGCAAAGGCTAATGTTTTGGAGAATTTCTAGTCTAGATAACCACCAAATAGGGCACGAGGCTGGTTGCCAGAGGAACTAACCATATGACTGAAGGGTTGGAAGTCATATCTCTACTTCTCAACCTGGGAAGAAAAGGGCCCGAAAACTCAACTGATTAAAAACGGACACCGTTCAGTCCGTTATGCTTTAGAGATGATATTTCCACAAACATTAATGATACAGTTCAGAGTGTACAGGTTGGTAAACAGGACATACCCAGGTGCCTAATGGGTAGCATGTCCCAACTCCACAAAGTGGGAGTTGCTGTGCACGAGAATATTTATTCTCTATCTGACCCTGCATATGCCTTTATCTGACTCCATGTTTGTAGCCTTCAATATAGCCTTTGCAATAAATGGGCGCATGTATGTACGGTGCTTCCCTGAATTCTGTGAGCTGTTGTAGTAGGTGAATTGAACCCAGAGGAGGCATCATGGGAACCCCAATTTATAGTTGGTCACGACCTGAAGCTTGGTTCTAGGTCGTGAAGTGAGGCAGTCTTTGGGACTGGACTGAGCCTTCAACCTTCAAGGTTGAATGCTTCCTCTAAGTGGCCAGATCAGAACCAAACCTAGGGCATGGCTACAGGCAAAGCTAGAGTTGCTGGAGAATTGAGATGATTACATGTTGTGTGTAGAAATCGTTCCCCACACTTGGGGGCGTCACATGTATTGTGCTGAGCACCGTGTGTATCAGTTGTCCTGCTAACTCCCGAAGGGTAGGGATTGTACAGAGAGGGAAGTTCCAGGATGTGGAGACACGTGGGGATTTTAGTCCATCCACTCCACATGATTCTTACACTGCAGGGACTTATGAGTGGACACTACACTCGAGTAACATAGGGGTCTCATCAGTTCACAAGCCCAACTGGTTAGGATCTTCTAGAGCCCATTTCATAACCATCTATATCTTCTGTACCTGTGAGTTCAAGTCCCACCAGGTTTTCAGCAGGGCCTAGTAGACACCACAACAGCCTGGCTCTCTAACCTCCAGTGCTTGCATATGAGATGCCAGGGTGATCCTTATGAAACCCAGTGCCCATGCTTCCAGGTCCCTTGAAAGAGTCACCACAGTAGTTGCTAGAAATGTCTCTAAGTGCTAGATGCTCTTTTTGTCCTTTCCGCTGGGTCTCTAGGAAATAACAGAGGTATGTGCGAACTCTTTCAAGTACAAATTTCTATGCACAGTTCCATCTAAGCATAGAAAGTTATTGGTGTTCTCTTGAGCATCCATTCTAATCTGAGGCTTTGGGATGTCATTCACCAGGCCCCAGGTGCCTCACCTGCCCACACGCCTTCATTGTCCAGCCCCCAAAAATGAAGAGCCACATAGCCTACTTCCATCATTCTTCCCCTGTATATTTGTCTGAATTCAAGTACGCTTCTTTATGTTTTTTTAATATTTATCTTATTTTAAATTATGTGTATATATGTGTCTCTCTCTCTATGAAATACCTGCACTGATGTGTTACAGAGGCCAGAAGTATTGGGTCCTTTGGAGCTGGAGTTACAAATGTGAGCTGCCTGATTGAGTGTTAGGACCTGAACTTGAGTCCTCTGAAATGTCAGTCCACCCTTAACTGCCAAGCTATCTCTCCAGCCCCATCAAATATACTCATACAATGCATTCTCTCAAGTTCATGAAGCCCTACCATCCACTCCTACTGTGTCACATTTTTCTATTAGTGGACCGGACCATGAAAATATAGTTGGTGGTCTTTGCAGAGAAGCATGAGGAGAAAATATACTTGATGATGAACTGACCACAATGAGAGATTTTGCTTTTTTCCCCCTCTTCTGTTTAACCATTTCCTAGTTCTGTGATGTGATGGCTAATATTATGTGACAACTTAACTCAGATGTTTTCTAGATGCTACTGTGTCTAGATGCTTCTGTGATGGTGTTTCTTCATTGCAATGAACATTTCCAACCCCCCAGTGGTCTCTGAGTCCAGCAGGTTATTCACATATTGTGACCCATCTGTGCTCTTAGGGTCTTCTAAAGCTATAAGCTGAAGATCCCAAGAGCAAAGACAATTTTCCTGAGCACCATGTTGTGGATCCACAATGGTTCAAGTGCTAAAGGCCTCAGTACCAGCCTGTGATACTACTGGGAGGTAGGGGAACCCTTAGGAGGTGGGACCTCGTGGAAGGAAACTAGGTCATTGGGAGTTGCCTTTAAAGGAGCATATTTTGACCCCAACTCCTTCTTGTTTCTTTCTGATTCCAAGTCCCCAGATGGTGAATGGACCTTTTTTTGTTTGGTGTTCCTGCCATGATGTACTGGCTTGTCACCGGTCCAAGCAGTAGGGCCAGGTGATTGGTGACTGTTTCTTCTAACACCATGAGCCCCAGTAAGCCATTCATCTTGTTAAGTTGATCTCAGTTTCTTTGTTACAGTAACAGAAAGCTGATTGACATGCTAAAGAAGGAATTCTTCAACAAGACTGTCACATAAAAAGCTCATAGCCACCAACTTGATCCCCTGAGGAATTTGGGTTCAGGATGACAGTATCAACTGTTACCCTAATCTCCAAGTTCAAGACAAACTTGCCAGCTTCCACAAACTTGTGAGCCAGTCCCTAATGATCAGTGTCTCTGTCATTGTGTACATGCTACCAGCACCACCACCACCACCACCACGACCACCACTACCACCTCCACCACCACGATCACCACCACCACCACCACCACCACCACTACCACCACCACCACCCACCACCTCCTCCACCACCACCACCACCACCTCCTCCATCCTCATCATCTTCTCTTTCGAACTATGTATCTTTATCTATTTATGCATTTATATCTGTATCCATCCACATCTTGAAGATTCATCCATTGGGAAGTACATTCTGGGAAGGGGACCATATTACCAGGCAGTAAACACATATCCTCCTACAGATCCTACCCTTTGTGGGGCTGATGGCATCCTTACAAGCCTGCAGAGCCGATGCTAATCTTGTCCCTATTTGCAGAAGTAGAAACCAAGACTCAGGGTTCTAATCACTCAAGGCCTGTAGTTAGATACATGTGCATGGAGTCCAAACCCTAAGCATCCAAAGGATTGGGTGGTGGTGGTGGTGTGGAGAAGTAGACATCTGAGTGTTGTTTTAGGACCTCTAGGAAATCACAGTCCACCGGAGATGGGAGTAGTTTCTGCTCTGCCTAGGAATAGAGCTAGAACAGAAAGTGTGAACAAATTCTGTCGCTATAAGCTAAATTTCTTTCTATTTTGCAGCTTCAAGTCTGGGGGTATTAATCAGTGGTCCAGCACTGCCCATCTGTGCTGATACTGTTGGATTATGATTCCAGGGACAGGCAGCTAAAAGGGAGTGAGAGAATAGTTGTGTGACACAGACTAGAGCCCTAACTGTTCTACTGACCTTTGTCATCTCAGTTAACTAGTTCCGGAATTCTGTGTCTGTTACCTTACCTATAAAGCTAGGAGATGGGCCAGGTGTAGGGGGCACACGCCTCTAATCTAAGCACTCAGGAGGCAGAGGCAGGTAGATCTCTGTGAGTCTGACACCAACTTAGTCTATATAGCGAGCTCTAGGACAACCAGATACATAGAGAGGCTCTGTCTCAAACAGACAACCAAGGAAACAAAAACAGGGAATGGGGCTAATTACGTCATATATGATAATATGTTAATATAGATGTCAATTGTGTCCACATGAAGCCATGCTCCTGACCCTGCTTTAAACATATGAGAGTAAGAATCCCGATTCATAAGCAGCTGAATGAGGTGGGAAAAGTCCCAATAACCTGTGCTAAGAGGGGTATGTAAAGTAATTTGCTAAGAACTTAGCAGTGTTTGTTAGTTCAAGACTCCCCAGCTTACTGAAGCCTCCTTGACTCTAAATTCAGACTGAAAGTCTCCTTTGTTTATCTTGACGCCCATCTCTTTCTATTCAAAGGTCCCCTACTAATTTCCCAGTCATTATTTGACCTCTTTAGAGTCATTTTACAACCCCCAGGCTAGGGAATTGGAGCCTCTTGGTGGCTCCAAACACAGTGAATGTAAATATTCTTTGACATCCTCTCTGGCTTCGAATCCATTTTTCCTTTACTCCTTCTCCTTACCTCAAATTCTCCAGAGTCTTCTTGGTCATCTGGCTTCTCTAGTAACCTTTTCTACAGGTGAATGTGCAGTGCATAGTCTGTCAACTGGGGTGGAATCTGCTCTTTGTAGTGATGACTGTCACAATTCCCAAGGTCCTACCCCTATCCCTGATCTGACCCTTCTCTCTGTCTCAGAGTCAAGGGTGGACAGCAGCCTCTAAGTCTGAAGAGATTTCTTAGCTGAACTGAAGTGGGAAGCAATCCCCGTGCCCTCCTCCAGCTAAATGTTTCCCGACTAGTGACTAAGCTGAATATTGGATTACGTCCTGTCTGAGCTCATTCATGGGGCCCTAACAAACTCTCAGCCTAGGGTCTTAAACAGTAAATATTTATTGTGGTACCAATGAAATGTATTAGATGTCATCTTCCCACGGAGAGAAGTAGGGTTAGGCTACTTAAGCTTTTTCCACACTTACTTACTGAGGGTATAAAATGAGATGGGTTAGAAACAAGGAAGCCTGCATTAAGTGTTGACCTGTGGTCAGGAGGTAGCTCTTTTTCTGGGCTTACAAATGTGCTTTCCCCTAAGTCAGGGATCCCGTGTTCTCTGGTGAAATGAGTCAGGCCTCACTCATTCTTAGTGATTTTCACCTGTATATGTCATCCTTTATAAATGTATCTTCCACCCTAACCTCTGGGATTCCCAGTATTAGGGCCTCTTGCTATCTTCTCATATAGAATAGCAGCAGAGAAAATGTTTGTCCAAGAGAAAATAAATAGACATGGACAGGAGCCTCTCCTAATTCCTATTTGCTAAGGCAAAGAGTAGGTTTAGAATATTTTAGACTAGAGCAACTCTGCTTCTGGGTGCAGGGAGAAAGCAGAAGAGGTGTCTGAATTTAACTCTTCCCTTCCTAGAGTCAGGCCCTGAAAGATTGATTCTCAGAGCCCAGGGGTGCAAAGGGTGTGTGTGTGTGTGTGTGTGTGTGTGTGTGTGTGTGTGAGAGAGAGAGAGAGAGAGAGAGAGAGAGACAGAGAGAGAGAGAGAGAGAGAGAGAGAGAGAGAGAGAGAGAGAGAGAGAGAGAGAGAGAGAGACTGACTTAGAGTCTTAGGTCTGACTTTACATGAGAAGGGAAATGAACTACTAACTAAACCAGACACTGGGAGAGAGAAGGCTGCCTGATGTATTCCAGGGTCCCTTCTAACCAAGCCTCTTTGTGTCTTTTATGTAAATGTCCCTTACCTTAACTGCCAGGGTGTGAAAGAAAGACAAGGAAAAAAAAAACTAACCTAGGAAATTAGGAAGGACTGCTGAATCCTTCATGGCAGGTTTTGAGAAACTCCATAAATTCTTTTCCCACTTCCTTTCCCTTTCCTTGTTAAATTTTTGACTCAGCAAAAAGAGAGATGAACCAAAGTCAAAGAGAAGCCTATGGCCTGTGCTCAGGAATGCTTCCTCTTCTCTCTTCTCTCTCTCTCTCTTGACGGTCAGTGGCAAATGGACCATCAGCGTGTGCAAGAGCACACAGTCACAGCTGTAGGCTATCTTTCCATAGGTGCACAGATATGTTCAGAGTAGAAGTTACTCTCTAGATGGTCATGCCCCACAATTGTCATGTGCATGGTAGAAAATATGGAAAAAACAGTATGTGCCTTCAAAGCAAAGCTTTTAAAAGAACCCCTAAAAGGCATTTTGATTTGTGCCTGCTGAGACTATCCTATTAAGTCCCCCCAGCCCCAAGAAAAAGGACATGACTGAGTCCTGTATATGAGTGCTAGGAGATGCTGACAGAAGAGAAACTTCCGGAGAAAGCTACCTAGAGCACGGATTTTCCTCTGGCCCTCAAAACAATACTTTCTGACTCCACAGAGCCTGAAGTAAAGAAGATCAAAGCTGGGGAGGGAAACGAGAAGCTCCAACAGCAGCTGCTCGCCTCAGTTTCCCTCCTCTCCTTGGGAGTCTCTGGCATGCACCGGGGGACCCTCTCCCCTTCACATGACTCCTTGCCTCACTTCTCATTCACATCTTATTCAGATCCATCCAACATGAGGTACTCAAGAGTCTGCGTGGGGGAACATCTGACCACAGAGCACAGGCCTTTTACAGTCTGGACCCTGGCACTCTGGGCTCCATTCTCTCTCCTTAGCTGGAACTTCATGCCTTCACGGCAGCCATTGTGAAGAACTGGTCTAGCTGAGGTGCATCTGGCCTTCCCAGTGTCTTTCCAGAAGCAGGGAAATGAGTAGGAGTCACAGTCTGAGTCTCGCCACAGTTTCTACAGGATCCATGGATTAGCATTTAAGACACGCTTTCTTGTTCCAGACCCATCTTCTTCTAGCCTCTCAGTCACTGAGTGTTGAGAGAGCTTAAGTCATCTGCCCTTATCTTTCGGTGAAAAGATGACATTTAATGCGTCTCCATGTTCCCAGCTCTGACAATGGGGACTCACTCACAGGGACAGTAGATGACTAGGATGAAGTGTTAGAGAAGAGCTTTAATACAATTCTGCCCAATGTCATATAGTCCAAAGGAGGAGGCATGGGTTTAAAGTGGGTCCCTGAAACAAAAGGTAAGGAACACATTGACCTTTGAAACACAGTTCGCACTGTCTTAATAGTGTGCATCAGCCACTTGTCTCAATTTTTCTTATTCACAGCGTTACTTGTTGACGTTTTTCTCTCTCTGGAGAGAAAGAAGCTTAGAGAGGCAACGCATTTGTATGTCTTTCTTTGAGTCAGTTCCTTTCCCACGCTGGTTTTGACAAGCTTTGCAAGGAGATCTATCTTATCATGCGTCTGGTAACCCTAGTTTTCAAAGCATTCATCAAAAGGCAATCAGACCTGGAAAGGCAGAATTGAGGCTGATCATTATAATACGTCCCCTCATTTGTGCTCTCTGGGGCTTTTTAATAGCACCATTTGGCACCCGGAGTGTTCAGCCTTTGCTATATCTTTAAGAACACTATTGGCATTAAATGAGATAATGAATGCAAAATGCTTGGAGTAGAGTAAGTTCTCAATAAATAAGTTAGGCTTGCCCTCTTTATCAAAGCTAATTCAAAACCGTTTGCCCTCTTTAGTTTGTATTGGGAGGCAGGAATTGCTAGTGCCTAGTTTGCAGCAGTGATCAGAACAAAGACAGACATCTCCTCTGAAGTGAAGCAGAAGGAACACTGTCCACAGAGTAGAGAGCAGAATGACCAGGAACATGAGGGCACATTGGAAGTTGATGAGGCACCCTGGGGAGACCATAGGAAAGATGACAGCACCAGGTACCCAGACAGAGTTGGAAGGAATCGATCAATCCATGCAGCGTCTAGACCAAGGCACAGAATGTCAATCATGTATCCATAGGGTCCATGTGGCTGCTTTCTGAAGAAGAGATAGATGGTCATGAGGGAACTGTATTGTGTGAATATGCACACCAATGTTCAGGTGCTGGAATGTTGACCCCTAGATTTATATGATTATGTATTTGAAGGTAGAGCCTTTGGGATATAATTAGTAATGGCTGAGGCCATGACCATGACACTGCATGATGGGATTAGTAGCTTTATAAGGAGAGAGAGAGAGAGAGAGAGAGAGAGAGAGAGAGAGAGAGAGAGAGAGAAGAGAGACCCAGTCCATTTGCTCCATCTTGCCATGTGATCTCTGATGATTCTCTGAGGTAGCAAGAACCTTCTCACTAGATCTAGCATGCTCTTGGACTTAATAGCTTTTATACCTGTGAGCTCAGTAAACTCGCCTTTGCAAATTGTGTGGCCTCAGGTATTTTGTTACAGCAACAGAAAGCCAATGAGACAGATAATAAAGGAAGTCTTGAGACAACTAATGACAGCCCAATGCAGGAAATGAAAATTGCTAGGATGAGGGCAGACTAAGAAATGCTCTCTCTTAGTGACCACAGCCTTCTCTGGGACTCTGAAGCACTCTCCTGTATTTTCCTTCCCAAATCTGCCCACAGAATTCATGACTTTTGAACAACCATTCTCCTCGTTTAAAAGCAAAATTTCCGACACTACCTTTTTCTCAGCTTGGTCTTGTATAGCATACCCACCTACTCGGCCTTGTTATTTTACCTCTTCTGGGGATGTCCTGTCTCACCTGGAGTATATAGTGTATAGGATTCCAGAGGAACCAGAGAGCCAGGGGTGGCATGTGCCACCTTCCCCGGCACAATCAGAAGAGCATGAAAATGGCAGAGCAGCCTTTACTGATGCTGTGTTTGCTTCTTCAGAGCCTCATTATCAAGCTGTTGATAAGAATTCAGATGGTTTGAGCATGGGGAATCCTGTAGCTCAAACTTCAAAGTTGTAACTTGCAATGTCTGGGTAAAGTCCTCAGGGCATGACAGAGAACCAGTCACCAAAGAGATACTTTAGGTCATGTCTACATGGAAAGCAAGAAGCATGGGGCCGCCTGCTAGTTACCCCAGAGATGGCACTTGTGTGTGGAAGCTGGCTCATCCCCACACAGCAGAGCTGAGTTCTACGTTAAAACATAAGGGTCTTGCATGCCAGTTCTTAAGTACAACTGTGTAGAGAGTTAATTGTATGAAATTATAATTCATTGTGCTCGGCAGCACATATACTAAAATTGGAATGATACAGAGAAGATTAGCATGGCCCCTGCACAAGGATGACGCAAATTTGTGAAGCGTTCCATATTTTTATTGCACTACCTGAGGACACAGCTATACCTCTCTTGGGCATATACCCAAAAGATGCTCCAACATATAACAAAGACACATGCTCCACTATGTTCATAGCAGCCTTATTTACAATAGCCAGAAGCTGGAAAGAACCCAGATGCCCTTCAACAGAGGAATGGATACAGAAAATGTGGTACATCTACACAATGGAATATTACTCAGCTATCAAAAACAATGACTTTATGAAATTCATAGGCAAATGGATGAAACTGGAAAATATCACCCCGAGTGAGGTAACCCAATCACAGAAAAACACACATGGTATGCACTCATTGATAAGTGGATATTAGCCCAAATGCTTGAATTACCTTAGATGCATAGAACACATGAAACTCAAGAAGGATGACCAAAATGTGGATGCTTCACTCCTTCTTTAAAAGGGGAACAAGAATACCCTTGGCAGGGAAGAGAGAGGCAAAGATTAAAACAGAGACAGAAGGAACACCCATTCAGAGCCTGCCCCACATGTGGCCCATACATATACAGCCACCAAACTAGGTAAGATGCATGAAGCAAAGAAGTGCAGGCTGACAGGAAATGGATGTAGATCTCTCCTGAGAGACAGAGCCAGAATATGGCAAATACATAGGCGAATGCCATCAGCAAACCACTGAACTGAGAACGGGACCCCCATTGAAGGAATCAGAGAAAGGACTAAAAGAGCTTGAAGGGGCTTGAGACCCCATATGTACAACAATGCCAAGCAACCAGAGCTTCCAGGGACTAAGCCACTACCTAAAGACTATACATGGACTGATCCTGGGCTCCAACCTCATAGGTAGCAATGAATAGCCTAGTAAGGGCACCAGTGGAAGGGGAAGCCCTTGGTCCTGCCAAGGCTGAACCCCCAGTGAACAGAATTCTTGGGGGGAGGGTGATAATGGGGGGAGGGTGGGGAGGGGAACACCCACATAGAAGGGGAGGGGGAGGGGCTAGGGGAATGTTGGCCTGGAAACCGGGAAAGGGAATAACATTTGAAATGTAAAGAAGAAATACCCAATTTAATAAAGATGGAAAAAAAGAAAAAAATATAATTAAATTATGGTGAAAGCAAAGGTGATAAATACACAAAGTACATGGATAACTAGACATCCTAGGAATTATGCATTCTCTAGATGGCATTTGCATCTCATTTCTTAGAGATGGAGCCTTGCTCTGGTGTTGCCCCTCACAATTCCGTATTTAGAGATACCAAGTTAGTATCCTGACGTGGGTCAGGGTGGGCAACTTACACCACAGAAGCGCACATGCTCCAAATCAGGGTTTGGTTTGCTTAACACCAAGAGAATAGTGGAGGAACCGTTAATGAAGTCAGTTTTCAAATGTGTCATGTCTCTAGCCATAGCGACAAATATCACTAAAATTGAAAAGATAGTCTACTAGTGTTCAAACTGTTCACTGATTCAATGAAGATTTGCTTATTCTGCAATGAACAGGGAGTTTCTGATATGTCTGTTGTCCTGTTGTTGTTTTACTTATTAACCTAAAGGAAAAGTCCCTTTCCTTTGTATTGGAAAAGAAATATTGACGTCAGAGCAATCTATAGTCATTTGTCAGTTGTAACCATAGATTTGCTAAGGATATGAGTTCAGCACTGATCAATGAAGTCACTCCAGGGGAATCAATTAGCTCTATGGCATTGACAGTAAAACACACTGCATATTTCATTATTATTTGCAAGTTACATTCTATCAATCTTTTATAATAGCGAAATATATGGAACTTGTATACTTGTACAGCTACACACAAATTTTACACTCCCCCTCCCCCAAACACTCTGAACTGTATGTTAGACATTTATCGGCACCACTGGCTAGCCCACATTTTCACAGCACCATGGTGGGCGGAGCTCTGGCCAGCACCAATTATTGCTGGCATGCCACACATCTTAGATTAGATCTTGGACTTCATAGCTCTGGCCCGTACATTTCACAATTCTTAGGTGGGGATAGCGGTCATATCTCTGTGGTTGCCCTGTGGGGATGGCGTAGAATGGAAGTTAGTTCCATTCTCTTTCAAGTATAGAGACATAGGAGGAGCACGACCTCACAGAACTCCTTCCTCAGCCCTTCCCTGAGGTGCGAGCACTTTGTATGTAACTTCAGGATTTTGTTTTGCAGGTTCAGTGCACTGGGATCTATCTATTGTCTATAACTAGAGGAACTGTAAATATCAGGCAGACCCAAATTCAGGTTTCCCTTTCTGTTTCTGCTCTATTCCAAGCTTAGGCAACAGGATTGATGGGAGAAAAAAGAGACCTAAAATCTTTTTCTTCTGCACCCAAACTTGCAACATAGTTGCAAGATATAGGCGGGTCATCCGTGGGACGAACTAAACAGGTGAACTTCTTGCTTACACCCAGCTTTCGGTGCTCAGCCCTTGGTAGGCATCCAAGCTCTGTCATCAATTAAATCCTAAGATGTAATAGTTTACCTTCCTCAGGACATTAAAAATAGTGTTTAGATGGTGATCCATAACCCAAGGCAACCTTTGGGAGCGACAATATGTCCTGCTCTTCCTATAACTGGCTAGCGTTTTCTTTCTTCTGAGCCGTATAGCCTAGAAAGAAGAAAGGTTTTTTTTTTAAAGGCTTTCTTTCTTTCTTTCCTGGCAGGCGTACTTTGTGGTTCAAAGCCTTCACTTCTCTTGCAGGATGAGTGCAGTCAGGCGAGAGAGGAGCAACTCATGTTTGTGTTTCTCATCCTAGGCTGTATAGAGAGGTGTGGACAGGCCCGCTTCTCATGTCTGAACCACAGGCACTTGCTGTGGGGCGAGCAAAAAGCGAATGAGCACCGGTGGAGGCATCCAGATATGGAGACACTTGTTTTAAGTGAAATACAAATCAACTATACCAGCAGCACACTTCACCCTGAGGTCTACCTGAGAGTACTGCAAACGTCTAAAGACCCGTGTACCAATGCTCTTAGCTCTGTGAGTTATAAGAGCCAAATGGGAAATGACTTAAGTGCCTATCAATTGGCGTTAGAACACATTGGGGTGTATTTGTGCGATGGGATGCTATTCTGCAATAAAACAAAAGAGCTCTTACACATGCTGCCACACCATGAACCTCAAAACGTTATACTGAGTGAAAGAGCAGCCAGGCAGCAGGGACGTGCGAACCGCTGCTTCAGTGAAATGTCAAGGAAAGGTATAAGTAGCTGAGCAGTTGCCTAGGAGTGTGTGTGTGTGTGTGTGTGTGTGTGTGTGTGTATGTGTGTATGTGTGTGTGTGTATGTGTGTATGTGTGTGTATATATATGTGTATGTATGTGTGTGTATATATATGTATATGTGTGTATATATATGTACGTGTGTGTATGTATTTGTGTGTATGTGTGTGTATGCATGTGTGTATATGTGTGTGTATGTGTGTATGTATATGTATGTATATGCGTGTGTATGTGTGTGTATATATATGTGTATGCATGTATGTGTGTGTGTTTTTGTGTGTGGTGTGTGTGTGTGTGTGTGTGTGTGTGTGTGTGTGTGTGGTAATGGAGCACAAAGTATTTTATTGGGGTGATGGAAATATTCCAAAAGCTGATTTGTGGTAAATTTGCTACAAGGACACCAAATTGTATATTTTAAACCTGGTTGGTTGTAGGGCGTGTGAAATACCTGGAATCGGTTTATATTTAAAAGGGCAGCTCAGCCTTTAGCTTTGAGCAGTCTACGGATGTCTCAGGTTCTTTCCCCAACAGAATGTTTCTGGTATCTGTGTTCTGCACACTGCCTGCCACTCCACGGAGACCTGACAGCATCCACTCCTTCTACAGCTTTTGAACCTTCTATAGGTGTTGAACCCCGAGGCCCATGAGCTGTAATTCACGCTAACGATGCCCAGCTCTCTCTGAAGCCATCGGAGTCTTTTCATGCCAAATTAGAGTTAAGCACAGTTATCACCTGTTAGGAAAATTAAGCTCTGGTTTCGGGAGCTTTGTGTTTTCAAATCAGTCGAGCCCCTTGAAGTGCTGCCAGCAAATCGGCAGCGGACGTCAGTGGGAGACAGATGGAGTCTGTGGGCCTGGGTTTGCCAATAATGAGGTGGTCAATACCTTGCTGGAAATAAAATTAAACATTATGAGCGACCGTCCCTCTCAGAGCACCTTGGCTGCTCTCTGTGTGACAATGACCTCACTAATTGCTTATTAGCGTGACTTTTATTTCTGTAAGAAGTGTTGGCAAGTGTGGTGGAAAGGGGGTAGGAGCTGGGCACACATGAAAAGCAGAGAGGAAGGGAAGGGGACCTTCAGGATGTGAGGAGGTTACCATAGGCCTCTGGTATGCTCACAACACAAAACGGCAACCCAAAAGGCTGTCTGCACTGTAATCTATGGGATCTTAGCCATCTCTAGATTCATAGGGCTGGCTTTCTTAGTTGCTTTTTTAAATGGGGAACTGAGACAAATGAGGTAGGATACCCTGTTCTAGACACTGTGAAACACGACAACTGCAGGTGGCTCCAAGCCCGGGACTCTTCCTACAGTGCTGGGACAGAAAGAGAAGGTCTTCAGGATGGCCCAGCTAGTTTTCACTAAGAACCTGTGTGACCTGAACTCTTCTTGCTCCTGGTCTTTGTGCCAATTACAAGATCCTTTGAGCAAAGGAAAGAGAAGATGGCCACGCCTGTGCTGAGTCTTTTCATCCCTTTCCTCAGACATGCTACCCTGTAATAATGAGGACCAGTTAAGGGGCACCAGGCCACTCAGTCAGGCAGTGACCATAGCTCTGTCCATTCTGGAACCATACCATTTTCCCGAGGCTGCCCTTCACTTGGGACAAACACTTTGTTCTTTCAGCCGGGGTTGGCACGCTGGGTATCTATGTCAACACAGTGCCAGAGGTATAGCTATCATGAAGCTCACCTCACACAGACACTGACTGAACTCTCACAAGAGCTCTGGTGATTCTGTCAGCCATGTGCAGACTGTAAAGACACTGTCCACCCTAACCCTGTTACATAGCATCTCATAGGAATAAAACATCTCCTGCCTGGACTCTGGGCTTTGCCACACTGCCTAATTGAGCTAATTCTGTGTGGTAGTGCTCATGCTGCTGTCCCATGGTCCTGCTCTTCTAGAGTGCTTGGTGCTTCCGTCTTTTGTAATGGTTGCTGTGTGGTACTGAGGCTGCTAGCTTCCTTGTCCCTGTATCCATGAACAAATCAAAGGCAGAATAAATCAAAGGACAAACCCTGAGAAGCATCGTCCCTGGAGAGAGTGGACTATGAACAACCCATTGTGAGCACCGTTGTAGACTTCTCATTTTTAGTTCCAAGCCCAGTTGCTGGGAGAGGGCTGTGCTGGTGGATGTTTATGGGAATAGATGACTGGGCCTGCAACTCACTGTGAGAAATTTGGCAATATGGTCTTTCAACCCTGGGGTCCAGTGGTGTTCCCTCTGTGTCAAGAACATAGCCTTCTTGGTGAACTTTCTTTGTACTCAGTGATAAATTTCTCCACGGTAGCCCATTGTCCTGTGATTAGATGCTGGGGCACCATAGGTGAGAGAGGAACAATTCTGAGAGTAATTGAACACAAATCTTTGCAGTAGATCAGCACTGTGCTACACAGCTCAAGTATTTCTGTGATTGCAATGCTGAAATATGGAGGGGGAGGGGCAAACGGTTCTCAAATCATTCTTCTATTGGAATAAAATGGGACTTGCTTTGTGTAGTCCAGGTGACCATGGCAGGAACAATAGCTGCATAAGGACTGGGGAGGAGGTAGGTGTGTGTGTGTGTGTGTGTGTGTGTGTGTGTGTGTGTGTGTGTGTGGGGGGGGCAGGAAATGCTCCCATGAGAAATTTGAGTCTCTTAGATGTAGGTATTGAAGATTTAAAGTAGAAACTTCTTGGATGTCTTTGAGCTCTCTACCCTTCCACTGGGTGAATGTCATACAGTATAAGAAATATTATTCCCATTATACAGGTGAGGAGGTTGAGATCTGTGCTCAAACGGCTTAGAAAAGATTGATTCTGGGAGACAAATTTGGCCATCTGATTTTAACCCTGTTGTCTCCAGACAAATACATCAGTTTCTTCTCTCTCTCTTTTTTTTTATAAATACATAAGGAAAATGACATTCTTCTTTGAGTTTTTTATTCATGAGGAGACATGGCTTGGCGTATTAGCCCACAGATACCTGGTACAGCTGGGCTCTCCCTCCTTCCCTCCCCTGAACCACAATGCCCTACCATCTCTTCAGAATATCTGCTCCCTTAAGAATCGATGTTTTTCTGCATGTGGTTCCCTTCAATATACCGGTCCTTTGTTTATTTTTGCTGTGCTTCAGTCGGCCTTTAGACTCTAACTCAAAGTTATATACTAACTCAGACGAAATCAATGCCACTCTCACGAGTCTTTTCTGAGCTTATGGAAGTTTTAAATATTTATCTGTGAAATTATTTGGTTTTCTCTGAATGAGGGCAAAGTGTGTAGAAGGCAGGGTCATATTTTCTTGTGTTTTCCAACACGTGGCAGCCACTAAAATGAGTCTTTCAACACTGTGATCAGAGCAGGCAGTGCAGGCATGGGTGGCCCAGGGCCTTCAGAGATGAATGGAGATGGGCTCAAGAGTTAGCTCCCACAAGATGGGTAGAGTTGGCCTCTGTCTATACTTCTTTCCCTGGGGACAGCCATGCCTGACTCTACAGTATTTTGTGAGGACACTTTGATCAATCATAAGTGGTTCTCCTCAGAGCTGACCTAGCCAGGAAGAGGAAAGAGGGCTTTGGGGTGGGGAGGTCACATCAGGACATATTGGCAAAGTGAGGGTCAAGGGAGAAGAGTGCTCTCCTATGGTGCAGCCTGATTCCTATAAGTCCCAGGAGCTGAGAGTGAGCACAAATCCTGTAGGGAAGGTGGGGAGACACTGACACCTACTGTGTCGGGGGAATAATCTTAACACAAGGGTTAGCCCTCAGCAATCCTCTGGGGAGTTTGCCTACTCCCCTAGCCAAGGAAGTGACCGAAGCTTCATCAGTTCACCTAGGTTTTAAATCAATAATGTCTAGTTTAGAGAATATGGTCAAGGCATCATGATGTAGACAGGCTGATGATCACTATACTGCTCCTGGGGAAAGGTTTTCACAGACAACGCCACTGTCTTTCCCAAGACTTAAGTATTAGCTCCTATAAGGGTGTTTCTACAATATACTCAGTTTTCTCCAAAGCGTAAGAATAGAAATTAACCTTCCCCTTTAGCCCCTAGTCAACTGCAGTTCCTCCATGGCAGGAGAAAGATGGCACTGTGGACTTCCTGATGACTCGGAGGAGTAAGATATAGGAGGACATCACAAGACAGTAAGGTAATTAAGAGATAGGAGAGAAGGGAACCCTCCCTGCTGCTGTACCGGGAAACTTGGTCCTTCTCTATGGAAATTCTTCAGCCTGTAGACACTGACTAAACGTTGTCTTTAGGCTGCCTCGCCTTTTGTCTTGCTCCTCTGCCTGCTGATTTTGCTCCAATACCTCTCCTTTGCATTGTGCTTACTGGTTGATAAACTGCTGGGATACACGTTAGTCCTCACTGAGACTGTGATCACCCCCCATCACACAGAGGAGCAAGTGGAGACTACCGGGCTCCTGATTGGTCATGTTGCACAGCTAGCGTGTGGCAGAGTTGGGATTCCACTTTCATCTGTTTAACCAGAAAAAAGCCCTGGGTTATTTCTAACCTTTCTCACTGTACACCAATCCCCGAGAGAGAGCTCTGTTCTATGGACTCAGAAATTATAGAGTCACTATCTTTGCAAATGGGCTATGAACTCTGGGAAGGGAGAAGCCAATGCACTAATTACAGTGGAAGAGGGAAGGCTTAAGGTCTCTGGCTTGAGGCTATACTATTCTCTACTCATCTAATTTGAGAAGCTGTCATTTTCATTCATATTAATCCGTTCATTGACTAACCTTCTCAGTCATTCTCTCATGAAAACATTCATTCATTCTTCCATGTGTTTACTAATCTATTCCTTCATTCATAAATCCCCAGTCTTCATTAGTGATTACATCAAATAAGGCACTTTTATGGAGTACTAGCCATAGGTCAAGCACTGTGCTAGGCACTATTGCCCTACATGAGCCATAGTGGACAGTCCATTATAATAGGTAAGCAATACTGAGGATGATATTACTCTTTATAAGTCCCGGCCATTTATTTTCATGCTTATTGCTCAATGAATGAATAAATGAATAAGGACAGCAATAATCATATTTAGAGAAAGCAAGAAGGAGAAACAGAATAAGAGACTTTTCAACTCACACCACCTTCTGCTACACAATAGCAGGATGCCAGATACCAGGGCTGCTTCAGGAAATCATTGCCTCCTGATCCACTCGCACAGATTAATTCGAGCCTCTCTCTTTCCCTTCCCTTCCTTCCCTGATCCTCCTGATGTCAGGCAGTCTTTGGGTCAACATGATGAGGTCAGCCTCTGAAGAGCTCTACAGGGTATAAGCAGAGCCTGAATGACCCCTGCCCAGACTGTATTGATTGAAAAGCATTTCCAGCTGCCTAAGGTCTGCATCCTCTCTCATGAAGGGCCAAGCACTCCAGATGCCTTCTGTAGGAAGTCATTTAATTGTGTTCTGTGCTGGATTGGGTAGCCCTAGATAAGCAGAAGGCTGGAAACTAGAGACAAGTGGCAAAGGAGATATTGCTTCTGCCCCATCTGCTCAGACAAAGAGAAAGGCAATGTGATGGCTGAGGAGGAGAGATCACAATTACAAAGGGGATGGTTGTTTTGTTTTGCAGATCATTATGTGATCTGAAAATGGATGATAGACATTTTGTAGATAGAAGTGAACAGATAGGTAGATAAAGACTTAAGTAAATCAAAATCGATACCATTTGATAGAAGGTGCTGTCTTTGTCACTGTTCTATTGCTCTGATGAGACTCCATGATCGCAGCAACGCTTATGAGAGAAACATTTAATTGGGAGCTTGCCTACAGTTTCAGAGGCTTAGTCCATTATCATCATGGCGGGGAGCATGGAGACATGCAGACAGGCACTGGAGCAGAAGAGGAAGAACAAGAATGAGAGCATCCGGGGTGGGGGGAAAGCGAGTAAGTGAGTGAACGACAGACATGATGGGCCTGGTGTAGAAAGCTCATCTCCAGTGACACACTTTCTCCAACAAGGTCATACCTCCTAATCCTATTTGATCATTCAACTAACTAGGGATTAGACATTCAAATAGATGAGTCAAATAGATGGGGCCCATTCTTATTGAATCTACCACAGGTGCCAAGTGTCACTCCCCAAAGGCTTCATGATAATTTTAACTGATATTTGGTTGCATTGTGTTAATAATCAACTAGTCAATAACTGATTCAGTCCCAACAGAGAAGACAGCAAAGGAAGAGAACATACAGAGGGAAAGAAAGACCAGACTTGTTTCCCTTCCTTCTCACAGAAGCTCTGTGAGGTAGGACTGGAACTTTTCAGTGTGCTTTAATGGTCAGAAGCATTTTTGGAATTGTTCATCAGATGCTATGGAGTAAGGGGACAGTGGAGCAAGGACTCAATCGTCATCTTCTCCGGTTTGACTTTTATTTGAACTCCTAGCCTCTTGCTTTGAGTAGAAGAATCTATCTGTCTGTCTATGAATGAGTCGTTTTGTGGGTTGAGTCACAGTATAAACAGTGGCGGAAGCCATGGGCAGATTCACAGAGTAGACACTTGCTATCGACCACCTGAAAATTTAAATATTCAAATGAGACTCATATTTTCAAGCTTCACTTCTCCAGCATCCCCTAATTTCATAAGTGATGCTTTCTTTTATCCATTTTGCAGCATAAAAGCCCAGGAGGCTAATTCTTCATAAGTGTGGTTGTTTTTCCTCCTATCTGAGTCTGATGAGGCTAGGCAATTATGAAGATATTTAGTTGGCTCTTGACTGTAGTGTCTGGAAAAATATAAGCAGTATTACACTGTATCTGATGAGGGTCTCCTGGCTATCACAGCATGGTAGGTGGTACCTTTATCTGGGGAATGGATGGGAGGGGAGGGGGACAGATGGAGGGAGGGAGAGAGGGAGGAGGGAGGGAGGAGGAGGAGAGAGAGAGAGAGAGAGAGAGAGAGAGAGAGAGAGAGATCATATACACAACACAGAATGGATGGAAAGGGTCTATTGTGAGCTAGTCTGCTGCTGTGAGACCTGATCTATTCTCAGAGACCAACATTAGTCTCTCATGCTTTAATCACCTTTTACTAGGCCTTCCTCTTAAAGACCCACTGCCTACAAATATCAATACATTGGAAATGGAACTTTCTGGAGGGCAATCAGAATACATACTACATGTCTCTGTCTATCATCATCGTCTTTGCCTCTCATTCAGTTCATGATGGGAAGAATTTCTATGAACAGTTATGACAACTAATGCAGTCCAAACTAGAACTGTCATTTAATAGAGAAGGGCAATGAGACCCAGAGCGGTTCAAAGTCAGCTACGAAAGATCATTGAGCTAGAGCAGAGTCCAAACTCACAGACTCATGCTGAGCTCTGCCATTGAGCCCCACATGTCACTCTTCTTCTGGGCACTAATAGTTTCTTAAGGGTGTCAGAGCTCAGAGAAGAAGAACAGAGATCATCAGCATTGTCAGGAAAGGCTCGTGGAAGAGAGGGGACACTGAGGAGATGCTAACTGAAGACAACTGAATTTTTAAACACCACCACCTCAAAAGAGGTCCACGGGAAGCTTTAGAGATAAAAAGAAACATCTGGTGGTCACTTTGGGGGACGTCCCACATGTTAGCCCTGGGTGAGTGGGCAGACCAAGAGACCCCACTGGCTCCTAGTCAGCCTGCTGTGCTCACTCAGCTCATCGTCTTCAGGAACGGAGTTGACATTAATTAGCTCTATTTACCGCATTTGCCTGTCAGTTCCCCAGCATCTCAAGCTTCACGCTCCTTACCTCTTCCCACTTGATCTCATGAGAGAATAACCCTGCAGCCCGGAGTCCACACTTGGCTGGGGCAGCTTTCTGAAAGTTGTGTTGCTAATTACTCTCATTTCTTCTACTTGCCAACTGCTCTGCAGAGGCACTTCTGTGTGTCCAGGTCCCCCAGTCAAGCTGCGCTTCTGAGAAATATGCCTGTCACCGTTCTACCTCCTGGAGCATTTGTGTTTTCTTCCTATGCAGACCACCTGGGGAACAACTGGACTTTTCCCTTCTGGTTCAGATTAGTGAAAGTCACCAAGAGGAATGGTGGCAAAATGTGACATTTGATTGGGTTTTCACAGGAGATACTGAGGTCTTAAAAGAAGAAAGCCTTGCTCTCTCATGCCCTCACATGGCTCCTCTGCTGGAGAGCAGGAGGTGATGCACGCTCAGCAGTTTCAACTGCAACACAGCCTATGACCATCTAGGAGGACAGCCCCAGGAATTGTCCGGATCGAGTTGCTTGTGGGGCGATTGTCTTGATTGTTAACTGAAGTGGGAAGGCCCATCCTGAATGTGGCAGCACCGTGTCATGAGCAGTGGTCCAAACTGTGCACGATTGTGCATACTTTTGACTGTGGATGTGAGCATCTAGGGACACTGGTAGAGAGAGAGGCAAAGAACATGTCAGACATTGTCCCTACAAGGTCTCAAAGTGAGGAGAGGTGTGCAAACTCCTGACTTGCACACGGAGACATATGCTGCAGTCATGGAATATGATGTGTGACTCAGGAGAACTCAGATGTGGGAGGGGTGCTTTGCTCCAGGAGGCCCTGTTGCTATAGGTTGACTTATGTCCTCTAAAAAGATACATTGTTTCCCTTTGACAGAGAAATAGGATCTTTGCCAATGTAACAAAAGCACAGGTTGCACTCACGCTGGCCTTTAGTCCGATATGACTGATGTCTTTATAAGGAGCAAACACAACCCAGACACATAGGGAGAGGAGAACACTGAATAAAAATGTTCTAAGAGAAAGGTTCCCACAGGCTCATATTTGAATACTTGGTCTCTAAGCGGCAGAACTGTTTGGGAAGGATGATGGAGGAGGTGTGCCCCTGGGGGCTTTTAGGTTTCCAGAGTCCATTCCATTCCCAGTTATCTTTGCTTTGTGGTTGTATCTCCAGATGTGGGCTCTCAGCTACTGTCCTAGTTGCCTGAGTTTTGCCATGCTTCTTCCCATGATGGTGATGGACTCTAACCCTCTGAAACAGTAAGCTTTAAATAATCTTTCTTCTGTAAGTTGCCTGGTTATAATGTCTTCTTACAGCAATAGAAAAGTAACGAAGACAGTGATAGACACAGAGTCTACAGTGATACAGTTGTAGATAACTTGGGTTTTAGACTTTTGCTTCTTAAAACTATGAAATATTAAATTGCTACTGTTTTAAACCATCCGGCGATAGGCATAATGTTTCATACACTGTGTGAAGTTTACCCTTGGGTTATTCAAATGCTACTTCTCTGCCCTCATACCTTGTTTCAATCTTTTTTTTTTTTCAAGGTTTAAATATTTTTATTGTTTCATCAACGTATTAGAGTGGTGCTTACCAAAAGTCCTGGTGCTTGGGAGGCTGAGGTAAAATCAGGAGTTCCGAGCCAGCCTCAGCTTCAAAGAGCATTTGAGACCAACCTGGGCTCCGTGAGATGCCACCTCAAACAAATGAGGAATTCTTAATGTTAACCAGGAATGCATGGGTAGAATCACCATAAAACCCTTGTTTCAATCTTGACATGGCATTGTAATGCTTATACCAAGAGTCTACTGTCTCAAGTTTGTGTAAACTCTTCTCACTGTTTATTCTCTGCCTTGTCAATAAATGATGATCACTCAGTGGCTGGGCAGAATAGAGAATAGGGTGGGACATCCGACAGCAGAGGAAAGAGAGAGGGAAAGGGGGGAGAGGCAGATCAATGGCAACATGAAGGAATTGGAGCCATGAAGGGGTCAGAAGAGCCAGATCAATATTAATAATATTTGGCAAGTATCATGGGATGGGGCAGATTAGCATAGGAGGTAAAGGGTCATTTAAGTGCCCAGTTATTGAGGTGCAGTTTTGAATTAATTTTATTTTTTTCTGTGTGGTTATTGGGGAATAGTAAAAGAAAAGAAATTTAACCAACTTATTAATTCATCCTTTATATTCACAGTAAGGATAATTCTTTACACTGAGCTTCTGGTTATTTGCTATGGCAATCCTAAGAAAATGGCAGAAGCAGAAACTTCCTAAATATCAACACTGTTAATGTGGGGCCCTGGTTGCACTTGGCACGAGGGAGGGAAAGAGTCATGTAGAAGGGACAGTGCTGTACTAACCATGAAGGTAGTTCCCCCACCATGCATTTGGAGTGCGTCTAGGTGTGCAGGTAGGAGACGGCAGCCTTGCATGGAAACACTGGGACAAAACTGGATTCTGAGAAAAGGATGTCCACCATCAGAAAAAGGCAGTGGATATTACAATTAGCCTCTTTGTCTTCCACATCAAGGCTTCTGTACAGGAGGGCATTAGCAACACAACTGTTTCTCAGAATGGCACATCATTATACTAACATAACTCCCTAATGTTTATACTTGCAGTCTTGCTTAGACGGCTTCCAACTTTGAGAAGAGTGATAGAGACCAAATGGCTCGGTGCAGGCAGGTGTTGCCTTGTAGATTATGATCTCTAAGTGCCCACGAGAGGCTGACCACAGGGCCTTCTCTGGAGACAGCACATCTTCTCTGAGGATAGCACATGAATATTTTTGAAGCAGCCCTTGAATTCTGTCTTTCTCATCTGCAAGCAAATGTCTTTTCTAATAACAGTCTACCACAGCACATACTTTTTAGAAGCGGCCTTTGTCGTTGGTTGAAGATCTGTGTGCTGGCCCACATTTTCTAGCTTCTCTGAAGTTGGGAGGGGCCATGAAAATAGTTTTACACAGTGGATGTGAAACTAACTATCCACTAGACACCTGTTCCAGTTAGTGGGGTTCAGGACACAAGACAGAATCCTTACATGACATGTGGAAAGGATCTATCCCCAGAGAACTGTTGGACTCATGCTTTGTGGAAACAGAATAATATACCTGTAGATGGTAGGTAGCTGATATTTCCAGGGTTTGTTTATGACAATGTGATGGTTTGTATATGATTGGCCCAGGGAGTGGCACTATTAGGAGGTATGTCACTGTGGGCATGAGCTTAAGACCCTCACCCTAGCTGCCTGGAAGTCAGTCTTCCACTAGCAGCCTTCAGATGAAGATGTAGAACTCTCAGCTCCTCCTGCACCAGGCCTGCCTAGGTGCTGCCATGCTCCCGCCTCGATGATAATGGACTGAACCTCTGAACCTGTACGCCTCATACCCTAAGACAAACAATAACAAATTAAGTATATAGTTTAGATGTTTTGGGGGCAACGCATAGGACGACACATATTTCCCATCTCTCCAAAAAGATGTCGAGCTCTTGGAACATGCCCATCATCCCTTGTCTACTGGCTCCTTTCTTACGCAATCCTTTAAATGTATTGAGTGCTTATTGAATTAGCAAGAGAATGAAGGCTGGCGTGCTCTAGGGATTATCTAGTTTAAGTTCCTCATTTACCTTAAGCTCTCTCTCTAAGCCAGTGGCAGGGCCAAGCTAAGACACTGGTCTCTTGAGTTGAGCCCTGATAGCGCCTTGTTCCCTACAAGGCAGCACGCCACTGAGGCTGTGCTTACATCCACCAGGCTGCCTGTGAGAACGCTGACCACTGGGGGGGTATTTCCTTACCACATTCACAGCTGCTGTGCCCTAATATGGATCTGTGACCACCTGCAGAGAAATTTTACTATTGAATGTGGTACAGAGAGAGGGAGACCAGTATAAATCTCGGTATTTGGGGGAATGAAATGGGGGCACTATCGAGAAATCATGTGGGGGGAAACAGTGTATACTTGAACTCTGGGAAATTTGGCCACATGGTTGCCAGAGTCAGAGGTAATGCTGGTGAAAGCAGATGAGAGGAAGCGGGGCCTTTGGGTACAAGGCGCTATGAGTCTCTGGTGTTTGTGGTCTGGCATTATTAAGGACTGTTTTTGTCTATTCAAACAGGCCACTTGGCTTCCCTAGTTTTCATTGCCCCTCTTTGAAGCACAACAATGATCGGTCCTCATGAAGAGGATAAGACAGAGGATGTATTGAAAGAACCACGTTAGTCGTAAACAGCAGGGTGTCTGCATTTATTGTTACTGCAGTAACTGCTGACCTTGGGACTGTGCTGGCTGCTGTGCCTTTGTAAAGTGGAGCGGAGGAGTTTCTTCAAGTATGTCTCTCGTTAAAATTACCTGGGCAGATTTTTCAAATAAATGCTACATTAGTTTGTGTGGGGTGCCAAATGGAAAAATTTTTTTAAAGGTTTATTTATTTATTATATACATTGTAACTGTCTTCAGACACACCAGAAGAGGGCATCAGATCTCATTACAGATGGTTGTGAGCCACCATGTGGTTGCTGGGATTTGAACTCAGGACCTTTGGAAGAGCAGTTGCTGCTCTTAACCACTGAGCCATCTCTCCAGCCTGGGAAACTTTTAACAGCAGAAACTGACCACCTTTTAATTTTGGTTCAAGGTGAGTTTAGAGCTGGCTGACAAACCTCTGTGTCTTCACATGGCCTTCCACAGTATTCCAAGTTTCTCTTCTTCATATGGACACCTTTGTCAAGGACTATCCCAAGCCCTAATTTTAAATTACCACTTTCTGAGAAGGTCCTGTCTCTACCTATCCATGAATACAGACAGATTTTTTTGGGGTGGGGTGCTGGAAGTCTGGGCTTCATCATTGTGAATTTGGGGGACACACGGTAATGTGTACCAGATGTTCTTCTATTGCCGAAAATGTGGGTACCTTTATTTGTTTTTAATTGATACTTTTTCATTTTGAGAGAGGGTGTCATGTAGCTTAGGCTGGCCTCACACCCACTATGTAGTGGAGATGACCTTGAATTCTAATCCTCCTGCTTCCATCTATTAACACTGAGAGTTGAGACAGGAACCGAAAGTTTATGTGGTGCTGGGGATCTGTTGTGGTAAAAATAAAAAAACCGGCGGAGCTGGTTCTGTGCGTAACTTTGCAGTCTCGCTATCACTAGTTCTGGTTCCAGCTGGCCATTGGAACTAGTGCTAATTTATTCTCAGTGCACAATGCGTCAACACAATAAACTTACAACCGATTGATAAGGATATATACCGCCCACCCAGATAAGATAAATTTGCCTACAGGATCTGTCCCAACTACCTTGCCAATTCAAGACCACCCCGATCTGGGTCATCTTTCTCCATCTCCATCTAGATTCTCCTTCCTTCTCCTTCTCTCCCACTTTACAAAAACTTTGTCCCTGCCTTATTTTTATTACTATCCAAACATAGCCTTGACCTAACTGGTGCCAGCCCTCACCTGCATATCGACATCAACCTGCAGGGATCAAATCTAGGATTTCTTGCATGTTAGGTAAGCACTCGGGCAGTTGAGCTCTCGCTCTATGCTGATGCTGTTGCCTGGAAGGTCTTGAACTGCTGTGTTGAAAGGATAATGCATTTCTCAACCCTCATCAGAGAAGCTTCTCATGGTGATAGTAATAGGCGCTCACAGTAGTCAGCCTAAGAGAGGGCAGAGTACCCAGCTTTAAGTGGGATGACTATACCTCACCCCATCCTCCCATGCTTCAGAGAGCATCAAGGAAGAGAGGACAGAAAGATTTTAGAAGCCAGTGACAGCAGAACTTCTAGACATGGCAGGGACAGTTGCACAGACAGAGGCTGTGATTGCATGTACAAGACCGGAACAAGATCAAGTCAGACACAATTCTAGCATGAACTGGGAGCTGGTTGGAAGTCCCTCTCCTAGCTAAGGAGCCATTGGCAGCTGATAGCTGTGGAGAAAGTTGGTCTTCTTCAGGGATGCAGGCCCTGAGAGGTTACCTATGGCCCAGCAGAAGACCCTGTATTTATGCTCATACAGACATCGCTAAGTGAACTTTATGGTTTTAAAACAGAACAAAACAACAAAAAATATCTGAAACCAGGAAGGAATAGTGACTTGGAAGATAGGAGGAAGGGATGGAGGATAGGGGTTAAGTAGGAGGAAGAGAATTAGAGATAGACTTGATCAAAGCATATTATATGCATGCACAAAATTTTCAATAAATAAAAACCTACAAAATATTCTTGACCTGGTGAATGGAATCACTTATGGCTAACAGAAATAAGAGTCTAATATTAGGTTTCTATCCTTTTCAATTCATGTCGGTGAGCTTCCTGGAGCTGTCAGGGTCCTAGAGTCTTTCGTCCAGCCAGCTCCTTCCTGTAGTGATGGGAAGTGGTTTGCACAGCAAATTATTCCTTAGCATCTTCGCCCCATTGCACGGGCTCTCTTAGCTAGAGGAGGCCCATCAGCCCTAGGGTTTGTGTCAGATCTGTTAAGTGGGTTGGGAGGAAGCTTCTCTTGACTCCCCGGCTTAGGATCCAGCTAATGGCAGGAGTTCATTCAAGGGAAATCTCTTTAGAGCCTCGTTTTCCTCACCAGTAAAATAAAAGAACAAGAAATTGGAGGTCCCTCCCGTCAGAGCTTGAGGAAGAAGAGGGGAAGGAAAGATTGTAGGAGTCAGAGGGGATGGAGGGCACCAGGAGAACATGGCCCACTGAATCAACTAAGCAGGGCTCACATGCATGAGCTCTCAGAGACTGAAGTGGCAAGCAGCGGGACCTGCATGGGTCTGCATCAGGTCCTCTGTGTATATATTAGAGTTGGTAGCTTGGTATTTTTGTGGGACTCCTAACACTGGGAGAGAGGCTGTCTCAGATCTTTTGCCTGCTCTTGGGACCCTTTTCCTCCTATTGAGTTGCCCTGTCCGGCCTCTGTATGAGGACTTTTGCCTTGTCTTATTGTATCTTGTTTTGTTGTATTTGGTTTGTTGTTGTCTCTTGGAGGCTTACTCTCTTCTGAAGGGAAATAGAGAGGGAGTGGGTTTGGAGGACAGGAGAGATGGGGAGGAAGTTGGGAGGGGTGGTAGAAGGAGAAACTGTGGTTGAGCTGAAAGAAGAATCTATTTTCAATAAAAAAATAAACAACCAAAAAGAAAACAAACAAACAAAAAGACCTTCTATAAGGTTGTGTGAAGGATAAAGAATGTATAGTTGTACATATGTCACTAACCCAAATAGGCACATACAGATATTTTAAAGATTACTAGTTCAGGCTCTCTTACCAATCCCACTTGCAGTTTCATGGCCATGTGCCCTATGGAGACAGCTTGAACTTGGTGACCATTTCTTTCATCACAGAAAGACTCTCTACAGGAGGAATGGTCATCATGTAGGTGACAATAAGCACTTATGTCCCTGTGAAGTTACTTCTCTTTTGCCTCACACAGTAGCCATTCAGCCCCAGCCCTGCTCAGAGGGAAAATCTGGGCTCCGTTTCAACAAAGCACTTTACACCCACACAGTTTATTGAGGGGCGACTTTTCTTTAGTTACTGGGGACAGCACTTTCTTCTTTCTTATTGAAAATAGATTTTTGTTTTATGCAATATATTCTGATTATGGTTTCCTGTCCCATAGCTCCTCCCCCTTCGCTACCCACCCAAAATTTATACCCTTTTTCTTTCTCTGTCTCACTAGAATATAAGTAGATTTCAATAGTAATAATGATGATGATGATGGTGATGGTGGTGGTGATGATGAAGTACAACAAGATAAATAAAAACAAACCTGAATAGGAAAAAAAAAACCCAGAAAAGAGTCAAAATAAACAAATGGAGCCCCCCTTCCCCCCAAAAAAAGCACATAAGACGCTCAGATACACACATACACCCTGAAAATCCATAAAAATAAAACTTGAAACAATACTATAGAAGCAAAAGACCCCTAAGGAAAATAAAATGTCCGGACAAAGAGCTGTAGGCAGTATAAGTTCTAAGGCAATGAACGTACTTCCGGCTCCAGGAATTCCAAGGAGACACAAGACATTATTGCATTGGGCAGAAGCTTTGTCTGAGGTATTTGAGGAGAATCTAAAGGTTTTTTTTTCTCTTGCTCACTCGATTTCACACATGCTCATGCTTATTGTACATATAAGCCTCTTGTATGATCATTCTTCCTCTGTTGTCAACTGCTGTTCAACCTGAAGGCAGAGAGACAAGGGCTGAGCTGCAGCCACTTCCACTCCCGTTATCAAAACATGGCCCCACCCGTCAGTTATCACTTCCTGTTACCGGACCTGAGACCACACACCAGGCTGTTTCTGGCCTTCTCGCTCTCCCATCCTCACACACCTGTCTTCTCTGGAACACTAAAGGCTTCTTCATCACTGCCCAAGAATTGTCCTGTAAGAACTATAGAGAGGAACGTGAAGCCCGTGTGGAGGGAGAGGAAACGCAGCTGCTGGGGGCTAGGGTGGGTCCTCACTTGCGAGCTCGGGTTTCAGAGGCAGACTTACTTCAGCGAGAAGGGAAGCCACAGTGAGGAGGTGGAGGCGGCTGCTTTCGGAAGTTGCCCATCATCATCTCTGAGCGTGGGAGGGCTCCTTTTCACACCAAAGGACCATTAAGGTTTAGATGCACTGGGACAGGTTTTTGCCTTGGGTATCTTGAAGCTGCAGATGTTTCCAAACTTCATGATCCTTTGGCTTACAACCTTTTGGCTTTTGGCTTGACGATATTAAAGAGATATCTCTCTAGTAGAGGTCAAGCTTCATTTCTTGAGTTAATTTTTTTTTTTTTCTGGGCTGGTGGTATGTGTCACGATCCTATTGTCAGCTGAGTGAGTAGCATTTCCTGGTCAGACATGGACGTGAGGGAAAACAACCGAGGCTCTAGCACAGCGGTTCTCAACCTTCCTAATGCTGTGACCCTTTAATGCAGTTCCTCGTGGTGTGGCGACCCCCAGCCATAACATTATTTTCGTTTCTACTTCTAACTGTAATATTGCTACTATTATGAATTATAATGTAAATATCTGCTATGAAGGATTTCTGCTATGCGATCCCTATAAAAGGGTTATTTAACCCCCAAAGGGGTCTTGACTTACAGGTTGAGAACCAATTCTCTAGCAGTTATGGCTAACCTACAGCCTAGGAGCTACACGCACCCAAGGGTAGCTATGCATATATCCTAATATGGAAATCATAAGCTTACTTAAAATCCAATGGGATTTTGTTGTCATTTATTCTGTAGCCCAGTTGCAAAGATTCACAGCATGAAATCTGTATTTGACAATGTGACATCCTAGAATCAACAGGTTGGGCGTGTGTGTGTGTGTGTGTGTGTGTGTGTGTGTGTGTGTGTGTGTGCTGAGAAACTGTAATATTGGGTAGGTCAGTGATTTAATGTACTTTGACTTAGAATATTTTTATTTTGCATGGTTCTAATCTGTCTCTAACCAGGTCAGGAGTGGAAAAGCATCTGTATAACATGAGATGGTGCTTTTGAGGATGATTTGGACCCCCAAGAAAGGGGAAATTTCTACCCCCAGAGGCAGGTGGATATAGGCAGCAAGGAGCTAGTGGTCTGGACTGGGATACAGTGGCAACATGAAGGTCATGGTGCTTAGGTGAGAAAATGCTGTGGAAACAGAGGCAAGGTTCTGCATGGTCCCTGTGGCTAGTTAAGGTAAGCCGGTTCTATGCTAAGGACTTAGCTTAACTGGTTTTTCCTGGGCTGGAGCCTACCGCAGGTACCTTCACTTAGAGGGTCCCTGTTGTCCTTGGGAAATAGACCAAGTATAGTGATGGGTCTCTCTGCAGAGGACACAGTGATGTATGGCTCACCACCCTGGGATGGAAGGGCCTTTCCTTCAGCTGCTGGCAATACTGTTGTGGACAGCATTTGACTGACATATCCCTTCATCTGAATGAATGAATGAATGCATGAATGAATAGAGTGAGTGAGTGAATGAATGAATGCAGTCGATCCTCTGACTATTTGGTATCCTCAGCAGTACAACTACAGTCACATACAGAGCACACAATTTGTGAGCTATGTTTGGAAAAACGCCCAAGGAACAAATTAAATAAGAAATCTGACAGCTACACAGATACTCTCCATCTTCGGCTTCCATTGACAGGTGCCTTCTGACTGTGGGTCAGTTTTCACTGTCAGGTACCTGACAGAGAGCTTGGAGTTCTTCTGCCACGCGCAGAGGCGCGCTTGCCCTTAGGGGGACTCTGGTTGAGTTACACACGAAGCTAGAACTAAAGAGTCAGCAGGTGCAGAGAGGAGGGTCTAGGAAGTCCGAAGATAAGAGATGCAGTGTTCTTTTCTTTTCCCTTTCCTTTCTTCTTTCCTTTTTTCCCTCTTTCCTTCCTTCCTTCCTTCCTTCCTTCCTTCCTTCCTTCCTTCTTTTCTTTTCTTTATTTTTTTTGGACCATCTTTTAACTTGTACCCTAAAGGTGAACAACTTTAGGAGGGGGAGTTCCTTACAAATAGGACCTTAAGACCAGAAGCAAGGAGTAAATAAATAAATAAATAAATAAGCGCTATAGGACAAACACACAGACATTGAAGGAGAAAAACCAGGTTACCCAGCTATGCTCCTTTGAGTCCCTATTGAACTACCAGTGAGGCCTGTGTATGCCTGTAAAGGCACAAGATCTCAGGTGTTAGTGTTCCCATCTCTGCCATAGAACATGGAATAAACAAAACTATAAAAACAAAACAAGGCCCCCTCCACCTCACAGGACCGCACTGTCATTTAATATTCGGGTAGGGCAGGAAGTCTCTCAGCATCCTTAACTCCCAGTCATCCTAAGGCGGGAGTGAGCATGTTGATCCCTGAGAAAGACAGAGCAAACAGAGGCTAAGGAAGAACAATTCAAGCATTCTACAATGCAGAGCCCTGTGTTGCCACTTTTAGCAGGAGTCTGGTAAATTTTTATAGATGGAGAATAGATAAATATCTAGCAGAAAACAAGGTACACACACACACACACACACACACACACACATACACAGAGTACGCAGACATGACATTTACATTTGTGTAATCTGGCTTTAGCTTCTTTGGATTTACAGTTGTTAAGCGATCCTTGCTTTTGGCTTTTTTGGCAACTATTTCTAACCCCTGCCCCAAGGAGAATACACCTTTGCCTCTTCGTAGGTTCTTACTCCTGGGATGGCTATAGATGAGATTGTGTGACTGCAAGTCTGAGAACATAACTTCAGGTTTTCCTTATTCTCCAATCAATTACACTAGCAGTGTATCAGTCAACGTGTGTTACCATGTCTCAGGGCTCGTGCTATGTCCATGTGATACAGTAGAAAGAAAGACAAACGTGGCCCTTTTCCTAATGGTGCCTATGGTTAAGAACAAGAAACTAGTCAATCATGACTATCTAGTGTCTATAGATTTTCCCCCTCAACTGTTGCTAATATCTCTCAATTGCCTGATTACCTCAGAGTTTAGAAGGGAGATGACAAGCGTACTAAGGAGAGAGCTCATTGCCTTGCATATATGAAGGTAGGCAGGGGAAAGAAGGGCTGCACCCGTGTCTACATGGCCTCCGTTCCTCTATGTCCCCAACAAATATTCAACATCAGGTCATAACATTCTAAAGTAACAACACAGGGCTGGAGCGATGGCTCAGCGGTTAAGAGCACTGGCTGCTTTCCCAGAGGTCCTGAGTTCAATTCCCAGCAACCACATGGTGGCTCACAACCATCTGTAATGGGATCTGATGCCCTCTTCTGGTGTGTCTGAGGACCGCTACAGTGTACTCACATACAAAAAATAAATTAAAAAAAAAAAAGTAACAACACAAGTATAAAATATGCATCTCCAGGCAATGTCCAAATTCTAGAAAGAAATTTTAGCATGAAGTTGCTGGGCATCATCCCAGAGACTCCTGGACTCGCTTCTGCTCTTATGCAGTTTATAACCAGGCTTCTCTAAATCCTGTTACATGGAAGTCTTGTTTCTCTGTTGCGAGCCTTTGTGGGTTGGTTAATGTGCAGCAGGATGGAAGCGTGGTTAGAGCAGCTCTGCATATTCCGCCTGTTATAGAAACTGCTCTGGGGAAGAGGATAAAGAGGATGTGTTGTTGCTGAGGGAAGGGGGGTGGCCACCATAATGCAAAGAGAGAAAGCAACACTGGGGAGCACGGAACAAGGCCACAAGGAATGGCTGCGTCCATTACGTGGGTCCTGTGTCCCTACTGAATCTCCAGGTGGAACCTGGCTTGCGGTGGCTATTGCTATGGTGATGGGGGTGGGAACTGAAGAATCACTCTGAGTCTCAGAAGGTAATTCCTCACTTATTCATGTGCTATTGTAATAACCTACATCTATGGTTTCTAAATGCTTGGCTGTTTTCTTCCATAACCCACATGTTCACTCAGCTGGACCCCATGACCAACCAGCCTCATACCTTTTCCTTTTCTGTTTTACAGAGGAAACTCGAGCAGCACGATGCATGGTAATTTGTGGGAGAACTCCCTACCAGTAGGAAGCAAGGCCAGGTTTGAGTACAGCCTGGGTCTCCCCTGTAGCCTGAATGTAAAGAAGACTCAGGGAAGAGATCACAGTGAAGATGAAGGTGGTGTGCTTACCTTTGCAGTAAAACTAAGGGGTTACTCTTACTTGACATCTCTGTTGTTATAATACCCTGACAAAAGCAACTTGTGGAAGCAAAGATTTATCTTTAGCCCACAGTTCAAGTTTTATAGTCCCTCAAAGCAGGGAATTTAAGGCTTCAAGAGTCTGAAGCAGCTGGTCACAGACCATTCACAACATTCACAGTAGAGGGTGCTGAATGTATGCATCAGCTCAGCCCCCTTTCTCAACTTACATAGTACAGGATCCTAAGTAGGGAATGGTCCTGCCCACAGTGGTTAGATTTTTTTCCCCCACCTCAATGTACCCAAACAAGATAATTCCCCCACATATCCATTTATCAGATGACTTCAAATTCTGTCAGGTTGATAATTACAAGCTCCCCAAACTCTAAGTTCAATGCAGTATTTTAAAGTATTAAAAATTAATGCAAAAATAATTTAACATTTTATTTCATTTTTCAATATGGCTTGCCTTTATCCTCCTCTTCGTTTTTCTCTCCCTTTCCTCCTGCTTTCTCATCTTCCCTTTTAGGCACCAGGAATGGAACCTCGTATGTGCTAAATGTCAACACTATAACTGAACTACATGCCCAACCCCATCATGTCAACTGTCAATTCTTATTCCGACAGACCCGGCCAGGGGAATGCGAGTTTGAGCAGCATGTTAGCTAAAGCAACTCTGTACATCAAGATACTTATATTGAGCAGTCCTGTAGTTCCCAGGAATATCCATAACCTCTTATAAAACACACAAAGTAGTCAGCACCAAGTCATAGCCATAGTCCAAGGATTACAAGACCTTTTGGAAGGCCAGGTCTCTATCATCTTTCCCCAGTGCATTTTCACACTCTCTTTGCTCTTCTTGTGAGGCCTGAATGGAATCTTTAAGATCATCTAGGTATGATCAGAAGCCATAGATGGGTGTGGCCTATACGGTAGAAACACTATCTCCAAAGTATCTTTCTGCTTGTTTCCTGTCTGGGTTTCTGCCCCAGGCTGAGCTGGGTGTACCTTGTAGGCTGAGTGCCTCCTACTGTCCTTTGTCATAGCACGTATTGCCACCAGTAGCTGGTGAGGTGGACTGAAGATAAGTGAGTGGGTGATTGACAGAGTGAGGCATCTCATGTCACTGTCCCATGCCCAGCCTGTAATATAGTTCACATAGTCTCCGAAAGAAAGCAAATGTGCTTCTTCCATGTTTAACCCTATGGTTCGAAGATTCTCTATGTCTCTTGAAATACAAATTTGCTTCCTTTCTCAGGCAAACTTGTATAAATTTTCATATGTAAGTAGAAATGACATACGTGCTTAACTCTAATAGATTGGAGTTTACATACTTAACGGCCAAATCTCCCATTCTGGAGATGGTACCACCTGTAACCCTCAGTCCTCAGGATGAGCCTATGATTCAATGTATTCGCTAAGGATGTAGTAAGCACTTAAAAAATGTCATATGCATGTCATGAACACATACACATCTATTATAGCTATTTATATTGAGACCTGCTTTGATAGTCTCAATTTTGAATTCTATCCCAGCCGATTTGAATGATTCTTTTAAACAAAACGCAATCCAAACAGATGTAAGCATTTGAACCTTGCTCAGTGAAGGCTTCTTTTAAATCCAGAGAGCTTGGGTGTTTGAAAGGACAATCCGTGGCACTTGCCTGTCAGCTCAGGAAATAGGTCCAAGAGTTGAAGTGCAAAGGGAAGCGACCGGACGAGGGCTTTTCTAGGACACACTATCAGCTTGGAGCAGATGTGCCCAAGCAAATCCATTATGCCAAGGAGAAACTTTTACGGCTGTGAAACTGGCCTCAGGAAGATGGAAGTGGAGAAGACGGAAGTGGGCCACGGAGCTGTGCCCTTCTCATCACAGAGCACGACATCCCAGCTACAGTGCAGTTGAGAAAGTGCTGGGCTGTCTCCTGTGAGCTCCACACTGTGATGGCTGTCATCTGTACTTTTCTTTTTATTGTCTATGAACTTTGAACTTGCTCATGGATAAATGAAGCTGACGGGCGGGAGTGCAAGCACCGGCTTTCAGCTGTCCTATAATCCAACCCTCTTAGATCGACTTTAAGCAGATAGCAATGGAGTTGACCTAAAATCATTTTCAAGGCTTTGGTGTGGGTAACATAAAATAACCTTGTGAATTCTTGCTGAGACCATGCTAAGGAATTATTTCTGGGGAGGTCTTTCCCGTTTTCTTCTTGTTGCTTTCTTGAATGTGCTGCATATTACCCTACCGTGTTCCTTAGGTGGCACCACAGGTGGGTATCTTTCAGATACTGCGAGACCCTCAGGGGCAATGGTGCCCTCCTCCTTCAATATGTGGATCCAGGCTGGATATGATGCACAAGGAGAAACAGTTCGTCCTAGGCTGGTCCAAGTGTGTTGTCCACCTGGAGAGCTGGAATCCGTTTTATCCCTCTGTGTTTCTGGTGAAAAGTGGGCGCTTCAGAACTTCAGTCTCAGACTCTCTGTCTTGTGGGGAGGTCTTAAATGTCTCCTATTTCTCTGATCAGCTTACTTTTCATGAGGCATTCAAGTTGGTGGGTTACAAAGCTGAAGTCTTTTAGGGCCGAGAAACAGCTAGACATCTGCTCCCTTTGGTTTTTGAATTGTTGGCAGGAGTGCTTATTGTCTTTTGTTTTTTATCATTAGACATATTGAAGAAAGAGAACATTTAAGACATTGGCCTTTAGTATTGGACTGGCACTTATTTATAGATGTGTGGTTAGGATCTCTCTGGTGGAGCTGACGTGCCAACGTGGATGAGGAACACTTTGCAGGGCCTCACTCCTATGAAGGTCTATAGCAACTGATGGCTACTCTGAGAGAGAGAATCAGTGTTCTCCAGAGATGAGGTCCTCAGATAGGTTACCTAATCTGAAGTGCTCAGTCCTAAGAACATGTATATATGAATAATATTAAATGGACTCAGCAGATTAAATGTGTGTGTGTATATGTGTGTGTGTATGTGTGTGTATGTGTATGTGTCTGTGTATGTGTGTATGTGTGTTTGTGTGTGTGTGTGTGTGTGTGTGTGTGTGTGTGTGTGTGTGTGTTGCAATAATGAGTAAAGGAGAAGAGGTCATAAAGTTGAAAGGGAGTTGAGGGGGATGGGAGGAATTGGAGTCAGAAGAATTTGAGCTGGAAATGAGATAAATACAGTACCCAGATGGTAAAGTTCTCAAGAAAATTAAATGTAAAAAACTTTTAAAATTAAAACATTTGTAAATAAAGAAATAAAGAACATGAAGGAGAAAAAAATCTCTCTAGTGTTTCTTATGGAAAAAACCATAGAAGATCTGTCCGAGAAAGAGGTGTGTGTTATCTGAGGCGGGGGGGGGGGAGAGAAAGGCTCAATATTGAGTATCTTCACATCTCCTAGCTGAGGACATGGGACATTTCCTACCTCTCCTGGTAATTTTAAGATAGAGTCATTATATGACTTTATAGTGGGGACGATAACTAAAACCCTGCCTCATGTGCCCTCCAGCTGACTGATGGAGACAGGTCTAGGTTCTAGGTGACAGAGGTGTTTGAATAATGAGCACATAATTGCTGGCAGCCCAAAGATAAGAGGTGCTCCTCCTCAGATTCTCAAAGGGAAGGCGCAGATTAGCTTCTTAGTCAGAAGCCAGGTTTCCAAATTCTATGTCTTGCTTACCCCACCACACTGCTCATCCTTCCCACCCTGCCTCTCTCTGGACAGCAGCAGGTGCGGGAGCAGCCATCTGCCTGGGATGGCACCTGGAAACGAATGGCATCTCACTACTCGTTTCAGGAGAGCTCTGGTTTAATGAGCAAAGCTCACGGGCATTTCCCTGGTTCTCCCCCCATCTTTGTGTATATCTTAGTGCACATCTGCGTGCATCAGCTGATGAGATGCCGGCACTTTCTGCCCTTTGGAACTGCATAGACTTTTTCCATGTGTCATCTCAAGTGTCACCAGCAGATCAGTCTTGTGGGAGACACATACTTTGACTTTTACTCTTTATCTGAGCCTCAAACACCACCAGATGCTGCAGATACTTTAAGAAAACTTCATCAACTCACAGGCACCTGATGCTGGTTACGCGTTCCTCTGATCTGGTGATGGGGAAATATTGGAGCCAGTTGGCTCTAAAGCTTAATCTCTTTCTCATCATCTGCTTCCATTGTGAATTCAGCCATCTCTTTTCCTGGTCAACTCTTCTAACCATCTGCTGTTTAAAACGGCTTCCTACCAAAAATGCTTGGTGAAGTTGATGAGAGTCATCAAATGTACTTTTCAGATGAGAGTCTTGTCTGAGTGTCTAGAACCAATGAGGGTTTAGTTTTCTGACTCTGAGTCAATGGCTTCCCCATTATCTACTTTTTTGTCAGAGCTCAGAATTGACGTAAATTCTTCTCATGACGTCACAGGGACATCCTGGGTCTTTCTTACTTCAGGAACTTAACATACATTTGGGACATGCCCTTCTCTGAGAATGAGGGAATTTACTGTGTTGTGTTCAGGTGCCTCACTAAAGCGATTATTTTCATCCCTGCCCACCATGTATGGGACAACCTCTGCATCCTTTATGTAGGAAGATTGAATTTACTTGAGATAATTTTTCTTTTAGGAGCAGCAGAAGCCTGGCACGCAGTACTGCTTAACTCCCGCACTCGAGAACCTTGGTGCATCCTGCAGAGCTAAGCAGACTTGTGTTGCTTTTCATTCTACAAAATAAGAACGGCATTCACAAACCTGCTCCTGCAGCCATCACTTCTATTTAAACCTTAAATTTTGTTACAAGAGTCTTTTAAAAGTTCCAATTGTCTTCAGTGGATTTTTTTTTTTTTTGGTCTGTCTCATATGCCAGGACTGGAAACATTGATATAAAGTCATTTTAAAAATAAAACCTACTTTTTTGATTACTAGCTGGAAATACTTAAGAATTAGTCAAGGTGAGACCAAAATGTCAAGGCAAGCGAACCAAGGAGACGGCCCAGAATGCAAAGCATAGTGATATGATATCTTTCTCTTTGGCTTTGCTAACAGAGTGTGGGCGGCCCCTTCACTTCTATGGCCTGGAACAACAGGGGGAACTTGGAACGAAGCTCAGGTCATCGATGTGATGGAGTAGTCTCAGTGTGCGGTGAGGGAGTATAGTAAACCATCTAGCAGGGTCCTTACCTCCATGACAAATTTGGAGTGTCTGTGGATTGATAGCTGACTGAGAGTGTTCACATAAGGCAAGAACTGGCAGCTCTATTCTCATTCATACAGGCCTGTCTGCGCTCTCAAACACAAGTGCTTAAGAGAAATTTCTCCACCAGGAACTTAAACACAGAGATTTCCTATTAGCAGTCATTCGAGGCTCCGCCCAACAGTTACCTAGCAACAGTCAGGCGGGAGCCTGGCTCAGGTTTAAGATCCCCCCCCTCCCCTCTAGACCTCTCTCTGTCTGTGTCTTGTCTCTCTCTCTCACTCCCCTGTCCTCCCCTCTCCCCTCCTCATGTGGTCTACGTCGGCCTCTTCCCTTCTTTCTCTCTTTTCTTTCTGTCCTTCTTGGCCCATTTCTTTCTCTGCATCTACTCCCTTCCCTAGACCTCCTACCCAGGTCCCAGATAAACTTTCTTTTATACTAGACCTGTGTATGGTTGATACCTAGGGAGGATGCCTCAGCATGGGCCCGCTAAGGCACCCTCTCCCGCTGCATCATACCTAATTTTATAAAACACATCACTTCCGGCCTGGATTATCTGAAAACCATCATCCTGAGTTAGGAAGTCTTGTAATTTCTTTCACTTTTGAGCAAACAAATACAGTTCTCTTCTGGGAGCTCCCCCTCCCTGCCTCCTTCCCAGGCAGGACCATGGGGGCAACCTGGTGAGGTATCTCTAAGAGCTGAGGCTCAGCTATGGGGTTTAGATGAAAAGGTTACTGCATACCTAACTGGAGTTGTGGGAGTTGACCAGTGAGAAACGGAATGAGAAGAGGGAATAAATTAAAGTCTTTAGACTAGGAAGTCGAGGTGTCCTACGTGTAAAAATCTAGATTAACAACGAGCAATGCCATCTGTGTTCATTGTGGTGATACTGTCTCAGGAACAAGTTCCACCTCGCTGGCGGGATCAAGACTGAGCCCATGCTCCCAGGCCCCGGAACCCAGCTCCTGTCCTCTAGATGTTCCATGTTTGTCGCTGAGCAGTAAAGGATGTGAGGAGGGAAGATGCTGTTCTCCAGTTACCTACACAACGTCATAAATGTGCTACCGGTCTTGACGTAATGGACTCCGTACAGCTTGCCACGCTATTGTTCCCTTCTCATTCTAGAATTTCAGACCAGAATCTAGGAGGGTACCAGGCTGTAAAAGCTGACCCAAGGACCCTGAAACCAGGTGATCCGGATAAGGTCAAGTTACCAATGTTCGCTTTCTTGCTTAACCCCTTGTGTCAAAATATGGTTGGTCAGTACAACAGCTCGCCCCTCGCCTCCTTGCTTTGTGTTCTCATTTTATAAAAACGTGGTACAATCTCCCTTCAGGGACTTCAGATCCTGTTTCCACCCTGGACCCAACAATACAGCAAGAAAACCCAACACTAAGGGAACAGTATTGAGATGGAAAAGAAATATCTTATTAAAAACAACGAACTTTGTATCAGCATCAAGAGAACATGGGAAGACGATGATAATTCTGAGAAAAAATAGTGCTACCCTGAGGTTATCTGTCCTAAGATGCTCTCATTTTAAAAGCCATTTAAAGTCTTGTTTTAATATGAAAAGTATTTTTTCTAATTTATTTTTTTTTACAATAGACCTCAATATAGAAAATTTCAGATTGGAGATTTTAATGTTGAATGGAAATGATATTTGCAGTTAGTTTGGGATAGAACGAAGAATGACCACAGATTATGTTGGTATTTGGGTACATACTTAAAAATCCTTGACTGTCTAGAACATACTGTACCATAGACTTAAACACAAGGCGGTGTAACATATAAAATGTGTGATTAGAACGAAAGGGTTGGAATGTTTGTGTTATTTTGTTCTGGTTTGCTTTTATCTTGCTGTGATAAAACACTGACCAACACTAACTTGGGGAAGGAAGGGCTTGTTTTGTTTCACAACTCCCAGGTCACAGTTCATCCTTGAGGGAAGTCAGGGCAAGAACTCAAGGAAGAAGTATCAAGTAGAAACCATGGAAGGAAGTGTCTTCCAGGCGAGCTTGTTCCAGTTCCTCCTCAGCTAGCAGGGGTGGGAGTGGTGGGGTGGGAGGTAGGAGAGTGGGAGGGTGAGAAGTTGATGGGTGGGGGATAAAACGGGGTGGGAGGGTGTGGGTGGGATGAAGGGTGAGGATGGTGGGGTGGACCTTTCCAAATGAATCAACAAGCAAGATAATTCCCCCCATAGACACAGCCAAAGGCCAGTATGAACTGGGCACTCTTTTCTTCGAGGTTCCCTCTTCTAGGTGACTCTTGACTGTGACAAATTGACAATAAAAACTAATCAGAATATATTTACTCTAAAACATGGAAATATAGTTTTAAATAGATGTTAGCATTTTGTTTAGGCTACGCCCCACAGTTACCTGGCAATAGTCAGGTGTGCCTGACTCACTATAAAAGAGGCTTCTTGCCTCCTCCTCTCTCTTTTGCTCTCTTGCCTTCTTGCTCTCACTCTGTGCTCTTGTCCCTTCCCCCTCTCTCCCCATTCCCCTCCCCTCACGGGCTCATGGCTAGCCTCTATCCCTCCGTGCCCACACCCCGCCTTTTTCTGTCTCTTCTACCCTCTCAACTCCCTTCCCCACACCCTGAATAAGCTCTATTCTATACTATACTGTCCTCAGGTTGGTCCCTTAAGGGGAAAGGATGCCTCAGTATGGGCCCGCAGGGGCACGCCCTTCCCCCCCACATGACTGCACATCCACCAAATGTATTCCTTCTCTTCTTATCTTTTTATAAACACAACAGTAGATATTGAAGTATTATGTATTAAAATACTTGAGAAAATCTTTCCTCTCTCTCTCTCTCTCTCTCTCTCTCTCACACACACACACACACACACACACACACACAGAGAGAGAGAGAGAGAGAGAGAGAGAGAGAGAGAGAGAGAGAGAGAGAGAGAGAGAGACGGAAGGCAAAATCGATGTAGATGTACAGGAAAACATAGAATGAGAAAAGTGTGTGTGCACACGAACAGACACCCTTATCCAACTCCACAAAGGAAAACAAACCCCACAGAAGGAATTGGAAGAGGAGGCGTGCGAACATTTTAAAACAAGGAAGATGCTCTAAAACTGAGAACAGGCACACAGATTCGAATTGGTTCGTTATGTCTCAGAGTGTGTGCAGATTTGACTAGGTGAACAAGAACTCCTGAAAACGCTGTCTGTGAGGCTGACTGGTTGATAAAATCTTGGACGACTATGCAGAGTTTGGAACGTTGCTGATCTCATAGGCTAATTACAGTTTCTTTGGGGCTAATTTTATGCTGTAAGGGGCCATCCTTTGCCCACCTCTGTATCAAACAGATCTAACATTCTGATAAACAGATACATTTTGGAATGTATCAACATCACGAAGCCCTATTTACCACCAAGAAACAGGCTACAGAGAGCTGTGAGATAACATGGAGGGTGTGCAGCTGAGGTCTGTGAACCCGCTGTATGTGCTCCCTCATGTTTCCACCAATATATTTTAAAATTGTCTTGATTTATAATGTTCTTTGTTCTGTTACTGTAAAAATTCCACGAAACTGCTTTCATGTTGGAACATTGTATTTGAGGATCTATGTTCCGAGGCCACAGTCACCCACATTTAGCTTTAGAACAAACTGTCTCTTATTCCCTTTGAGGCAAGAGCTGCTGAATTTTTTGCATCAACTCTACATAGTCTTCTATAATTAATTAATATTTAATTTTTTTGGAAAAAAATAAAGGAAGGAAATGAGGCCTTGTGAAAGATGGTGGGAAATCACTTCTTCATTCACTTTTGCCTTTTGATGGGTAAAACCCTTCAAAATCACATGGTCGTGAAGCTGGAAATAGAATTTTCATTCTTCAAAGGATTTTTGTTCAAGCAAACAATAACAGTGACAATGGGAACACAAAGGCCTGTAATTGCAGCGGGTCGCCAAGGAAGTGGTGTAGGCCTGGTGCAGGCCATCAAAAGCCAGCCCTTCTATAGGGCCTTTAAAAAAAACCACCATCCCATTCAGACTTTTATTCTTATTTTGTAGCTCACGCCCACCCCCTCCAGAAAAAAAGCATCCATCAATAGAGAGACACAGGAAATTAAATTTCACCATTCACCAGAAATAGTCACGCAATTATCTCCTCAATTACTCAGAATCAGTTTTTAAGTAACAAAAGTCAAATTATCAGTTTAGTGTTGTTGTTCTTTCCATTCAACCCTGATAGAACTTTCCCAGCTGCTCTCATTGTGATGAACATCCGTCCCGTCTCTTCTCCATTTGTGCTTGCTAACAGGCTCAAGTCAGATGGCACCTCATTTAAGGATGACCCTTCTAGTGCAGATGCTTGCTCTAATTTTTGTCCCTGTGGCAGTAAAACCATTTCTTCCAGGTTTAACACAACCATCGGCCATCACGAAGCATAGTACCTTGGCCTGCCATCACGGCAATGAAATAGCAAGACCATACAGCGATAGCTACTTTATGGAACTTGAGTGGACAGAAATCCAACAGAACCCCACCTAATGCTCTATCCATCGTCATCTTGTCTTTCATGTGATAGAAGGTTGAGCAAGTAATGGAACTCCAGAGATTCAACCCTTGGGTCATTGCTCATGCTTGGGTGGGGTTGTTGGGTAATGCAGCTATTGAGTTCTATAAGCAACTTTCAGTAAGCTCATTGGTTCAGCAAGACAGACTTGGATGTAATCTTCTCTTCGAACTTTGCTGCCTTATTGTTAGGTGAAGGATATTAGTGGATTCAAAGGTCATTGGGAATGGTATCTTCCCCCTGCCATCTGAGGCTTTTCAGACAAAGAAATGAAATACCAGGACTGATGAGAAGATTGGAGATTTCTGGCCCTGGGTGGGGACATGCCTATCTGAATTGCCTGGAAGTCTTAAGATCTTTGTCTGGTTGGAGGCTTTCTGGTAAAGAACAATGGCCTCACTTACAAGTCCCAAATGGGACTGTAAAAATACCCCTCAGGAAAACCTGCCAATTCTAGGGATTTCAGAACTACTATGAAAGCCTACTTAAGCCTTGGGCACAATGCTCTCTCTGGTCACTGTCTACTCTTACCCTTTGAGGGTATTCTCTGCTCTACAATGGTCCCATAATAGTCTCTGACTAGTATTCATTCTTGCCCCTTGAGGATGAGCTCTTCTTTGCAACAATCACATTGGCCATTGCTCACTCCCACTCCTTGAGAGTGTATCCCTTTACTTTGAAGAAAACCTCGTCTCCCTTCTTTGCTGCCCTCCATCTCATCTGAATTCTTTTAGTGGTGATCACAAGGACCTGGGAAGCTATAATGAGTCCAGTGTCACATCTTGGGACAAATGGATATTTCTTTGTATCTCCCCAGGAAAGCTCTTGAAACAGCCAACTCTCAGAATAGCATGCGATCCTATGTGTTCTCTTGGGACTCAGTACATACCTAGCCGACTTCTTTGCATACAACTTGCACACTAGTATTCTTTTATTTCCATTCTCATCTAGAATGAATGATCTGCCATCATCCAACGAGTTATATAAACTCAATACTGAGTCTTAATATCCAACAACATAGTCCTTGCATGAGTAGTAATTGTAATGGCTAAAATAAACATCCTATTTGTTCTAGGCATTGAGTTCTGTCAAATATAGTATATTACTTTCTCTCTCTCTTTCTTTCATCTCTTGGTTATCAATTGGGTTCTTTGGTGCTATTCTATTGAGATAATGCATCAAGGATGACAAGAATGAAAGCTAGAGATGGCTTGTTGACCTCATGCCTGATGCCTAGTGCCCTCGCAGTCTCTCTTTGGCTCTCTGTGTGGCTTGGGATCTCATGGCATGGTGATTATAGTATGCAATTTGGTGGTTGCTGACTCCCTAAGTAGAAAGTAGAGCTAAATGGATATTTAAATGAAATCCCTAAGCATGGCATCAGGTCTCTTTCATCCCATTCTGTTGATTAAACTCTGACGTGATCGTACCATTTATAGGAAGGAGAGAAGGTCTGATTTCAGGTAAGAAAAGCAAATGGGCGAAAAGATTGTTGTGATGCTTTGCAAAGCATCACTGGCTTCATGTATGAAGTGCTTTCTCTCTCTGCTGGCCACAGTGCTAAACACATTGTACATGTTAAGCCATTTAACATTTATTGACAGTGCTTTGCGATCGTTACCATTGCTGCCATTTTTACATAATAGTAAGAATGGCACCAGGAGTCAAAATGAATGTCTAAAACCTCACATCTGGTAAGCAGCAGAGAGTACATAACCATCCGACTGTTCTAGAGTCTGAACTCTTAATCACGGAAGTATTTAGTTACGCCACTGTAGCAACTAAACAAATGTTTGACTTTAATATCTGCTTTCATGGTTTGGCTTTCTTGTAAAATCTCAGGAAAAAATATTTTCTCCCTTACAAATGAATGGACAAGGATGAAAAGCAAGAATTTGGGAACCAAGTAGGAGGCGTTCAATCTCAGAGGCTTGTTATTTAGTAAGTGGCTATGTCTCTTTTGTTCTCTTAACCATTGGAAACTCTAAGCAGCCAGACCTCAGACCTTGGACCCCTGGGATATCCCCCTTTTACTTTCTGATCAGTACATTTTCCAGGATATCTAGCTTGACATTGATTTTTGTCTCAGCCATGAAAAACTCAACGCTTTTACCACTCTAATCTCACTTGAACATGACCAACTGTTTCTCTGGAGTCCACTTTCTTATCTACAGGGGAGAGTTGGGCATAAAGAAATACAGATATTCAAGTGAATGAGTCCCTAGCTTTCATTGAGTCTCTGACATAAATACAAGCTCTCCACATATTTATTTGTTAAACACCATGCACTTCTTATGACCTATCAGTGTGATCTTGTTCCCCACTGGCCTACCACACTAGATCCCAAAGGTTGTTGCTTTCCCTTTGATTTCTAATAATAACATACAGTATCTTAATATTTTGCCCTGGCTCAAATAATTTTGTCTAATATGAGATGTACTACTTTCTGGTAAAGGAAACATATTGAATATGGTTCCATAATTTTTTTTTTCTGTTGCTGTGATCAACTACCTGCCAAATGCAACTTAAGGGAGAAAGCGTTTGCTTCAGCTCACAGTTCCGCACAGTCCATCATGGTGGGGAGTCAAAGTGGCAGGAGCTGGAAGCATTGGCTCCCATCTCATCCACAAACAGGAAGCTGAGAGCGATGAATCCAACCTAATCCATCATACGCCTGACCAGAGGATAAATAATTCCTCCTAGGTGTGTCTGGATTTCAGAACTTTGACAAGTTGATAATTAACCCTGCCACACATGGCTGTCTAGAAACAGATGATTGTTTGGAAAATATATGCAATGCAAAGGAGGCTGGGGAGATGGCTCAGTGGTTAAGAGCACTTGCTGTTCTTCTAGAGGACCCGAGTTTGGTTTCCAACACCCACACCAGACATCTCACAAAGAGAAAAAGATACTCTGAAAGGAAATACTCAGTAACACCCACCACTTGTGAAGGCCTCAGTTAGTGGTGGTTTTTTGTTTGTTTGTTTGTTTATGCATACATTTTTGTATTTTAAAGAGTTCCATAATGCATATACATGACCTGGGTGGTGATAACTGGATGGTTAACTTTTATTTTGACTTGTTTCACGGAGAAATGTGTACATAGTTCAATCTTAAGGGAGGACCCATCCTAGACATAAACAGCACAATCCTGGATGGATCCTGGTTATAATTAAGAGAGGTAAAGAAGGAATTCTCTTTCTCTGATTCCTGTCAGGAGGTGCATAGCCCTGTCACGCTTCCTGATGCCCTGATAGTCTGCCTTGCCTCAGGCACAAGGCAGTGATCTACACCACCCTGAATTGAATCTTTTGGAACCATTAGTAAAGCCAAACTCTTAAAACCAAACCCTTCATCTCTTAAAGTGTTCCTTTCCTGGCAGGTCTTATCAATGAAAAGTCTGGCCTGCGAGTTGGTTCCTAATTACTTCTGGGGAACTAAGAAGGCAGCCATACTGAATGCTCAGCAGGGTGTGGGACTCTGATCTCTGGCAGCACAGTAAACTTAAATATTAAAACATAACACGGCCTTCTTTTATTCTCTGTGACACTTTAAGAAGTTCTAACTCAGAAAAGTCCAAACTTCTGGGTAGTCCCCTGGAGACTAAGTTTGTTCAGCTGGAAGTGCATCAGCAATAGTAAATGAGATAGGCCTGTCAGCTCCTTGCCTCCATAGTTTGCTGTTAGAGGCTTAGGAAGGCTGTCTTGAAAGCATCATTTTCCCATCATGGACCATCTTTATTTTCTCGGGACTGATCATGCCTGCTGCTCCTGCCAACAGCCTCTCTGGCCATGTCTGCAACCTCTGGAAAAGTCTCTCTGTGGATCTCAGCTGTGCTCCTTGCACAGCTTGCAATTTTTTAATTACCAGTGAACCACACCACCGCGTCCTAGAGAGGCAGCGTCCTCGGCATCAGGATGGGTCTAGTTGGCCCGAGAGTTGGTTCCTAATTACTTCTGGGGAACTATGAGGCCAGCCATCCTGACTGCTCAGCTGGGTATAGGACTCTGATCTCAGGGTGCCAAAAATCACTCCTTCTCATTTCCCCGAGATTCGGTAGGGTTTACACTTATTAATTCCTGCAAATCAAAATGAAGCTGCTCTCTGAGGTCGAACACAGTGGTTGTTCACACATGTTATGGAGGAAAATAATGGCCTGGAGTTTACATGGAGTTTCATTTTATCATTCCCACAGAAGAGGGAAATATCTATTGAACATTCCCTGGGTGCCAGACACTGTGATGAGCGTCTGTGAGAGAGGAGTTTATAAGTATCTCCATTTTGGAGTTAGTGAATTTTATCACAGATAGGGTTTTAAGAGAGCATATTCCTCTAACAAGCAACACTGCCATTCAGTTTGGTGATAAGTCTTTGATGAGGAAGAATTCATTCCTAATCATTGTAGATAATTATTGAAAACAGTTTAATATGGTACATGATGGTGGAGTCTTGGTTATATATCAGTTGCCATGATAGAGCACTATGACCAAGGAAAGTCAGAGAAGAGAGTGTTTAATTTGAGGCTCATAGTTCCAAATGGTTAGAGTCCATGGCAACCAGGGTGAGAGCATGGTAGTAGGTAGGTAAGCATGGCACTAGAGCAGTGGCTGAGAGCACACATCTTACCCAGAGGTATGAGACAGAGATGGCTAAGTGAAAGTGGCATGCGCTTTTGAAACCTTAGTGCCAACCCCTTGGTGCTACACATCTGCTAACAGGGCCAAACACTTCTACCAACTTGTCACCAACTATTCAAATACATAAGCCTGTGGGGATCATTTTCACTCAAACTACCACATATGGATTTTGGAGTCAGATACATGTGGAAACAATACTCTGGATTTGGAAACAATGTAACCCTAATGGGAATCTCGTGTGGGAACATGGGAAGGCGATTTGGATGCAGAGTATCCAGAGTGCATGACCTGGATCCCAGGAGGAAAGAGAGCCAAGATCCTGGCGCGCACAGATGACCAATGATCTATCTCTGCATTCACTTTAACCTTTCACCTTCGTGGTGACACACTGAGTTAAGAGGAAAGACTGTTCAGAGGACTGCCATTGTGCTTAGCAAAATGAATAGAAGCCTGTGTTACACAAACACGGGGCTGCCCTCGTTCATGCCAACAGGCAGGAATTCTCATGACACTTCCTACCGAGCCATCTTAGAAAGTAGTGAGCTCTTTACCCCAAGAATATTTAAACCAAGTTTTGATTGTGTCTCCCAGGAATGTTGCTGAGGAAGGGCACTCCCATGCCATGACTCTTAGGCTACCCCACCTCCTTAGAATTCCTATTTTATTGTTTTGTTTAGATTACCATCAAAGCTTTCCCCAAACAAGCAAACGTTAACGATACAGTCCCTCATGCAAAGAAAGAAACAGTAAGTTATCAAGTGACTGGTGTTTATGTTCCCGTGGAATCACAGACTGCAGAGTAGAATTGTGCTACATATGGCACACACAGGCAACTGACAGCTGGCCAACATCCACCAGCCCATTCTGATATTCCCAGAGTCCAACTTAATCCTGGCAATAAAACTGCTTCCTAAGGCTCTGAAGGCAGCGTCTTACCTATGTAGCACCAAGGGCTCCATAAAATAACTCACTGGAATGTGGGCCCATCATCCTTCACCAAGGTCCTTGGGGCTGGGAATTCAGAATATTGTGAATGAAAAACCATATGGCCGGTGTGCCATGTGTTCTCTAAACCGTGCTCATTGATGTCAGGAGCAACTCCTGGTTATTCTGCAGTAAGACGCATGGAGAGAGTCACAGAGTGGGATTCACAGGTTGAACTTGGCTGAAAACATTAGCCACAAATGTCTGTCAGTATTTCCGAGCCTTCTGGCTTTGAAAGTGTAAAGACTGGATCTGCAGATTGATTTGAGTTAACAGTGTTATAGCAGCGTGATTTGGGGGAAAGCTTACTCACAGGGCGCAGTGCATACAATGAAAACAGAATTTTTTGAGCAGATAACTGGAAACAATACAAGGTTTTAACAGTTTGCTTACATTTAAAAAAAAAAAAAATCCCGAGATCCACTGCGTCTGAGACACCACACCTGAAGGGACCGACCGGATAAACAGTTCTCTGCACCCAAATCCCGTGGGAGGGAGAGCTAAACCTTCAGAGAGGCGGACACGCCTGGGAAACCAGAAGAGACTGCACGCTGCACACAGTACTGACCCCAGAGGAAAACAAAAGCTATCTGGAACCCTGGGGCACGGAACCTCCCGGAAGGGGCGGCGCAGATCTTCCTGGCTGCTGAGGCCGTGGAGAGCTCATAGGCAACACCCCGCGAGCAAACTTGAGCCTGGGGACCACAGGTAAGACGAACTTTTCTGCTACAAACGACTTGCCTGGTGAACTCAAGACACAGGCTCACAGGAACAGCTGAAGACCTGTAGAGAAGAAAAACTACGCGCCCGAAAGCAGAACACTCTGTCCCCATAACTGGCTGAAAGAAAACAGGAAAACAGGTCTACAGCACTCCTGAAACACAGGCTCATAAGACAGTCTAGCCACTGTCAGAAATAGCAGAACAAAGTAACACTAGAGATAATCTGATGGCGAGAGGCAAGCGCAGGAACCCAAGCAACAGAAACCAAGACAACATGGCATCATCGGAGCCCAATTCTCCCACCAAAGCAAACACGGAATATCCAAACACACCAGAAAAGCAAGATCTAGTTTCAAAATCATATTTGATCATGATGTTGGAGGACTTCAAAAAGACATGAAGAACTCCCTTAGAGAAACACAGGAAAACATAAACAAACAAGTAGAAGCCTACAGAGAGGAGTCACAAAATCCCTGAAAGAATTCCAGGAAAACACAATCAAACAGTTGAAGGAATTAAAAATGGAAATAGAAGCAATCAAGAAAAGAACACATGGAAACAACCCTGGATATAGAAAACCAAAAGAAGAGACAAGGAGCTGTAGATACAAGCATCACCAACAGAATACAAGAGATGGAAGAGAGAATCTCAGGAGCAGAAGATTCCATAGAAATCATTGACTCAACTGTCAAAGATAATATAAAGCGGAAAAAGCTACTGGTCCAAAACATACAGGAAATCCAGGACTCAATGAGAAGATCAAACCTTAGGATAATAGGTATAGAAGAGAGTGAAGACTCCCAGCTCAAAGGACCAGTAAATATCTTCAACAAAATCATAGAAGAAAACTTCCTAACCTAAAAAAAGAGATACCCATAGGCATACAAGAAGCCTACAGAACTCCAAATAGATTGGACCAGAAAAAAAACACCTCCGTCACATAATAGTCAAAACACCAAACGCACAAAATAAAGAAAGAATATTAAAAGCAGTAAGGAAAAAGGTCAAGTAACATATAAAGGCAGACCTATCAGAATCACACCAGACTTTTAGCCAGAAACTATGAAGGCCAGAAGATACTGGACTGATGTCATACAGACCCTAAGAGAACACAAATGCCAGACCAGGTTACTGTATCCTGCAAAACTCTCAATCAACATAGATGGAGAAACCAAGATATTCCATGACAAAACCAAATTTACACAATATCTTTCTACAAATCCAGCACTACAAAGGATAATAAATGGTAAAGCCCAACATAAGGAGGCAAGCTATACCCTAGAAGAAGCAAGAAACTAATCGCCTTTGGCAACAAAACAAAGAGAAGAAAAAAAGCACAAAACATAACCTCACATCCAAATATGAATACAACAGGAAGCAATAATCACTATTCCTTAATATCTCTCAACATCAATGGCCTCAACTCCCCAATAAAAAGACATAGATTAACAAACTGGATACGCAACGAGGACCCTGCATTCTGCTGTCTACAGGAAACACACCTCAGAGACAAAGACAGACACTACCTCAGAGTGAAAGGCTGGAAAACAACTTTCCAAGCAAATGGTCGGAAGAAGCAAGCTGGAGTAGCCATTCTAATATCAGATAAAATCAATTTTCAACTAAAAGTCATCAAAAAAGATAAGGAAGGACACTTTATATTCATCAAAGGAAAAATCCACCAAGATGAACTCTCAATCCTAAATATCTATGCCCCAAATACAAGGGCACCTACATACGTAAAAGAAGCCTTACTAAAGCTCAAAACACACATTACACCTCACACAATAATAGTAGGAGATTTCAACACCCCACTCTCATCAATGGACAGATCATGGAAACAGAAATTAAACAGAGATGTAGAAAGACTAAGAGAAGTCATGAGCCAAATGGACTTAACAGATATTTATAGAACATTCTATCCTAAAGCAAAAGGATATACCTTCTTCTCAGCTCCTCATGGTACTTTCTCCAAAATTGACCATATAATTGGTCAAAAAACGGGCCTCAACAGGTACAGAAAGATAGAAATAATCCCATGCGTGCTATCAGACCACCACGGCCTAAAACTGGTCTTCAATAACAATAAGGGAAGAATGCCCACATATACGTGGAAATTGAACAATGCTCTACTCAATGATAACCTGGTCAAGGAAGAAATAAAGAAAGAAATTAAAAACTTTTTAGAATTTAATGAAAATGAAGATACAACATACCCAAACTTATGGGACACAATGAAAGCTGTGCTAAGAGGAAAACTCATAGCGCTGAGTGCCTGCAGAAAGAAACAGGAAAGAGCATATGTCAGCAGCTTGACAGCACACCTAAAAGCTCTAGAACAAAAAGAAGCAAATACACCCAGGAGGAGTAGAAGGCAGGAAATAATCAAACTCAGAGCCGAAATCAACCAAGTAGAAACAAAAAGGACCATAGAAAGAATCAACAGAACCAAAAGTTGGTTCTTTGAGAAAATCAACAAGATAGATAAACCCTTAGCCAGACTAACGAGAGGACACAGAGAGTGTGTCCAAATTAACAAAATCAGAAATGAAAAGGGAGACATAACTACAGATTCAGAGGAAATTCAAAAAATCATCAGATCTTACTATAAAAGTCTATATTCAACAAAACTTGAAAATCTGCAGGAAATGGACAATTTCCTAGACAGATACCAGGTACCGAAGTTAAATCAGGAACAGATAGACCAGTTAAACAACCCCATAACTCCTAAGGAAATAGAAGAAGTCATTAAAGGTCTCCCAACCAAAAAGAGCCCAGGTCCAGACGGGTTTAGTGCAGAATTCTATCAGACCTTCATAGAAGACCTCGTACCAATATTATCCAAACTATTCCACAAAATTCAAACAGATGGAGCACTACCGAATTCCTTCTATGAAGCCACAATTACTCTTATACCTAAACCACACAAAGACCCAACAAAGAAAGAGAACTTCAGACCAATTTCCCTTATGAATATCCATGCAAAAATACTCAATAAAATTCTGGCAAACCGAATCCAAGAGCACATCCAAACAATCATTCACCATGATCAAGTTGGCTTCATCCCAGGCATGCAGGGATGGTTTAATATCGAAAACCATCAACGTGATCCATTATATAAACAAACTGAAAGAACAAAACCACATGATCATTTCATTAGATGCTGAAAAGCATTTGACAAAATTCAACACCCCTTCATGATAAAAGTCCTGGAAAGAATAGGAATTCAAGGCCCATACCTAAACATAGTAAAAAATATATACAACAAACCAGTTGCTAACATTAAACTAAATGGAAGAAACTTGAAGCAATCCCACTAAAATCAGGGACTAGACAAGGCTGCCCACTCTCTCCCTACTTATTCAATATAGTTCTTGAAGTTCTAGCCAGAGCAATCAGACAACAAAAGGAGTTCAAGGGGATACAGATCGGAAAAAGAAGAAGTCAAAATATCACTATTTGCAGATGATATGATAGTATATTTAAGTGATCCCAAAAGTTCCACCAGAGAACTACTAAAGCTGATAAAACAACTTCAGCAAAGTGGCTGGGTATAAAATTAACTCAAATAAATCAGTAGCCTTCCTCTACAAAAAGAGAAACAAGCCGAAAAGAAATTAGGGAAATGACACCCTTCATAATAGATCCAAATAATATAAAAAGTACCTCGGGTGACTTTAACCAAGCAAGGGAAAGATCTGTACAATAAGAACTTCAAGACTCTGAAGAAAGAAATTGAAGAAGATCTCAGAAGATGGAAAGATCTCCCATGCTCATGGATTGGCAGGATTAATATAGTAAAAATGGCCATTCTACCAAAAGCGATCTACAGATTCAATGCAATCCCCATCAAAATACCAATCCAATTCTTCAAAGTGTTAGACAGAACAATTTGCAAATTCATCTGGAATAACAAAAAACCCAGGATAGCTAAAACTATCCTCAACAATAAAAGGACTTCAGGGGAATCACTATCCCAGATCTCAAGCAGTATTACAGAGCAATAGTGATAAAAACTGCATGGTATTGGTACAGAGACAGACAGATAGACCAATGGAACAGAATTGAAGACCCAGAAATGAACCCACACACCTATGGGCACTTGATTTTTGACAAAGGAGCCAAAACCATCCAATGGAAAAAAGATAGCATTTTCAGCAAATGGTGCTGGTTCAACTGGAGGTCAACATGTAGAAGAATGCAGATCGATCCATGCTTATCACCCTGTACAAAGCTTAAGTCCAAGTGGATCAAGGACCTCCACATCAAACCAGATACCTCAAACTAATAGAAGAAAAACTAGGGAAGCATTTGGAACACATGGGCACTGGAAAAAATTTCCTGAACAAAACACCCATGGCTTATGCTCTAAGATCAAGAATCGACAAATGGGATCTCATAAAACTGCAAAGCTTCTGTAAGGCAAAGGACACTGTGGTTAGGACAAAACAGCAACCAACAGATTGGGAAAAGATCTTTACCAATCCTACAACAGATAGAGGGCTTATATCCAAAATATACAAAGAACTGAAGAAGTTAGACAGCAGGGAGGCAAATAACCCTATTAAAAAATGGGGTTCAGAGCTAAACAGAGAATTCACAGCTGAGGAATGCCGAATGGCTGAGAAACACCTAAAGAAATGTTCAACATCGTTAGTCATAAGGGAAATGCAAATCAAAACAACCCTGAGATTTCATCTCACACCAGTGAGAATGGCTAAGATCAAAAACTCAGGTGACAGCAAATGCTGGCGAGGATGTGGAGAAAGGGGAACACTCCACCATTGTTGGTGGGGTTGCAGACTGCTACAACCATTCTGGAAATCAGTCTGGAGGTTCCTCAGAAAATTGGACATTGAACTGCCTGAGGATCCAGCTATACCTCTCCTGGGCATATACCCAAAAGATGCCCCAACATATAAAAAAAGACACGTGCTCCACTATGTTCATCGTGAGCCTTATTTATAATAGCCAGAAGCTGGAAAGAACCCAGATGCCCTTCAACAGAGGAATGGATACAGAAAATGTGGTACATCTACACAATGGAATATTACTCAGCTATCAAAAAACAATGACTTTATGAAATTAAATTAAGAGGCAAATGGTTGGAACTGGAAACTATCATCCTGAGTGAGCTAACCCAATCACAGAAAGACATACATGGTATGTACTCATTGATAAGTGGCTATTAGCCCAAATGCTTGAATTACCCTAGATGCCTAGAACAAATGAAACTCAAGACGGATGATCAAAATGTGAATGCAGATCGCTCCTGAGAGACACAGCCAGAATACAACAAATACAGAGGCGTATGCCAGCAGGAAACCACTGAACTGAGAACAGGACCCCTGTTGAAGGAATCAGAGAAAGAACTGGAAGAGCTTGAAGGAACTCGAGACCCCATATGTACAGCAATGCCAACCAACCAGAGCTTCCAGGGACTAAGCCACTATCCAAAGACTATACATGGACTGACCCTGGACTCTGACCTCATAGGTAGCAATGAATAGCCTAGTAAGAGCACCAGTGGAAGGGGAAGCCCTGGGTCCTGCTAAGACTGAACCCCCAGTGAACTAGACTGTTGGGGAGAGGGCAGCAATGGGGGGAGGGTTGGGAGGGGAACACCCATAAGGAAGGGGAGGGGGGAGGGGGATGTTTGCCCGGAAACCGGGAAAGGGAATAACACTCGAAATGTATATAAGAAATACTCAAGTTAATAATAATAAAAAAAAAAAAAAGAAAAAAAATCCCACATAGATTTACAAAGTTGATTTCAGAAATCTGCAGCAGAGTACTAGTTGACTCTGGGTGCAAGGCTAATTGGCCATTTTCCACTTCTCATTTTATTTTTGGATATTTTTCTTACATTTCCATCAAAACTAGGAAGAATTTTAGTAACAAACAAACCCACTTTTTTTGTGTGTCTTTTAGTGTCTTTCACTGTGGGCACTGGGGCTGCTTATTCATCCAGCCGTACCCAAGTCTGGGATGTATGATCATGTTCTCTGCTTGGGACTCCAGAGGGTCTCAGTCAGATCATGACCTATTGGAAAGTGCCTGGAAGGAAGCACTCAAATGACCCCATCTTTTCCAAAATGCCAAGGAGCCATAGCATCAAGGTTCCGAAGCCTGTTAAAAAGAATAAAGGGGCACTAGAAACCAACCCCCCAGTCTCCTTTCCCCAGCTCTGATGCATTACAGGACAGCAAGCAGGCCTGTGCCCTCTGAAGGCATCACGGTGCTGCAGGGAACAAGGCTTCATGCAGTTGAATGGATTTCTAGGAAAGCCGTTAGTGCAGTGCACAGAAAGCCAATTCATAACAGTGTGCTTACTTCAGAAGTCCTTTAGAATCATGACATCTGGACTTTCTGAGTTCCTGCAGCGTTTTTCCCCACTAGTCTCCCCATTATCCCAAAACGATTTGCTTAACACTTGGAAATGCTCTTGGAGGACAAGGACTAATCTTGTCGATCTTTGTAGGTGATGTGCTTAGCTCAGTGCCTGGCATAAAACAAGGGCGTGCTAATTCTTTTGATGGACTGGTGGAATTGTATAGAAAGATGTGATAGATACTTGTACGGCATTTGTCTGTACCTACGTGAAATGTATGAGTGTCTGTACCTGTGAAATATGCAGGAAGGTAAATATATTATTTTCCTGTGTGTATGAATAGTGTCTTAGTCTCTGTCACTCATTCATTTATACTAATTCATTCATTCATTCACTATAAAAGTCCCTAATAGGAAATCCCATAATGATTTAACTATTTGTGAAAGAAAAAAAGTATTAGCTCAGGACCTCCAAGATCAAGTTCTCAACACAGAGGAGATTTATTTGTCCCAGAGGGACGGAGGACAGGGATAAGAGACAGAGACAGGAGATAGAGGAAGAGGGAGAAGGGGAAAGGAACAAAAGAGAGGGAAGAAAAGAGACATGGGAGATGGGTAAGGAATATTTGTCTTGGAGGGGGACAAGGACTACCTCTGGATAGAGAGGAGACAGATGTGGCCTGTAGGAAAATGATGGTTTATAAAAGTAAAGGGAAACCCCGTGTTAGGATGAGGTGTTAAATTTTAATTGGGGAGGACTCATTCTCACCGTGGAGGGAAGGTTCTGCAGTTTCCAACTGCACTCCCACAGATGTAGTAGCATTCTCTGCTTATATCTTGGTGACAACAGCTACAGTTCCTCCTGCGTGTGCACCGGAAGGAAATGGGGCTGGGAATTGTGGTCTAGCCTTGCACTTCTGGAGTCTGTAAAAGCTCAGATTCTGATTCAGGATGCTTGGATTGTTGCCTGGGATTCTGTATTTCTTACAGGCTCCACGGTAAGGCAAATGGTGATACAGCCTGTGGTTAGAGTGACGGATCCCAGAGATGAGGAAACAATGTGCTCTCAGGTAGCTATTGTCCACTTCATTTTTAGGGTTATTTTAAAGCAGAAATCATTAAGATATTTTTTAAAAGAGCCATTTCCAAGATGATAGGCATCCAACCAAACCAAAGGACCAAAACCCTTCTTGAGAGGGATAAACTCTCCTCTCAATAAAGGTGGTGCCATTACAGGATGGAATCAGAGAGACCAAGGGAAAAGACTCTCAACTACCAGTTAGATGCACACACATAGCAAATCTCTCAGGAATGGCCAATGAAATCCCATAAAAGGAACATGGGTCTGAGAATAAAGCCTGCTGTAATATGGGTTGGCAAGTGGTTCTGAGAAACGTTTTTATTTGGGTTCCCGGTGCTTGTGAGTGTGAGTGTGCCCTTATTTGGAGAAAGTGTCCTTCTAGGTGTAACTGAAGGTTTCGATATGAAACAGTTTGAGGTTAATCTGGGTAAATCCTAAATAAATGGCAAGCGTCTTTATAGGGGTGGAGGGAGGTTTGAGACAAGCAGGAGTCTAGCTGTCATTGGGAAAGGGCGAGATTAGAGCAATACAACCCCAACCCCAAGGGATGCTGGGAGCCAACAGAAGTGAGGGAAGCGGAGAGGACCCCGCAGAGCCAGTCCCGCTCTGCCAACACCTGTCTTCCAACTTGGATCCTTGAGAACTATGAGAGGATGAAGCCCCTTCTGATTGTTACGACAGCCCTTGAGCACCTGCTCTGTGGTTGGTTGACGTCTTCACCACAACCCTCTAATGCATATCCAACATACAAAGCTGCACTCCGCCGCATTTATCCTAGACCATAGTTTGGAGTCTGAGAACTCATCCCCTTTAATGAAGTCACAGATGACTCAGCTGGTATCCCCCCCGGACCCCCCAGGCCAGACTTCCTGTTCCCACTGTGGTAGATTGAACTTCCACTATAACACTCTGTTGTTTCCCAGGAAAAGATTGGCCAAGGATGCCGAAGTTCAGAGAAAATAAGGATGTCATCAACATGCACCTGCTTCAGCCACAGAGAAGAAAGACAGCTGAGCTGCTCCGAACGAAACTGTAATCCATGTGAGAAGCCCATCTTCAGACTGTATGCCAGGGAGTTCCCTACTCACTCCTCTGCAGTGAGAATAAGGGCTAGGATGGGATCCAGCTTCCCCATCCAGTGAGACAGAGGTTCGTCTGCCCAATGCTGACCCCCATAGGGTCTGTGGGTGCTCATGTTACCAGAGCTTTTCCCTTGGGTTATAGCTGGGCCTGCTCTAAGTCAGCATCCATTTGCCAAATAGGACCATTTTCTGTGGGCCACCAAGTGCTCCTCTGGGGCTACTGAAAGCCAAGTTGTTCTCCCCCTTGTAGGCCATATCCTGCCACCCAGAAGGCTCTGGAATTTCTCCATCCACAGAGTTAGGTAACTCCCCCAGGATCACAGAGCTGTGAAGGGGAGCAGGGGCTCGAGAGACACTTGGCCACTTTCAGCGCATCCTCTCTGCTGCTATCAACCTGCTTTTGAGTCTGCACCAGAGCAGTGATGCCACGTAACCAAGTGAAAAAGTTGGGAAGGTCAATAAATATCTAAGTAAACCGAGTTCAGAGTTAGTACCTGCATTCGGCGCTTTCCTCATTGCTGTGACAACGTACTTGACAGCAACAGTTAAAGGGAAGAAAAATTCACTCTGCTTTTGGCTTTCTATATACCAGGCCATCGAGGTAGCTTATATACCAGACAATCAAGGTAGATAAAACGTGACACATCCCACTCCACACCAGGCCAGTTAGGAAACGGAGGGAGGACTCGTAGGAAGAGGCAAGGCAGACATAGCTTCCAAAGACACTCCCATCGGGACCTACTTCCTTTCACTAAGCCCCTCCTACTTTCTACCGCACCAATCGTCTTTATGGATCCATCAGGGGATTGATCCATTCATTAGGCTGAAGCCCTCAGGATCTAGCTGTCTCCAGAGGCTGCATCACAGACACGGCGAACCGTGTACTTCTCTGATCCCTTTGCATTTCTTAGTCCAACCGAATTGACGGCCCAAATTAGGCATCGCGGCACATCAATTTTCTCTCGTCGAAGGTGTTATTTTTGCATTATAGATATTCCTTGAGCATTTAAGACTGCTGCTTCCCCCCTATATTCCCAGACACGGTTGAGTTTTTCTTTACACATTTGCTTATCCTAAACCAATCACAACCCTTACTCTGGCTTTCCATACAGAGAAAAGAGTGCTATAGGTTTCATCCTGTGGGAGTCTCACAAGGCGTTTACATGTACCACAACACATTGGCTGTGAGTGTTGGTATTTCTGCGGGAATGTCTGGTGTCTCAGTCTGGACTTCTTGGTCCTGTTTTAGCTGCACACTTATGCTGGACCAGAACAAGTGGCCTGTGCACAAAAATGTTACTATGGGACATCCAAGTACACAGCGACCCCTGTATCTTAGGAAATCCCTTTCCAATCTGGGCACAGTGACACTATTGAGACATCATCTATCTTGTGGCTCCTGTGGTCTCTAGAACAAGGCTCTCAAATCAGATATTTACATTGTGATTCACAACAGTAGCAAAATTATAGTTATGAAGTAGCAACAAAAAATTATGGTCTGGGGTCACTGTAACATGAGGGACTGTATTAAAGGGTCACCATATTAGGAAATTTGAGAACCACTGCTTTAGAAGATAGGGGTTGTAATTCAAAGTGCTGTCTGGTACTTACTGGCTGGTCATTGTCCTTGGCCCCTGGCAAATGAGAGGGATCTTCAATTCAGCCTGTGGAGACAAAAACAAACTCGTTATTGGACTTTCAGTTCTGTTGGACATGTTACCTCTGCTTCTTTGCAGGATTTGAAGCAGGTGCTGGCCTAGAGGAAGAGACAGGAAGCAAATCAATGTAGGTCAAAAATTGGTTTATTTCTGGCACAGGGTGGGGGAGGGACTCCCCATCCCCCGACATGCTGTCCTCCTTCTGTCAGCATCCATCCCATCTGCCCTGGGGAGCTGAGCAAACACGCACGGAGTCTGATTTTCCCTTGTGTGCAATTGTACACTTTCCCTGGGCACCTAGGAAGTGTTAACCCAGGCTTCATTGGTTCTGCTCCGAGGAGTCCACAGGCTTGCTGAAGCCGGCTCGAGAAGGGATGGTTTTCATTTCCCTGTGACTTTTCCATAAAATATTTACTGGAAGTTTCATTTGTATACCACTTCGCATCAGCCACCACATTCTATTTGAGCCCAGTGTTCACCCTCACAGGAGGGATCATTAGCTCCATTTCCAATATAAATTAGCAGCCGAGACTCTGGGAGCATGGAGTAAGTGCTTTGCATCGATGACCACGTTTAATGTATTGGAAGACTCTGGGAATTATACAGGATACTCCCACTGTACCTTCTGGAGGTCCAGCAAGAAACAGAGTCCTCATACTAGTTAATTTGAGACTAGTGTAAATTGGAAGTTGTGAGCAGGTTGGCCAAGAAAGATAGTGGGACACCCGGGGGCGGTAGAAAGGGGTGCTGTCATTGTACAAAGAAGGGTAAAGGGAGGGGAGTGGCGATCGGAATGTAGAGACTGAGTGGAAGAGCAGCAGCTTTCAGCTGAGGCAGATTCAGGAGGGAGCTACAGAGGGTGGGACAAAAAGAGCCATCCCATTTGCTTCCTGTCCCCGCCCATCTGCTGTTGTCTCCAATTGGCTAAAGTAGAGAAGAATCCAGGAACGAGGAGCGATTGGTGCGATTCACGTTCATCAGACTCCTTGGGCCTCCCAGTTAAGTGGAACAGGGCAGAGGATGGATTTCACAGCTTGAAAATGAAGCTCACGGTTCGTCTCCAAAGCTAGGATTCACGCTTGATCTATGTAATTTTGGAGTAACAGCTGTGGAAGAGTTACTGAGGAACTTGGACTGGACTCAGGTCCTCTGATGCCCCGTGCGGCTCCTTGCCACACCTCTACTCTCGTACCTCAGGTCGGCCACGGCATAGGGAGGAAAGGAGGAACCCTGCTTAGGATTTTGTTCACTTGTGGTTCATTGTGTCTCTTTCATGGTTCCCTCTAGAAGTCATTTCTTCCGGGGTGGTGAAGAGCATTAACACCGTACCAGGGAGATAAACAATTTACAAGTTCCAGGTTAAGGGAAGAGTAAGAGTTGTAAACATCTAGATATGCAGCCTCTGTGGAGAGCTTAGTCTCCGAGAAATAGTGGCATCAATATCATTTATTTTTTTTTTACCATGGCATTAAGTGTTAAATAAACTAATGTACAAGAAGTCATCTTACAAACTATAAAAGTATAAGATCTGGTGTACTACTACTAGTGTACTAAGTTTAGCCAGCTACATCAACCTCAAGCGTGTTATATTTTGGTATCTCAGCTCATTGATATCAATTTTAAGATGTTAATACCTAATAAATGTAAGTTATATGATGATGGTTAGAGAGGAAAAATGGTCTACCTCAACTTGCTTATATGCTCACTTTGTTCGTTTGTATACATGTTTGTGTACTGAAGTGGAATCGAGCTCTCTACTGAGGACTCCCTGTATTCCTGGATCTTAGCCAGCTCTGAGGTACACGGTCCCACCACTTTATACCTCTCATCGGTAAGGTGGGACGCTGACTAGATCGAATTCCGCCATCTATAGGGTAGCCAGGGTGGCTCTACACAAAGCATGAGATCTTGCTTTGGTTTAATTGGCCTCATCTGGACTAAGCAATTGGGCTAAATAAGTGTCTTCTAGCTCAAAGATTGTACAAAACAGCTCCCTTAAAAACTATAATCCATCCAAATCTGACGACAACAAGGGCTTTAAAATGTTAGAGGTATGTTATTATATCTCTTGCATTTTATTGTCTTCTCCAATGGAGCTGCTTGTACAACAAAATTGCAGTGTCTCTAAAAAATAGCTGTCACAGAGGAGAGTAGGGAGGCCGGGGGAAATCTCAGTTGCTTATATGCAAACCTCTGTAATTTATTTGGTCTGACGCGTTTGTGTTTTAAAATATTAGGGAAAGTTTAAGTCAGTCTATCAGTGATTTCTGAGGGATGCGAGCAGTATATTATACAGAGAATGTTTTAAAATGTATATATTTTTAATGAGTGGAACTCTTTTGGCACTGTAAAAAGTAAAACTCAGGGTTTGAGTGACCTACCCCAGAGAAGCCTGAGTCAGCCAGGCAAGGGGCTTCAGCGAGGCAGATAGAGTACCCACCACAAGGCCACAGTTCTCTGCTCCACCCAGATTGTCCTGAGAGCTCTTCCGAGAACTCAGTGTTATCTGATTTCCTTTTTGTAAAGGATGTGGTAAAGGGGTTGAGTTAGATTTGCATGTCTGCCAGTTATGAAGACAATACAGAGTAGAAAAGACAGGATGCTTCCCTTCTAGACATGTGCTGTTGCAAAGAGAACTGAATGAAATGGGATGCTATTCGCACCCTATGTCACAGTGACATTATTTGATTCAAAGACAGACTGACATTCACGTGTGTGAAGTTACTGGTGTTTCAGGGCACACACATACCTGGCATTTGAAGCCTCTTTGGTCCTGACTCCCTGGCTATGCTTTGGGACAGCTATTTGCTTTTAGAGCCTTCGTTTACTTTTTTGAAACATGGGAGTAGTAAAACCAGCGATTGCTCCTGGTGTTTGTGAAGATGACAGAAGATGTCTGGGATACATGTGAGGAGCACATTTTTTTTTTTTCTTGCAGCTAACACTGGGAGTATCATTGAAACATCAGAGTTGCTACCGTGGCTGGTTTTGCTCTGAACATAGATCCAAGGGAAGATAAGCAACTGGGAGGATTTACGGAAAAATAAACAAACAAGAACAGAGTGGAGAGAGGTGGGGCAAAGCTAAGAATCGGAGGATGCCTACATCTCAACAGATACACAAAAACACCACGGACTTGAATTGGAAGATAAATTAAATGCCTTTTACTGCTTCCAAGTTTGAGTCTCCTGGCTCTATAACCACAAGTTCTCTGTCAGCCTCTTGGACCTACCTGGGCATAAACTGTATGGTGCCCTGAAAAGTCTACTTGGGTTGCTCTGGGCAGCAGTCTATGTACAATTAGTCTAAATGCTCCAGAAATTCTAGATAAGATTTAGATGCTCAGGATGATACGGTCATAAACTATCCCAGATATTTTAACGGTTACGTTGACCACACTTCAGTGGATAGCCACAAACCCAAGCTTCTGTAAGCAGCACAAGTTGTCCTTGATTGGTTTAAAAAACAAAAAACAAAAAACCAAAAAACAATGAGGACACTAAGTTCCGTGTGTTAGTGAAAGGGGTGGACCCGGGAGAAATTTGCAGAGGCAGCATGATCAAAATACATTGTATGAAATTTTCACAGAGCTAAGAAACATGAAAGAAAAAAATCCAGAAAGTAAAGCCATGCAAATTCAAATGGTTTTAAGTTTATGATTTTGGTTGGAAGATATTCATAGCTGCATATGGCCCAGTTGGTTGGACATAACTGAGCGTCTAAATCCTATACAAAGGGGCCAGAATCTGATTATTATTGGCTTCGTATTAGAAATCTATGGTTTCATTGTCAGCGTCCCTTTCGCTTTCTTTTCTCCGATGAATTTCTAAGATGAGGATTGAGAACAAAGTGTCCACTTTCTCCATCTTTATCCACACAGCTCTTGAAATCCTAGCAGAGCAGCGAGACAAGAAAACAAACAGAGATACAAAATAGGAAAGTGGAATTATGAATATTTGCAAATTATATCATCTCATACTTATGAGGCCCAGAAGAGCCTACCAGAAAACTCTGGTTACCGATAAACCGGCTACGGAACCAATAGATAAAATTTAGTAACTATATAATAGTAAAAACATGTTTTCTTTCTTTGAGAAAGAGAATAGGAAAACGGGTCCTTTTGTCATAACTTAAAAATTATCTACAAGTAAAAGTGGCCAAGGGGAAAGGCCTTGTGATGAAGATGTTAAAACACAGAAGGAAGAAGTTGAAGAAGACTCTAGATGTTCCCATGCTCATAGGTCAGAAGAATGAATATAGTGAAAATGGCCATACTACCCAATACAATCTACAGGTTCTACCAGTCTCTGCCAGTGTCCCAGTGATATTTAGAGAAATAGAAAAACAATCCTGAAATTCACACATAAGCAGGGAAGACTCCAAAATGGCCAACGTGATTCTTATCGAAAGCAACAATGCTAAATAATTCAGTACTTTGATTTGTTTTTGTTATTGTGATAATGAACAGTCTAAAACAAAGTTGGAAAGGAAAAGGGTCCTTAGTTTACAGGTAATAGTTCATCACTGAGGGAAGTCAGGGCAGGAACTCAAGGCAGCCACCTGGAGGCAGGAACTGAAGCAGAGGCCTTGGAAAAGCTTGATGTACATGGCGTGCTTGATTTCTTTCTTATGCCACCCAGGACCACCTGCCCAGAGGCCTGGACTCTCTCACATCAGTTATCGATCAAGAAAACACCCCACTGACATGTTTACAGGCCAATTTGATGGAGACAGTTCCTCAAGTGAGGTTAACTCTCTCCACGTGATTCTAGTTTGTGTCAAGGTGACAAAAACTAACCAGCATATTATATATTATATATAAAATATAATTTATATATTATATATGAATATATGAAAATAGAATCAATACTATGTGAGAATAGGAAGGGATTTAGTGCAGGGTGTGCTACTTCCTTGTCCTCAAGGCAGAATAAAGGTCATGGCAAAGAGATGCTCTGTGGGCTCACTTCTCAGAGCAAAGGGAAGCCCAACTCTATGACCAGTTAGGACAGTCGATTTCACATTTTTTGGATATGATGGTTTCTGTGATCTTTTTTTCATTAGCCCATTACACGCACTTTGTGGGCTGAAATCCATTTTTGAAACATAAGGAATTTGATGGGTATAAGCCATTAGTAGGTTCCACACTAGAACAACATGTAAAATTCCCAGGGTATCCTACAGAGCTGCGTATTAACATCAGAATGTTTGCTTCTGAACTTGAAGCCTGCCTGGTGCTTCAGAGAGTGGGCTAGGAAACAAAAACTTGCTTTATAAATGGATGAGATTTTGATGTGGATCTTAATCCAGAAATAATTAATACCCTTATGGTATCATAAGCAGTTTAAACAACTGAAAATATGTAGACCAACAAAATCACATTTCCTTGTCAACTTCGAGAACTCTTGCTGTCCCCTGGGAATGTGCCAGTGCCACCAAGCAGCTAGAGCGACGCATTTTATCACAGACAGTTCTATTACACATTCTCTGGTCAAAATTAATATTTCATGAAGAGAAAAACGTGCTTTACAGCACATAATTTTTTTTTTGCTTTCAAATATTTCTCATTTATTCCCAGAAGATAAAGCTTATAAAAATATGAACTTCTGCTTCTTTGAAAGTTTAAAAAACATCATTTTGATGACAAGGAACCTGAGCAGATATAGGAAATAGCCAAAAGCAAACTTCAAGTTGCTAAGACAATGTGAGCATAGGTCAGGAAAGCTGTGCATCCCAAACTGGGTCAAGGCTGAAGCATAAGGTCTGTTTAAAAATACCTACGATTGCTTCTCAGTCTTTTAGCTAAGATCAAGTGTAAAATGCCTATGAGAGAGATCTGATTCCCTCTCTACAATCACACCCATCACGAGTTGAGGAAGAAGCAGTATATGAACATTTGAAGAAAGAGAAGAGAAGAGAAGAGAGGGGGGGGAGAGAGAGAGAGAGAGAGAGAGAGAGAGAGAGAGAGAGAGAGTGCCATGCCCACAACTTTGAATAGGCATATTGAAACTAGTATTTCTTAGATGCAAACAGTTATTAATTTGCCTACGATTCAGAATTTTGCATAATTTTCATGTCAAAAATTAGGAAGTCATGATGTAGAGATGCTCATATTTAGAGGAGAATACTTGCTTGCTGATTGAATTTCTAATTCTAACCCTGGCTAGGGCAATCAGCTAAATTCAATTAATTAGAACAGTTCACTTGATTGGATTTCCAGTGAGAGGAGGCATTAAAAGTCAAATGGGTTACTATTACAGATGGTTTTTGAGGAATGGAGGAGAATTCTTTTTTCTAGTTTTTCTGATATTAAGCATGAGGATATTTTTAAAATGATTTTGCAACTGCCTTGGTAACAAGTCACTTCCCTTAAGCATCTTGAGGAAACATGGGAGGGCAGGTATTTGTTCTCTTGGAAAGATTTAGAAAAGGTCTCTAACGCACTGATGCAATCTCTTGTTGTTTTTGAATTTATTGCTCTTAGGGCGTCTTGATTTCAAAAGCCCTTGATTTCCATTTTCTCTTCTACTGTCTGCTTCAGCAGGGACGGTCCCCACACCAGTGCTCAGGTCTTCCACTTTCTTGCGTAATAAAAACAGGCCTTTGTTTTCTCCTCTTCTCATTCAGTTACTTTGTATTATAATCCTTTTTCCTGTCATTCCTTCTTTTTATTTTTTCTTTTCCCTGTATTCTCATCAAGCTCTGTTTGTATTATTTATGCTACTTTACTGTTCAGGAGAACTAAACTGTGGTATCTATCTATCTATCTATCTATCTATCTATCTATCTATCTATCTATCTATCTATCTATCTATTATTTACCTACTGTCTATTTATCTATCATATATCATCCATCTATTAGCCATCTATCTATCTATCTATCTATCTATCCATCTATCTATTATTTACCTACTGTCTATTTATCATATATCATCCATCTATTAACTATCTATCTATCTATCTATCTATTATCTACCTACTGTCTATTTATCTATCTATCTATCCATCTATCTATTATTTACCTACTGTCTATTTATCATATATCATCCATCTATTAACTATCTATCTATCTATCTATCATCTACCTACTGTCTATTTATCTATCATATATCATCCATCTATTAACTATCTATCTATCTATCTATCTATCTATCTATCTATCTATTATTTACCTACTGTCTATTTATCTATCATATATCATCCATCTATTAGCCATCTATCTATCTATCTATCTATCCATCTATCTATTATTTACCTACTGTCTATTTATCATATATCATCCATCTATTAACTATCTATCTATCTATCTATCTATCTATTATCTACCTACTGTCTATTTATCTATCATATATCATCCATCTATTAGCCATCTATCTATCTATCTATCCATCTATCTATTATTTACCTACTGTCTATTTATCATATATCATCCATCTATTAACTATCTATCTATCTATCATCTACCTACTGTCTATTTATCTATCATATATCATCCATCTATTAACTATCTATCTATCTATCTATCTATTATCTACCTACTGTCTATTTATCTATCATATATCATCCATCTATTAGCCATCTATCTATCTATCTATCCATCTATCTATTATTTACCTACTGTCTATTTATCATATATCATCCATCTATTAACTATCTATCTATCTATCTATCATCTACCTACTGTCTATTTATCTATCATATATCATCCATTATCTATCTATCTATCTATCTATCTATCTATCTATCAATCTATCTATTATCTACCTACTGTCTACTTATCTATCATATATCATCCATTATCTATCTATCTATCTATCCATCTATTATCTACCTACTGTTTATTTATCTATCATATATCATCCATCTATTAACCATCTATCTATTTATCTATCTATCTATTATCTACCTACTATTTATCTATCATATAGCATCCATCTATTAACCATCTATCTGTCTGTCTATCTATCTATCTATCATCTATTAATCTATTTTTTTCTATCTATCATCTATCTTTGTATCTTCCTATCATCTATTTACCATCTATCAGTAATCTCTCTTTGTTATCTATCTTATCATCTACTTATTATCTACCATCTAAGTATTGATCTTACATTTATATCTATTATCTATCAATAAATCACTTAACTATCAATCATGTATTATCACTTTCATTTTATTGGTAGACTATGGAACAGTATGCTTGTACATCTTATTGAGATGGTCCCCTATTTTTGTGTGAAGATTTATGTCTATCTCACCTCATTTTTATTAGACGTTAATAAATGGTGCCAGAATCTTACTAATTGGAGGTGAAACTGCTAGATCTACATTAATTGGAAATGTTTCCAACTGTGATTTATTTTTCTGTTTAATTAGTTAATTAATTAATTAATTAATTAATTAATTAAAGTTCACTTGGTGATATTAAAGGCAAATTTTTGGGTAAAGAAGAGAAACTAAGTTGCAAGGTCTACTCATTTATACTCCATAATTTTCAGGCTAGGCCAGGGAAGGAAATGCCTCTCCAGTGATAGCTAACCATCAAAGGTGAATGTCCTGTCGTCTTTTCAAAGTCATGTTTATTAAGCATTTGCTGTCTGCTAGTTGTTTTTCCACATCATTGTTTCACAAGAAAAACCTGAAGGACATTTGCATGAAGCTTCAAATCCAAAGAAGAAGCACAAAAGTGTAGGTAATCTAATCATCAATGGACTAGGAATAACGCAATTTATAACAGTAGGAGATAACAGGGACAGCACCATTTGCTGCATACCAGAACTTCGTATAAGGCACTCTGTTTAAGTAAGATTCCATTGTACAGTAGCAATCCAAATGACCCAGATTTTGCAATACTGAGCAATTCTGTCATTTTCCTTTTCAGCGAGAGCCCTCCAGAGCCCTATCTGTCTTGTATACAAACTGCACAGTGTGGGTACAGATGGGCTCAGCCCTTCCTCTGTGACTTGAAGCACATTTGAAACCCGACTGTGGGATTCAACTTCCTGAAGCACGATTAAGTATTTCTTTATCCCTTCTTTTACTCAGGTTCACCTGCCTACCCAGAAATCTCCAAGCCCAGGGATGCTGATCTGTACAACTCGACTCTCAGTTTCTCTAACACGAAAAATGAGGACACAGGCATTTGTTCCTCCTGGCTAATGGGGTTATTCTGGAAACCAAGTAAAAGCCAGGAAGTTAGCATAATCCCCATGTTACCATGTGCATGGTGTGTATGTAAATGCCATACACACTTGGTAGGTCTTGCCCTACCACTTTCCATTTTATTCCCTTGAGACAGGGTCTCCAATGAACCTGGAACTATGGTACTGACTTGCAAGCCGTTCTGTTTCCAACTCCACATTGCCGGGATTCAGGTGTGCCTGCCCATGCTCTGCAGGTGCTGGCATTCAAACTCAGGCCCTCGTGCTTTCACAGCAAGTACTCTTGACCACTGAGCCACCCCTCCAGCCCTATGAATAGACTTTAGGTTGTTGCGTAAGCATAGTAAATGATAATTATTGACTCACATCTTCCTATCAGTGTGGTGACGGATTCCGGAGTTTCTTGAAGCTGACAAGGAAAACATTCTAAAGGAAATAATATGCTGAACACCCGATTTAAAACTTTTCAGAGGGTCAGTACATCTGAGGAATTTTAAGACGCCACCACATCTATGACAGATGAATGATAAAAATAAATGTGAATATGATAAGATTAGCTTTATTTAGAAATCACCTTAAAATAGTACCCTGCAGAGGCTTGGGCTCCACTGACGTCTACAGAATTTCTTTAGGTCAAAATTCTGAACAAGAGAAACAAAGGAGTATCTAGAGCAGTGGTTTGGTTCTCAACCTTCCTAATGCCATGACCCTTTAATTTAATGGTGACCCCCCAACCATAAAATTATTTTTGTTACTCTTCTGTAATTGTAATTTTGCTACTGTTATGAATCATAACATAAACCTTTGTGTTTTCCCAATGGTCTGAGGCAACCCCTGTGAAAGGATTGTTTGACCCCCAAAGGGGTCATAACCCACAGGTTGAGAACTGGTAATCTATCTGTCTGTCTGTCTATCCATTCATCCATCCATCTCTCAATTAATCTATCAATCTATAAAATAAATCATCTACCAGCAATACCCATTACTATTCTCTCGGTGTGAATGATTACTAGACATTGGGAATGAATTTTTAAGTATAACATTTTGTTTCTCATCACAAAACCAAAAGGTAGGCACAACAAATCTATTAGATAAAGGGCAAATTTAGGTCTTTAGAGATACTCTTGACCACTGAGCCACCTCTCCAGCCCTATGAGTAGACAAACCTAAAATTCTACTCCTGAGAAGTAAGAGTCTGGATTGAAATCTAGGCATTGCTCTCCCCTAAGGTGGGTGGGTAGTGGAGTAGGGATGGAGACAGAAACAGAGTCAGCTGTGGGAGGGAGAGCAGAGCTTTCTGCAGGAGTACTCAGAGATGGAGTTCATCAGGAGCTCCAAGTCCTGTTTACAAGGGAGGGGGACCTTTAACACCTGTGGTCTCTAAGCATCTGCTAATCCTATTGGGACAGATGGCTCCCAGTGCCGGGCAGGGCATCATTCCATCAGTGGCTCAGCAAACCCTTTCTTGCAATGGCAGTTTTGATGCTGTGTCCACCTAGTGACCCATGAGCAGTAACACGGTTTCCTGTAAGGATGGCTATTGGGAAGAAACACACTAATGGTCTGAAACGACAACTCAGCATATGCGAACATCACAGGTGGCCACACAAACACCAGTGCTCGAGCAGAATGCTGGCTTGAGCTCCATTAGCACTGAATGTTCTGGAAGAAGTGGGCTTTTCGAGCTGATGTAGAGATGCCAGTCGCTAGGATGTCCATGATCGTACACCCTCTCAGAGATGGCCATGGCTAGGAGCTAGCCTCTAAACTCCTCAGAGAACATAGACCAATCTCAAGCAAGCGGTAGTGAAATTTCACCTTTATGCAGAGCTCAGCTCAGAGGACATCAAACGCAGGAGAATGTCATTTCTTGGGTTCAAGTATTTGGGAAGCAAAAGTCTGATGATCATTAGCAATAATACTTAACATATGTACTTTGCAAATATAGTGGCTTACATCTAAGAGTTCTTTATGATTAAAAAAGTTGTGTGTGTGTGTGTGTGTGTGTGTGTGTGTGTATGTGTGATAGTATGCGTGTACATATCTACCACTTTTGAGAGTTGGTTTGGATCAAACTCAGGTGTTCAGGTTTGGTGTTAAGCACCTTGATCCACTAAACATGCGCTTACACCCTGTATCTGGGAATTCTAAAAGCCATTGTTTAGTTTGACAGAAGGTGCTAATAAGGACACACCACCTCAATAGATGGGGAGAGAAAGGTCTTTTCCTTGGAGATGCATACATAGCACCGTGGTTATGATAAATAATGTGTTGTGTCTTTTACAGTCACCAATAGAGAGAACTTTACTTGTCATTACCACAAAAAGCAAGGACTGTGGGGGGAGGGGTTAGCTATTCTACATTGTTTTATTTCAAGTGTTTTCCTCCCACCTCTGTGTGTGTGTGTGTGTGTGTGCATGTATATGCTTGTATGTGTGTATGTGTGTACATGTGTGTATGTGTGTATATCTGTGTACATGTATGTGTGTACATGTGCGTGTAAGTGTGTGTGCATGTATGTGTGTGCATGTGTATGTGTGTGAGAGTATGTATATGTGTGCAGATGTTAGAGGCTGACTTTATATGTCTTCCTCAATTGTTCTTCACTTGGATTTTTTTTTAAGATAAGGTATTCCACTGACTCAGGAGTTCATGAATTCGGGTAGATTAGCAGCTAACAATCCCCAAGGATCCTTTGTCTCTGCTTCTCTAGCACCGAGATCGTATACATGCTCTGCCACATCTGTCATGTCTCCAGCTGTTAGATAGGTGCTGGAGATCTGTTTCTCATTCGTATGCAGCCAAACTAAGCCACCTCTCCAGCCCATCCATATTGTGTTTGTGAATCACAGTATTTCCTTTTACTACATAAATATTTGCAACTGTATTTTGTCCCTTTTTAATTAAAAATAAGAAGGGATGGCTAAGTTATGGGTGAGTATGACTTGGGTTCACCTGGGTGTAATTGCTGATGCATGTGTGAAATGGACAGTACATAGACTAGCCTAGGCCCTTGGTGTTTTCTTGAATGAAGTAAGGTAAGTACACCCAATAAATTCTAAGGACCAGGGACATTGTCTGACGTTCAACATCCTCTCATATGACCATCTAAATTGATGGTATTTGGAAGACATGATTAAATTAACCAGAACAGGGCTGGAATTTAGTCAATGGGGACAGTACTGGCTCAGTATGTGGGAGTTCTAGGGTTTGATCCCTAGTACCACATAAACCTAGTGTGTGGCACCTTGTGTGGCCTGATCCCAGCACTTAACTAGAGGCCTGAAGGTCAGACACTCAAAGTCATTCTTAGCTATCTTGTAAGTTGGAAACCAGCCTGGGCTACATCTTCTTTCTGTTCAGTAACTTAGTCCCTTAATCTCTTGCTAGGATGGTTGGTGGACATGACTGAGTGAACCCAGAAGCCCTCTGCCCTTGATAGAGCTTAGCAGTTGATGTGGTGAGGGATGCTGACCTGTTTGTGTATGTAGCAAGATTCTGAGCAGGATGCTTCCAGCTCGCATTCTGATGTCCTGTCTTTGAACTTGAGCGTGGTACAACATGGCTGCTGTTGATACACTTGCTGGGTCTCTTTGTCAGTCTCTTCTTTGTCAGACCCAGTGACTAAGTTTGCTGTCAACCTCATAGCTACCGACCAAGTGTCAAAATGACTAAATGCCAAAAGCATGTAAGTGAAGATCAAAGAGGTTAATCCACTTACCCAAAGGCATTTTAACACATGCTAGCGTCATGCTCAGTTTAGGGAGGAATCTCAAAGCCTTTACTCTTCGCTTTACCTTGCAGTTTAATCAAATGAAATCCTCTGAGTTTCAGCCTCAATATCTTTTGCTGTTGTTATAATGTTTGCCCCACATACTTCGTTAATTTGTTAAGATCATTAAATGAGGACCCAGATACTCAAAGGCTCCATACCAGGCTGTGGAACTTTGGTATATTACTAATTTTTAATGAGATCATTACAATGAAATATTTGTACATTGATATATAATAACAAATTTTATGGTAGCTGTGGACTGCTTATGAATGGAGTTGGATCTGATTTGAGATCAGGAAAAAGGAATGGCAGAGAAAAAAGAAAATGTTTACTGAATGTGTCCTAGTAATTATAACTATGTACTGAGTGTCATGTATTTATAGTACTTCGCTTAATACAAATATTAATAAGACTAAATAATTATCAATCTCGGTCTTTGTTGATGTCGTCCTATTATAAAGAATTGGGCTGGAGAAATGGCTCAGTGGCTAAGAGTGATAGTCGTGGAAGCATATTGGCCTTTGTTTAAATTCCCAGAACTCACATAAAGCCTGGAGCAGTGACTGAATGACTATAATCCCAGCACTTGCAGGGTGAGATGAGATCAGAGACAAGAGGATCCCCTGAAACTCCTGGGCCAGGTAACAAGTACAGCAGCAACGATGAAGACACAGCTTCAAACAAAGTTGGAAGGCCAGGACCAAAGCACGCCTTTGTTTTCTTAACTGCCTCACACATGCCATGGTCTGCTCACCCCTCCCCCTAACTGTCACAGAGAGAGAGAGAGAGAGAGAGAGAGAGAGAGAGAGAGAGAGAGAGAGAGATTGAGAGAGAGAGAGAGAGAGAGAGAGAGAGAGAGAGAGAGAGAGATAGAGATATCAAACTTTAAGAATGCAGGAATGGAGGAATAGAGATAAAGGAACATACCCAGAGAGTCAGAGTGTCAGAGTTAGGACCATGGCCCACTCAGTCACCATCAAATTCTACAGTTTCCTAGCCAGTACTAGACTCAATAAAAGCAAACCAGAAATGGGGTTTTAGGCCAGAGCTCACCAGATGGAACTGAAAGTGATAGTCCTTGGCTTTATAATGGCCCTGGTCATGGAGTCATCTGAGAGGCCGTCTCCTCGGGGAAGGGGAAGGGGGGCAAAATTGCCACCATGAAAATATCTGGGCTCAGAGAGGATTCCTGGGAATGAACTCAAGGACATATTCTACAAAGCTGTAAACGCACACTGCTCACTTTTAGCAAAAATCACTTGGGTGAAATCAGTTTAGGTTTGAATTTTGTTTACTGAATTCATTGTTGTGTCAACAACTTTGACCCTGATCCTTGGACCTCACAAACTCCCATCTGTGAACCAGAGAACACGATCCCTCTAAGGCTCAAGGCAAGTGGGAGGGTTAAGTGAGTTAATGCAAGAACCATCGCTGGCTGGAGCCCAAGTTAAATCAATGCACTTTTCCTTCATACCTCTCTAGGGTTCATTTTATGTGAGGCATCTGGGAGGATTTCTAAAGGTTTCTGTGGTGCGCCTCCAATTAGCCAGAACTACCATTGTCTTCTGGGGCTTCGAAATGACCATTCCCTGTAGTTTGCCTGAGTCCTGGAAATCGAAGGACACATCACTGAGAGAATGGGGGCTGTGCTAAAATTTAGACAAGAGTGACACTCATAAAAATCATAAAATGAGTATCAATAAATTCCAGTCACATTTATCTTCCTAAGCCAATGTCTCCACTTTGATGACAATCCTTATTTTTTTTTTCTCCCTCATTCAAGTTTGTTGTCACAGCCTTCTGAGAAAAACCTGGAGGAGTCGCCTTCAGGCAACAATGGAGGGCAAGCATTTTATCCTTGCTTTATGTAACTCAGGCTCCCCTGTCCTGGGAAGGGAGCACATTTGCCTTATTCTAAAGCCTACATCTTCTTCAACAAAGCCAAAAGAAAACCATATTAACTTAGAAAATACATACATACATACATACATACATACATACATACATACATACATATACACGTATTTCCCAGGGCTAAAGGAGTTAGCTTCTTCTTTGAATGACCTCCTTCTACTGAGGCTGCCTTTCTGGGACACTCCTCCATTGGAGGTTAAAAACACTGCAACAGACTTTGTCTCTTGATTTTAAGCAACATAGGCTTGGGGGTGGAGGTATTTAAGCACCAGGAAGAATAGACTGAAAAGCCTTGATCTTGCATTATTTTATGGGCAGACATCTGGAGTTCTTTCCTAGCAGAATTGAAGGCATCTTCAAAGCTGACTGAAGAAGCTGGCTTCCTTTTTGCCCATTTGATGGGATATGGGAAGTCCAGGCTCTCCCAAACCCCTTTTTCTTATCTGTGTGAAGCTCTTTCTAACGATCGCTGTGACGGTATGGATCAAGAGACACATGCTCAGAAAGAGCTGCTCTGTTTAGTTTACCTGATCAGCCTTCGTTCAGTCAAGGGCTCAGCGTTGAGACAGCTAGATCCTGGAAAGGGAGTCCATGGTTGCATCCTGGAGAGCTCAGGGTAATATGTAAGTCAGGATTGACATGTTCTCCTCCCTCAGCAGATTCCTTTAGCAGAGACCGCCTTGTATGTACCTGTTAGTTTTGGTTTTCTGAGAAAGGCAGCCACAGACCTGGGCAGTTTGGCCACATAGCAGGCCAGACTTCCTCTTTGTGAGTTGTGGTACTAGCTTTGAAGGTGTGGAAGCTGTCGAAGCTGACCTCACGCCATACAGATTCGTGTGCAGCCCTTCACAAGAATCAGAACATGTGACAGCAGACTACCGAGTGACTCAAAGTGAGCTTTGCCTCTTGGACATATGGACTGTCTTGTAATTACAATGCCTCCCTAAACTCCTAAGACACACGCATTTCTCAGGGAGTATTCAGCAGACACAGAAGAGAAGTGTTTGGCTCCTATTCTTGCTGTGTTATTGATGATGGAATCATAGGTAATTCTCATATCCATGAGCAAAGTCATATAACATTATAGACTCAATGTATGTCAATCTGTTTCTTCCTTAACCTCAATCTATTTAAGCTGTCCTCTGGAGTACCCATTATAGTGGTCCTAGGTGATTTAATGTTATTTAAATGGATTTCATTGATGTTGAATTTTATAACAGATTCCTACACTATTTAGAATAAATTCAAAGTTTATTTCTTTTGAGTGGGGATAGCTCTGGTTTTGACTTAATGAAGGAAACACTAAAATAAGCTCTGATAGGGTGTTAATTATGAGCCAAACATTGTACTAAGCAGATTTAGGTGCCAACCTATTTAATTTGCCAATAACTATGTGAGGAGAATATTCTTTATTTCATTTTGTAATTGTGAAAACTGATGCCTAGAGAGATAGACACAATTCATTCTCTTTATCAACGAGCCTTGACTGCATCGGGGGCTTAATACAAGGTTGGTTTCCTGGCTCATCTGGCAGGTGAGTCAGGTTAGTCAGTTGGTTGTTTTGGTCTAGACCTGTCAAAGTCTGTTAGGCTTTGCACACCAGTGTCCCACATAGAGTTTTGGCTTAAACAACTCTGGAAGCTGGAAGCCCAAGATCAAGCATTTTTGGTTTCTTCCTGGGCCTGTTGAGGGGGAAATGTGTATTTGGCATCTTCTAAGCTTGTAGATGGCTGTCTTTCTTTTCCTGCACCATCCTCTATGCATCTGTTCAAATTTCTCCTTCTTAAAGGAGCCAGACAATCTGGGTCAGGACTTGCACTATGACCTCATTTTAAACTCATGTCTCTGTAAAAACCTTCTGTCCATATCAGTCACATTTTGATATACAAGGTGTTAGGATTACTAAATAAGAAATTTGAAAGGACGTTCTTCACCCATGCGAGGGAGTCTACACTGCCCCTCATCCTTCTGCAGACTGTCCAAGGCTCTTTTCCTGAAGTCTGGGTACAAGAAGGGAAGCCATACACACATGCCTTTTTTTTTTTTTTTTTTTTTTTTTTTTTTTTTTTGGTTCTTTTTTTGGAGCTGGGGACCAACCCAGGGCCTTGCGCTTCCTAGGCAAGCGCTCTACCACTGAGCTAAATCCCCAACCCCACACATGCCTTTCTTAAGTCTCTTCTCATTCTGTTTGTTCAGGTCTCATTGACCAAGGCCAGGCTCCTGGTTTGTTTCATCCAGAGTGAATCTGGAGATACTTTCTCAAAAGAGAGATGTGGACAAGTAAGTTATAATGGAAAGGCTCATGCTTACAGTTAGTCTCAGGACATTGAAAAGTCAAGTCCAATATAAAATACCCATTAAAGAAGAATTAAAGATTGGTGGGAATATGGTTATATGTGATGCTTATTGCTTTTTTAAAATAGAAAAATAAGTCATCCATTATATATTAAATATTTATTATCAGGACTATATTTCCAGCCCTTGGGGGGGTACATTGGAAGCAGGATCTGAAGTTCAAGATCATTTTTTACAGTGTGTGTTTGAGCCAATCTGGACTCCATGAAATCCTGTCTCAAAAAGCAGAGAACAATTACTATTTGCCAAACACACTATTAGGTGCTGAAATAGAATTGGATTAAACACATACCTGCTCTTTATCTCTCACAGCTTACTTTTCTAAGGAGTCAAAAATGAACAAGCTTTACTAACATAGAACTATCGATTTCATTCAATGCAACAAGGTGGGCCTGCTTCTACAATCATCTGTTATTGATGTCTGGCTCCTTCTGCCTACTACCTGCCAGGCACTGGGTCAGATGTAGAGGCTCAAAGGCAAAAATGAAAAAAAAAAAACAAAAACAAAAACAAAAAAAACCATATTGTTTCTTCATGGGGATAGTAGCCCCGGAAGTATTAAACGAGAAATGCTAAACATGGTAGTTCTTCTGAGATAGGAAAACAGAGGTTCTCACATGTGTGTGACAGGCTTGTTATTCCCCTACTCTGGGTTCAGAAAATACTTCCTTTGGGTAGGTGATGATGAAGGCTGAGGTCTCCATGATGGGTGAGGATTTGCTAGACCAGATGAAGGGAAAGAAGGAAAATGAAGGGTGAAAGAAGAAATGAAGGGAAGGAAGGAGGGAGGGATGCAGAGAGGGGGAGAAGGAAGGGAGATAGGGATGGAGGGATGGCATGGGAAAGCATCTGAAGTCTAAGAATTGTTTATCTGCATGCCAGGAGCGTAGCCAAGCTCACTGAGGAACCTATAAAGCAACAAGCTACGGGAATGCAGAAGGGACAGGAAGATGGTGGCCTGGGAACAGCAAGGCAGTGTAACTCACTCAGCGAAGGACCACAGCCCACATTCCCCTTGGCTGCTGTCTCTCATGCTGTACACCTTGACAATCTCCCTGCATCCTTCAATTTGTTGTTGCTGATTTTATGCTAATTTCTGCAAGAGTTCTTGCCTCTTGTCCTCCATGCTCCCTCCCCAGCTGCATGGTCTATTAGGTTCATGAGCCTTGCGTCACCAAAGGGTAGGTCAGGAAAATTCACTGGAGGCTGGGTTTGAACACTCAGGTTCTGAGTATCCGGCTGTATTGCTGAGGGGATGCCTGGCTTTGAAAAGAGTATAATCCTTTTGTTTTCCACAAGAAGCCTGGGAATGAGAGCATGCAGTTGGAGGCATGGCTGTGATGGCTGAAGAGGTGGCTGCGAGGATTCCAGGTCTGTGCCTGGCTCACACTGAACATCAGTACCTTTCCTTCTCTCTGGGGCTCTTGAAGTCATGAAAAGATGGGGACTACCAGTCAACTCACTGATGGACAAGTAATAGGCTATACATGTGGAGAGAAGGTGTGTGCTACAGCAGAGTTACGCATGGGATGGAAGAGTATGGTTCTGTGCTGCTGCATGACTGAGGGAGTTTATTGCAGTTTCTTTCTTGATAATTTCTCTCAGAGCATGGAACCCTTTAACAAATAGGACCATTGATCCAGGGATTTGGAGAAAAAAGGCTTCCTTTCAGCCTGTTGGGAGGCCAAGGTTGAGGCTGGGCACCTTTGGAGTTACACTGGCTTAGCCCAAATTCTGCCTAACCCCTTTCCTCCCATTGAATGAAATCAGGCAAGTTACCAGGCTTAATTTTCTCTCCTCTTTCTCATAGGACAGGCTGTGAACTCAGCACTACAAGGCAGGAAACTATAACCTCACCTTCAAATGTAGTTAGAAATGTGTGTCAACCATGTAAACAGGACAGCTTTCCACCCCCCAACTGTTAGTATGAGCTCAGTGTCCATTAAAATTTACAGATTAATGTATACTTTAAAATTATTTTTAATCTTTAATATTTTATAGACTTCCAAGAAGGAGGAATAAATCCAGAGCTGTGATGTAGAATGTCTTCCTGGCCCCTGCATTTCTAGAAGTGGATTTCTGGTGAGTAAGTACTCTGGGCAGATGCAAACTTGGTTCTACTTTGAATTTTGCAAACAACAACAACAACAACTTCTTCTTCTTCTTCTTCTTCTTCTTCTTCTTCTTCTTCTTCTTCTTCTTCTTCTTCTTCTTCTTCTTCTTCTTCTTCCTCTTCCTCCTCCTCCTCTTCCTCCTCCTCTTCCTCCTCCTTCCTCTTCCTCTTCTTCCTCCTCCTTCCTCCACCCCTTGACCCCTTCTCCTCCTCCTCCTCTTCTTCCTCCTTCCTCTTCCTCTTCTTCCTCCTCCTCCTCCCCCACCCCCTTCTCCTCCTTTCCCCTCCTCCTCCTCCTCTTCCTCCTTCTCTTCCTCTTCTTCTTCCTCTTCCTCTTCATCTTCGTCTTTGTCTTCATCTCCTTCTTTTGGGAATAAGAAGAGTTTAAGTGCTAAAAGAAATGGATTGTTCTGGGTAAACACCCTGACACCTCTTGTTATTCAGTTTACTGCTTGCAGCTGGTGCTGCTTGCCAAGTCCAGGTTCCTGTCAGACAGCCAGTCTCAGGCTGCTGTCAAGAGCTGCATTTGCACTGTGCAGCTTACGTGTACTCATACCCCACAGACATGAGTCAATTTTCTACATTGTGGGGGAAGAGGTGTGGTGTTTATTGAAAAAGTTTGTCTTTTTCTAAGTACTGTCTCCTCAGTGGATCAAAATCCACTTAAAGATTGCAAGAGAAATCCTGCACGGAACCTGGGTTAATTAGCATTCATTTTCCTGGTTTCTTACAGTTTAGCATCTGCTCATTCCTGGTGCCTCAGGCAGCTGGACACTGGGCACAAGGGCAGAGAGGGACTTGGCTTTCTCTAATTGTGTTCTCCTGTTATCTTCTATCTTGTGGTCCCAGGATGCACCTTGTGAACCCTCAGTCCACCACAATTAACTGTGCTCTTTTTCATATCACAGTAGTATCTTCCAATTGGAGCATTTAGGTTTGAATTTAAGCTTAAGTGTCCTCCTCTGCTGGATTTCAGACAGGCTCAATTTTAGCTGGTTCTGAGACACTACTGGATACTTTTTTTTTTTTTAAAGCAAAGGTTAAATAGTTACCAGGAGAAAAGCTCAGATTTGAATAAGCCTGATCTCTTGGAGGACACTGTGTATCCGTATGCATCTTAAGGTGTTTCTGGATGCTGTTTTAGTTGCCTTGGCCTGGCATCCCACAAAACGGAAGAACCTTTACATGGAATATGAATGCTCATTCCAAGACTTTGCAGGCCCTGTGTGGGACAGTTCAGAGCACAACGCGATTTCTGACATATGTTTTCTAGAATGGCTGTATTACACCCATGTTTAAGTCCTTTGGAGCTGCCAGGGGAAGAGGTGATAAGCAAGGGCAGGCAAAGAACTCCACTAAAATCTTTGCCTCACACCATGTTCACAAGTCCACTATTGAACTTACAGCAAGCTTCTCCAGAAAGGTCTCATGGGTTAAGTGTCAACACTTCAGTTGAGTCAATAATTGCTCTTGGCACTTCTCATAGATTCGTGCTATAATAAAACAGTATGTCTAGACTGACACCATTGTTATTTCTGCTACACATTTGAAGAAGCAGATTCAAATGTTACAAGTCTTCCAATATGAGTGATTGATTCATTTACCTCCAAGGTCCCCATTGTGAGGACTGGAGGCTATTGGCACTCTTGTCCTGCTACACAGCATGGAATAGGCCATGGCTTAGCCTTGTGAAATGCCAGTGGCACACAAACACAAAATAGGTGACCGCACAGTGCCATGACAGAATGAAACAGGGTAAAACAAGAGGTTGGTCAGGACCTGGGCACTAGGGGAATCTACCTAAGATGACTTGAGCTTGAATCTGCGGAGGGAGCATGTTAACAGAGTTAGACCTGGGTACAGAAAAGAAGCCAATCAGATTACTCTAGAAGGAAGAGACTGCTGAGCCAAGGGAACACCAGGAAAGGTCCCCGACTTGAGTTTAAGCATGGCTGATTACAAAATCCTGGTTGGTGGCTGTCTTACCACCCCAGATGCCATTACATGAAACCACTCAGTAGTTGCTGAACTGAACTGATTATAGCTTAAAACTTGTTGCTTTCTATTCATGAGACCAGAGAGCTTTAGCGAGGTAAATGACCTCAAAGTGTACAGGGGAAGAGCTAAGACAGAGGCCAGACCCAAGCATCTTAACCCAAATCTTTTCTTGGCATGCCTCTTAATGCTACATGGTAACAACACTCAGAGCTAGCCATTTTTCTTGAGCAGAGCCTTGTTTAGACAAATCTGGCTGGGGATGTGACATCATCTACAAGAAAAAAAATTGCTATGGGTTGTTTGCCAAACATTTTTCCCTGAGGTTAAAAACACTGTAGTATTTTTAAACTATGCAAGCAAAATCACTCCCCCCACCCCTGCACACAAGGACCCAGTTCTTGCCAAGTTTGCTAAATTGGCAGGGCAAAGGGCCCCATACCATCTGTCCTCACATTGGCTGAATTCAGGTCTTGAAGGAAGAGTTGGATTAAGAAAAAGAAAAATAGCACGGACTATTGATGAGGAATCCCATGATAGGCTCTTAGGGTTAGCACTCATGGTGAACAGCCTGTGGGTGGGATGGAGACAGTCTCAGAATAGAGAAGGAGAGGAAGGAGGCTGAGGTAATACCCGTGATGGACCTGAATCTGTAGTGTTATGGAGACACAGGACTGCCCAACTGTCTCCCTCATTCTCTCTCTCTCTCTCTCTCTCTCTCTCTCTCTCTCTCTCTCTCTCTCTCTCTCTCTCTTCTTCCCATCCCTCCTTCTCTATAAAGGAGAAGGAAATCTCAGGTACTTTCCTGTCTTTAAGGCGTCCAGGAGCATTAGCAGCTGGTATGAATAGAGCAGTAACATTTTCAAAGCTCTTGCCTACCCCATGCTTTGTTTCATTTGCATTTTAGGCTATAGCACACCCCCACCCTCAGTATAACTTTTGAGATTCAAAGACACTCATTAAAGAATCTCATCTGGACCCTGGAGCTAGTGGAACACTGAGCAAGGATGGGTTCTCATCTCCAGCCTTCAGAACACTTGCCCAGCCTTTGCCTTTTTGGTCTTTGACTAACAGAGGAAGCAAAGGTATTGTGAAGGAAAGCATCAGCACTGAATTCTAGCCAGCAGTTGGGCTGAGACCTGATCCTAAATCTCCAGTTCTGACATGGATCCCATGTAAGGTAAACACTCTCTAGTTCTGGGGTCTCTTAGGAGACTGTAGAAACATGGCTCCTTAGCTAATGATCTTCTGTGCATGTTGGTGCAGCCATTGTAAAATTAGTGTGGACATTTAAACTAAAAAGCCAAGTGGATGGGGCTGAAGAGATGGGTTAGCAGGGAAGGATACCTGCTGCTTTTTGCAGAGGGCCTGGCTTCAGTTTCCAGCACCCACGTATTACTTTATAACTGTCTATAAGCTCAATTTCACAGGATCTGATGCTTCTGGCCTCTGTGGACACCCAGACTCACGTAATTCTCACACCTACGTGCAGGCACTAACAATAAAATGAAAAAAATCATGAGCAAGTCCCAGTGCCAGGTGTGGATAACACTTTCCAAGCTGGCATTGGCCAGTAAGGTTCCATAAGACCCCTGCTCCCAGGCAGTCCAGATGATGGCTATTGCTCTTGGTTACCTTCTTGAACTTGATGGTAAGTCCCTACTGCTAATGGCAACACTCGACGACATACTTGAGTCAGGGCATGGAGAAACCAAGCTCATACTGAGCTATAAGCTTCATCCCTACGGGTTAGCTTTCATAATGCTGAAAAGATCTCATAGTACTACTGGGGAAAATGTATTCCGTAGTCTTACCCAGTTGTGATTCCTGTGAGCTACAGTCATGACCGACTTGGCAAGATGTAGCTACTGTTAGACCAGTGGTACAGGTGTTATGGAAGTGACTGACTTCTTTATTAAGGTTGCTCCTCTCATGTCTGCTATTGTATTTGAGTCAAAAACTTGTGACTGAGTAAGTCATAGACCCTAGGCGAGAACCCAATACTGTTATTCTGCTAACTTGGCATAGTATTAAACCGTCCCCTATGTTCTTATCTCTCAACTCTCACCCGAGATGCTTACTTAGCAGTAGATGGTGATTAATACAGAGTTCCACAGCTAGTCAACATTTACATAATAAGGGGCTGTGATGCTCTTAGCTCTAAATGGGGTATGCATATTGTATGCCTTCCCACCAAGGTTCAGGGATCATTGTGAAAGAGACATAAATGTATTTGCACATCTATGTCTATTGCTTCACTATACTTAACAGCCAGGAAGTGTAATTAGCCCTATATGTCTGTATAGAGATGGCCAAAGTTGTACCTTATACTGGCAGCCCAGTTGCTCTGGTTGGTTTTGTGTTAACTTGACACAAATTAGAGTCATCAGAGAGGAAAGCCTCAGTTGAGAAATGCCTCCATGAGATCCAGCTATAAGGCATTTTCTGAATTAGTGATCAATGGGGGAGGGCCCAGTTAGTGGTAGGTGGTGCCATTCCCAGGGTGGTGGTCCTGGATTCTTTAAGAAAGAAGGATGAGCAAGCTGTGGGTAGCAAGCCAGTAAGCATAACCTTCTATGGCCTCTGTATCAGCTCTGGCCTCCAAGTTTCAGCCCTGCTTGAGTCCCTGTCCTGATTTCTTCCAATGATGGATTGTAATCTGGGAGTGTAAGCCCAATAGATTCCTTTTTCCTCAACTTGCTTTTTGGTCATGATATTTTATTACAGCAATAAAACCTAATTAAGATAAAATGATGCCAGGGACTGGGGTATGCTATGATAGACCCGACAGTGCTTTTGTTTGGAGGAACATTGATTTGGGGCCTTTGAATTAGTAAAGCAATGGAATGTTTTAATCATGGCTTAATTGGCCATCCTAGCAAGAACATAGAATAGAGTTTTGGGAGGGTGATTTGAACTGTTTGGCGCTTGGCTCAAGAGGTTTCAGAGAAGGATTTTGGTATGTTGCCTGGAATTCATTCTTGTGATATTTTGGTGAAGAGTGGGGTTGCTTCTTGCTCTTGTCTGAAGGGTCTGCCTGAAGAGATTTGGAGTAATTACATTGACAAAAAAATCTCAGACAAAGACTAGCATAGCCTGCTCTGTGGTTTACTCTTATGAAGAGCATTTAGATCAAGCCTAGCAAGCGTAGAGAGGAAATACAAAATGTGTTCTTCAAGAATTTAAGGGGCACCAGTAAGTGGAATGGAGCTAAATACTCTCTGTAAGGACATTAAATGGGACTAAAAGGGTGGTGGCCTTGGGGCAAGATCCCAACCAGCTAAGCTTATTGTTTATGCAGTGGCAGTTGTAAGAGAGATAGTTATACCATGTTAGACGTTACTATGACCTGGTTAATGTTTTCATTTGGGCATAAGGAGATATTATTGTATATCAAATTGACAAGGGGTGGATTTTGATGGCTATTCTCAGTCATGAACTTGACTATATTTGGAATGATCTACAATGTAGAACTTATAAAGGAGTTAAAAAAGTTTAGGTCGGGGTTGGGGATTTAGCTCAGTGGTAGAGCGCTTGCTTAGCAAGCGCAAGGCCCTGGGTTCGGTCCCCAGCTCCGAAAAAAAGAAAAAAAAAGTTTAGGTCTAGGCATGGGGGTAACATGCCTTTAATCGCAGCACTCAAGACACAGAGGCATGCAGATATCTGAGTTAAAGGTTAGTCTACAGACCAAGTTTCAGGGCAGCTAAGATTAGTCAGTAAAGGAAATCACTGAAAGCAGAAAGTTGGTGAAGATATACTAGAACAAAAGATCCATATTCCAGCCCCAGCTTTGACTATGTGGCTCTGGCTTTAGAGTCAAGAATATAAGGGGTTACAAGGACAACTGATGCTGGTTAGCTGGAGCTAAGAGATTAATGGTGATTTAAGATGAGACCAGCATCACTGAGGCAAAATCATCTGCAAAGTGTTTTCTGAGAGCACAAAGAAGCATTGCACTGGCATCTGGACTTGGTAATGTCTAAGAATCATGCAGGTGGTACTGCTTTTGAAGGCATGAAGGAGTCATGGAGAACAGCTGAGGTTTAGCACTGTGAGAGATCAGGAAAGGACACTGGGGATGGTGCTGCCCAGGACTGAAGGGGTCATGCAAAGAAGTTGAGGCGTGGCATCATGAACAGAGCCTACGAGAGGGTATTGGTGAAACCTAGCTTCAGCAGAAGACACCAGCATATTGGGGACACCAGTGCCATGGGATGATTAGCAAGAACAGCAACAACATGGAGTGGGGTCAGCCACAACCTAGAATGCTACAGAGGGCAGAGCTGGAGAAGTGACTCAAGAACTTAGGAGGAGCCCAGAAGTTAATGTGTGGATCCCAGTCATTGGAAGAAGAAGCTGTGAAGTTGAAGTTCCCTTGGAACAGAAAGGAGTTGGATATGAAATGAAGAAACAGAGTTTTGAGTTTTCCCAGCTGATTTTGTTCTTGCTTTGGTTCAGTATTTCCTCACTATGATGTTTTGGAGTGGTGATATATATCTTGTGATGTTGGAAGTAGGTGACCTGTCTTTTATTTTTATTCTATAAGGGGCTACAGGTAAAAGAGTGCATGAATCTTAGAAGAGACTTTGAACTTTGGACTTTTAAACATTGTCAAGTTGGTCATAGACTCTGGGGACTTTTGAAGTCAAACTAAATGCATTTCGCATTATGTTATGGTTACAAGCTTGTGGAGACCGGGAGAGTGGAATGTGGTGGTTCGAATAGGCTTGGCCCCCATGTGTTTGAATGCTTGGTTCACAGGGAATGGCACTATTAGGGTGTGTGGCCTTTTTGGAGTAGGTATGGCCTTGATGGAGGAAATGCATCGCTCTAGGGGTGGGCTTTGAGTTTTCCCGTGTTCAAGCTTTGCCCAGTGTGGAATAGCCTCCTCCTGGCTGCCTCTGGAAGAAGATATAGAACTATTGGGTCCTCCAGCATCATGTCTGCCTGCAGGCTGTCATGCTTCCTGCTATAATAATAATAATAATAATAATAATAATAATAATAATAGATCAAACCTCTGAAACTGTAAGCCAGCTGTAATTAAATATTTGCCTTTATAAGAGCTGCCTTAGTCATGATGTCTCTTCACAGCAATAAAATCCTAAGACAATGTCCATCAACAGATGATTGAATGATGAAAATATGATATGTATACACAATATAAATTTATTCAGCTATAAAGAGGAATTAAATTCTAAATTTTGTAGGAGAATGGGTGAACCTGCAAAGTATTATATTAAGCAAGGTAATCTGACCCAGAGAGGCAAATATTCAATGTTTTCTTTCATATGTGGATTCCAGTTCTCTTTCTCTCTCTCTGTATGTATGTATGTATGTATGTATGTATGTATGTATGTATGTATGTATGTATGTATATGTTGTATATACAAGTGCATATATGTATGTGGAAGCCAGAGGTTAATGTTGACCGTCTTTCTGGATTGTTCTTCACTTTAGTTTTTTGAGACAGTCTCTTAGTGTAGCTGGAGCTCTTCTATTCCACCAGACTGATTGCCAAGGATCTAATGAGTTCCGGGAAGCCATGAATCTCTCTCTGTGTGTGCATGTACATGTGTGTTTTAGTATGAATATAGATCATGAAACTGGAAAAGGGATTATGATGGGGAAAGGTTGTTTGAGGATGGAGGAAGGGAAATTGAGCTCATGCGACATGAAGCTGGAAAGAAGCCTGCTGGAGCTAGTAGAGTAAGAAGTGGGAGGGGGATGGGATAAAAAAGGGAGAGCAAGATGATTCATAATTCATAAAACAAAATGTTTGAAAAAGAAATGAAACACAATATTTATGGAAGTTACAAAAATAAAAATTAAAATAAAAATCCTACAAATAATTAATCAGATAGTGTACAAAGGGGAACTTAGGTCTTAAAGAAAGATTCGTTTGTTTGTTTGTTCATTATAGAGAGTGAATTCTAGATATTTTAAAGAGAGAACAGGAAATATTCTTGACTGAAGTGCTCCAAGAAGACTGGGGTATTGTTTCTATACAAATATGCCCTGTAGATCATCCCTAGGCACATATCTTGTGCTCAGGGGAAAAAATTAATACAGAATGACACAAGCTTGGCCAGGCTGGGGCTCTCTCTGTGCTGCTCACAATCTGTTCTGATCACTTTCCCAGCCAGCCATGTAAATTAGCAGATGGAAAGGAGAAAGAGAAAGAGTTAAATAGATTTTCCAATTTATGCCAAATAGTTTGAATATTAAGCTATCATATGGTTGATGCTAGGTCTCTGATGAAGGTACAACTGTTGTCTTGAGAGATTGCTCAATATGGATAGGATACTTCCTTTAAACATGATTGAGGGTGGGGAGGGGTTCCAGTACAGGACTGTTGGAAATGGGTAACAGTTTCACCTGGAAAGTGTCAGCAATTCTGGGACACTGATTGCACAGGGGTGGGGGTGGGGGTGTGGGGCGAGCTATTGGGCTTTCAAGACTGCTGTTTTATTTGGCTGTGCTTTAGTCTAGCACATTCTAACAATGGGAGCAAAAAGGATGAGAACGTGTAAAAACAGCTTGATAATGATTCTGTTGGTGTTGATGAGAGAAAAGACAGAGCAACAAGAATTGAGAATAATTAAAGACTGGATTTGCCAGTGGCACTTTGGCTTTGGAGCTTGTTATGCATTAAATTGTGTCTTCCGAAGGGATGTGCTGAAGATCTAAGGCCAATTGTGTTAAATATGATCTTTCAAAAACAAGAGTCTTTGTAGATATCATAAAGAGAAGATGAGGCGATGACATGATTCTTGGACAATTTGATTTCTAAAGTGAAGAGAGACACAGAGCTATCCAAGTCAAATAAGGCTGTGAACATGGAGAGAGAGATTGGGTATATGCAGACACAAGCATCTCCTTAGCCATTGAATGATGGATGAGGCCAGGAAATATCTCCTCTTGGATAGTTTGGAAATGCTGTGGCCTTGACAACATCTTCTCTTTAGACTCCTGCGTCTGGAATAAATTTCTTTTGGTGAAAACCACCTGGTCGGTGGTACTCATCTTAGGAGGCATAACAAATGAACCCAGACTGATAGATTTGCCACTTTGAAATACCATTTGGAAATATCTCTCTGTCTCTGTCTTTCTCTCTTTTGCTGTGCTATACAAATGAGGTTTATTATGAGGATTTCACACACAAAACAACAACAACGACGACGGCAACAACAACAACAACAGCAGCAGCAGCAGCAGCAGCACCACCACCACCACCACCACCACCACCAACAACAACAAGTCTCAACCCACAACCTTAAAGTACTCAGATATGGACACATTCTGCAAAATGTCTTCATCATCTAGGCTATATGTGTCTTCTTCCCTTCTGAATATTGCAATCATTCTTAGCCTCCTAGAGCTAGATACTGCATTTTCTTGGTAGATATTATGTGTTCTGCTCTGTTTGTCTTGTTTTGTTTTTTAACTTTTATTTTTTTAGGAGCTTGGATGCACAGGTTCTTGAATCATAAACTCAGATAGGACATGGGGTGGAGTTGAACTAAGTCATAACTGAGCTAGACCCTCATCTACTCTACATTATTTTCCATGCTAAACTCAGTGGCTTCCCTGTCTGTTTCTCTACAATCTAGTCTTAGCTTGGAATGACCTTTGGGTCTTCTGGTGACTGAAGCAAGAGTTGAGAAGCAGAATAAAGCCTTCTTCTCTTCACCACACCTTCAGGACTTTCTTTCCCCTCAGCCTAGTCAGATCAGCTTTCAAGTTGTAGAACTCTCCAGTCCCTTTTGTGTAAAGAAGTGAAATTGGTAGATGAGTTGTTTCTCTTGACACTGTGACCAAATACCCCATAAGAAGCAATATAAGGAATGAATGATTTATCTTGGCTCTCAGGTGAGAGAATACAGTCCAACATGCTAGGGATAGAATGAAGGAATGAGGTACTTGAACCTGTGGTGATGGGAAAATTTTCACATCTGAGCAGATCAGGAAGTAGAAAATAGGGGATGCCAGTACTCAGCAGTCTTTCTCCTTTTTATTCAACCTTCTCCAGCTTATGGGATGCTGCTGCCCACATTCAGGGTAGGTGTTATTTCCTTAGTTAAACCTCTTCAGAGACAGCTCTGTAGACATTCCCAGAGATCTGTGTGTCATCCTATGTGACTCTAAATTCAGTCAAGTTCACAATGAAGATCAATCATTACAGGACAGAAAGGTAAAAGAAGACAGTAGATAGAGTAAGAGAGTCTGCGTTATTTAGGATACATGAGCCCTTTTGTCTTTGCATTGCATTGGTCTTGGCCTTCTGTATAAACAGGCATAGCTCTGACAATAGTCATTGTCTGACTGGGCTTTGTGTTGTAGCTAATTCATTCCTACTTCAATGTCCATAGCTGGACCATTGAGCAACCACCACAGAGTACCCAGCTAGTACTGTGACACAACCCAGAGCAGGACCCACAGCCCATGTGAAAGCGAAATGAAAAGAATTTTAGAAGCATTGCATTCTATAAGTTTGGCATTGAGAGATTTGAGCTGTTGTCCTTCCATCCTCTAGGAGGACTCTTTGGGACATAGTGACCCATCAAGACCTAGAGAAATGACACAAGATTGTGAAGTAGTGCAATTACTCAGGTAAGATACAAAACAGACAGTGCAGGGTCATCTTTTAGTAGTGACCCATTTTTTCCTCAGTCTAGCCTTCCTAGGACCTTGTTGTTAATCAAGTATCCAGCCATAATGTTTTAGACTCTATTTTCTGGTCAATTCAGGTTTGACTAGTCTCCCTGTAAGTCGTATTAACAACTCCAGACTAAGCAGGTCACTTGTTAAAAATACACATTGCAGCACACCCCAGAACAGTAATGAGAATCAACATTTCAACTTTAGAGCCTTTGTATATAAGACAAAACCTTCTAGTGATTCACATGCACTTTATAATCTAAGAACAAATGCCCCAGAATAGGGTTGACTGAGGAAGAAGGTCAGGGTTGTTTGTTTTTTTTTTTTTTTAACAATACCTAACTTTTTATTTTCCTCTAACAACAGCCAAATCTCTAGTTTGGAATAGGAAATACATTTTCCATCCCTCAACCTATGAGACATTTGCTTCCCTCACTGAATGAATGTTTCCAGACACATGTGAGCAACAGTAATGCTTGAGGGAGACTACTTTAGGAGGAATTCATTGACTCTTCAGAACTGCCATGAGTGACTTCCAGAGCATCCATGTGGAACCTTCTAGACGTTGGCCCACGTCTGCTTCCACCCTGAGGTTACCCATGAGGAACTGCTGAGGAATCTAAGATCATTGGAGCTCAAGCAGGCAGGAGCTCCTTGGCAACTGTGATGATGTTTTAAGACTCTGCATGGCTGACCTACTTTGGAGGGCCCTCAGGAGCTGTCAGGTAACTAGGAAATGCTATTCCATCATTTCTGTTGGTGAGCAAAAGAAGTCATTGATGGTACTTACAGGTAAAGTGCAATGAAAATGCAATTATGGTCTAGAGTGGGGGAGGAGTGAGAGTTGGAAACTCACTTCTATCATGTTTCCTGAAACCATTCCCTCTGAAGTTCAAGAGCCCCACAAGAATGGCTCCTTATTCCTGAGAATGCTTTAAGTTGTCAGAGGGGACACTGTGTACAGAGAGAAAACTTTGCTTTTTACTTTTTCTCTTTCTCTAGATCTTACTTTTTCCCCCCGAAAATTAGCTGAATGTGGTAGATAGAGAATGGACTAGTTAGTTACACAGAAATGGCTTCACAACCCTCTTTACTGACTTGGGAACATTGAGCAAAGCACATACTCCTTCTCAACTTGTTTTTCTTCATTGGAAATAGGGTTACTTGCTTCAATTTTTGTGAGTTGTGCCAATAAAAATGAAGCTAATTACACAAAAGTCATAGCATGTGATATGATTTAAATACATCATAAATAAATAATCTTATAATCATCAGACTAGACACTGGGGATAGGAATTGAGTACGTTTTAGAGTTTGGGTCTGAAATGTCTCCCAGAAGCTCATGTTTAGAACTCCTGTTTTCTAGCTGCTGGCATTGATTGGGAGAAGGTGTGGCTGGTTTTGGATGTGGCTCCTAGGTAGGAGAAATAGTTCTTTGTGGAAGTCAGAGGAAAGTGTCAGATCCCTTGGAACTGGAGTTATGGATAATTTCGAGCTACTCTGTAAGTGTTAATTCAGATACTCTGAAGGCAAAACAAGTGCTCTTAACTACTGAGCCATCTTCACAGCCCTGACCAGCATGGCAAGCTATCCCTAAAGGTTCAGCGATGACACCCATATCTTGTTAATTGACCAAGAGTTGTCCATTTGGACTTATGGCTCATTTAACAGGAGGAAAACAATTCCTAGTACTAGAACCTAGTTACAAACCTCAGAGCCAGTATGGTCCAGATCTGAGAAGAGAAAAATCTACTACCATTTTACTAGGTCAGCATAATTCTTTACTACATTGTCAAAATGTAAGTGTAGCTATTACTCTTAATCAAAAATACTTATCTTTAAAGCAAATGGAGATCATTGCATAAAACTACAATGCAGAGAGCAACAGCTCATGGGAAGCCCAACCCCAAGAACACCTTTTCTGTATGACTCCTATGCCTAAGGTTTAGGGAACATCACAAAAGAGAGGGCAGAAAGATTCTAAGACTCACAGAACCAGGAAGTTTGCTATGAGACTCTGTCTTCTAGCCCTGGCAACCCAAACAAGATCCAAAGAATGATATTATTCTGTGAACAATATACAGGCTAACACAGAAGAGAGAAAATCTAACAGGTTGCTACTCTAGACAATGAACTACAGGCAATTAATGACTGCTGGGAAAAAGGAGCCTTCCCCAGGAAGGAACTCCCTATTTGATTATCTAATACAAAGAGGTCAAGCCTGAAACCATGTACACACAAACAACAACAACAATAACAAAAGCAGGTTGTACTTATTTATTTTTGTATCTCTCTCTTTATATATATACATATATATAAATATATCAATGATAATAAAAGAAAAGAAGACCATCGATTCTAGAGGGAGGGAGGGTTGAGGAGGTAGATTAAGAGATGGCACATGGAGAGGGTTAGAGTGGGCAAAAGAAGGAGGAAAGTGATATAATTACATTTTTTATTAAAATACATACTAAATTAAAAAGATAATAGGTCCCTGTGGTTATGCCTTGAAGGGAATATAATAGTGACTTTTACTCTTGGCCCTACCTCACTTGCACCCTGAGATAGCAAGATGTGTGAAATTCTAATACACATCCCCAACCACCATACACTCTCCTATGCCCTCCCCACCATGATGGATTGATACTTTCTATTGCCATGAACCCAAATATACTCTTTCTCCTGTAAGTCATTCCTGTTTTCTGTTTGACCATGGCAATGTATGAGTAGGTAATTCTGTATGTGTCTGTGGGAGCATTCATTATTGTGCTGATTTATACAACACAGACAGTAGCAAGCTGCAAGAGACAGATTTCAGTTCCCAACTATGATACCTTATCAATGCTACAAGGACATGCTAGCCCTGGAGACTGTTCATGAGGTCTCTGGCTATGTGGCTACACAATGCAGGATTATGGTGATGATTTTAGTGTCTTTGATAGTGGTGGGCTGGGGACAGGTAATAACACAACTTTCATACTACTAATTCTAGGACTTTATGCGCACACCACACCAAAGGTGTTTATGAACATGTTTTCTAGACGTAACCTGTGGGCAGGGTACATACTTGAGAGTTGATTCTGAGTCCCTGTCCCCAGTATAACTCCCTCAGTCACTGTTGGCTGGTAAGTGAATACGTAAGCAAGGAATCAGATGGATAATGGAAAAGGAAAATGTGCCATGCATGAGAGACAGATTTGGTCAAACTTCAGAAAGTCTGTGAGGCTAATTTTGTCCCTGGCGTTCTTAGCTTTTCTTCTTTTGTATTCAGATCCACCTGTGCCTTCTGTCCCTTGACAGAGCTCCCAAATCCTCATACTTCTCAGACATTTACTCTCTTTAACCAAATCCTTAAAGGGAAGATTGGGCAGCACCATTGCACATAAGAGGTGGAGGGATGGATACTTGTGGAGGCTTACTGCTGTGATTAGTTTTATGTGTTAACTTGGTCTATTATGAGGTGTCCATATTTGTTCAAGTGTTATTCTTGCATGCCTACAAAGGAATTCCTTGGTGAGATTTATACTCATTGTCTTCTCTGATTGGGCAGCTCTGGGCTCCTCCAATCACTTCAACACAGGAATAGAACAAAAAGACCGAGTAGGAGGAAATGCTTTTGCTTTGCTTGCTCGAGTTGGGAATTGGTGTTTTTCAGCATCCAGAGTAAGATATTGAAACATTAGCTCTTCTCTGGTCTCGGAGTTGCTGACTTCCTTTACTATCAGTTCCCATGGTTCTAGGAACCCTAGATTCAGCCAAGAGCTCTGATCTGGGCCCTTTCTACTTCCAGTTGGCTGATGGCACAGCTCAGGGACCTTTTGACTTTCAGCCTTTTAATGAACCAATTCCTTAAATTTTCTCTTTCTCTTTGATCCTCTTCATCTGGAGGACTTTAGTGCCCTCGTGGTATGAACAATTTAATTTTAGCAGAGATTAGAGAAGAAGCAAGTTTGGCAGAAGGAAGAGACGTGGCAGGATTTAATGTGAAATGAGATAGATGGAAAGTGTCTACTTCAGGATTGAAGTGAGCACTAATTGAAACGGTTATTACATGGTCTATATAATGCACCTGCCTTCATACTATGCAGCAGACACAATGAGTTGATAGCTTCTTCTAAAGGAAGCCAAGATCACTGTAGCTAAAAGAATAGCTGGAGTGATGAACCCTCACTAAAATCTAGGTTGCATTCCAATGCCTGGAAAGCATCCAGTTTGAATTTACAGAGACCCTGGGATTACCATTGGGTTGCAAGTAGGGCTTAGGTGGGATCCCATTATGCATTCACATGCTTTATGCTTTCCCAAAGCTCAACACTCATGACCTCATTCAGTCTCAGAATCTGACTTGTGATACAGGCATTATTTTTAACTTTACATATAAGCAAGCTCCATCTGCAGAGAAGTGATTTGTTCGGATGCAGAATGAACAGGCCCCTGTGGGAGCTGACACCTCCTGACTCTAAGCCATGTAATTTGCCCTTTAGTTTGTAGAGGTGGCTCCTAACAGAGTTTACAGCTTCAGATTATTTGGGGGAGCTGGTAAAGACGAAAGGGAAGCTGCCTACAGCAATTCCTGTGTCTTTCATGGTCTGTGTGAACTATGGCAAACTGTCATACTCACGTGCCATGGTGGAATCTGCATAATGATGTGTGTGTCATTATAGCAAGGCTTTGCACTCAGGGATAAATTTACTTACCTCTTTATTGTTTGAAAGACTTCAGCAGATAGAGATGATTCCTCCTCTCTGGGATGTCGATCCCCTTCTGCACCTGTGAAAGGCTTTTATTTCTTCTCCAACATGTGCCTACTCAACATTGTTATAAACTCCCACTTCTTCCACTGCCACCATAAATATGTCTCTGGAGCCATTACCACCCAACATCTCTGCCTACGAGTATGATGTTTTCATTTAATTTGTCAATCTTTTGGTGTTTTACAAGGAAATGCTTAAAATTTTGCTACAGATATTGTCTATTCTAGGGTTGGTTTCAGTCATTGCTTGGGCACATAAGCCAAGATATTTACTGTGGCTGAATGGCTGCTGGTAACTCACTGGCCCCTCTGTGCCAGGATGTGAATGGGAACACACAAGACCAGCAGCCATGGTAAACCTTCTCTGAATTCCTGGAAGTTACTGAGGCCAGTGCTAGATGCTGGGAAGATAAATAAAGCATGGTCTTAAGGGAACTGCTATGCAGGGAGAGGCAAAGTAAATGGACGGTTTGTTTCCTAACTGGAAGCATGGAGCTGTGGACGAGGGGTTGAGGCTGGCAATGAGGTTGTTCATAGTCAGCTCTTTGTGTTTGCTCATAGTCAACATTCACCTTGCTGTGGCCACCAAAGAGTTTTGTTCTTCTTTGTCCTTCTGATACCCTTTGACCAAGCTTAGCATCATTCAATTATACAGAGGGTGGGGGAACTGAGAAGCAGAAAAATGAGGTGAGGCCCCCAGTAGGTTCACAAGTCTAAAGTTGATCCAGTGTTCACATTTGTAGCTGCTTACACCATCTCCAGAGTGGTTGACCAGTAGGAGGACAGAAGGAAATGTGTCTTATGCAGACTGAGGTCCCTCTTCAGAAGCCAAGGGATGAGATGGTGGGGTAGGGGACCTCCTTGTGTGTTGGTTTGACAGATTTCTTCAGATCAAGTTGAATACCTCTTTCAATAATCCTCCTAAGGCCCCACCGAGAGCAATGATTAGAAACTACCTCACAAGTACATGGTTTTACAGTCTGAGTGAGCTCTCTCGGTGACTCACATACACATGACAGCCTGAGAACCAGCATCTTAGTTCATGGTGGACTGAGAGAGAAAAGCAGGGGATGCTTGTAGTTTCCATTCTACTTGAATAGTATTGTGTCTAAAATATGGATGGGCCTCTGTAGGCGCATGTGATTGACAACTTGGTCTTTAGTTGGTGGTGCTGTTTGGATGATGGAATCTTGAGGAGGTGAACTTTGTTGGAGGATATATGTCACTTGGGGGGTGGCACTTTGAGGTTCTATAGCCTCACTTCACTTCTCCTTTGCTTTCTTACTGCCTGTGGATGCATTGCAAAAGGCCAGGACAGACTCTAGCCTTTTTTTTTAAACCACTCCAAGGGTTAACTTTTTTTTTTTTAAGATTTATTTTTTATTTTTTTATTCCATGTATGTAAGTACACTGTTGCTGTCTTCAGACACACCTGAAGGGGAACTCGGATCCCATTATGGATGGTTGTGAGCCACCATGTGGTTGCTGGGAATTGAACTCAGGACCTCTGGAAGAGCAGTCAGTGCTCTTAACCGCTGAGCCATCTCTCCAGCCCGACTCTAGCCTTTTTGAACTATAAAGTAAACATAAACCTTTTCTACTTTAAATTTTCTTGTCATGTTATTTTATCATAGCAGTAGAAGAGCAACTGATATATCTGAAGTGACTGAGGAATCTTTATCTTTGACAAGCATCTTCCTCATCATCTCTTAACTTATGATGCATTTCTGCCATCCCTGAGTGCCTGTTCACATGGTTATAAAGGAAGTCTTCAAGAATGCAGATGGTACATAGGTGTAGAAACACAAATGTCACAAGGTGGGGCCTTACAAGTTAGCTTATTATCTTAGCCCATCAAGGGAACAATCCGCTGACTTCTTGCTTTGAGGATAAGAAGCCACTGAATTTGACCCAGAGTAACAGGGTCTGAATTTAATTTACGATGTCTTCATTTAGAAGAGATCTGGAGAATATAATTTGTGTGTGAAGGCATGGAACTAGGAAGGAAACAAGTTGCAAGTCCATAAGCCAAGGGACAGAATGATAGTGCATATAGGACGTGATTGAGAGAAATGGCAGTGACAGGTCGATGGGGTCATTCAGTGACAAAAAGGGTCTATGGTCGGATTTGGAGGTTGACAGGAGCAGCTATGGAGGAACAGATAGGAGAAGAGGGTTCTGCCATGGGTGGACTAGGGACTGTGGGCTAGACAATGGTACTGGGAGAAAGTATTGTGGATTTAAGACTCCAGCTGCGTTTATAGCAATGGGTTCTGGATGAGACTGACAGGTGGCCAGGTCAGCTGGACACCAATATTTCACACCACCAGTTCTTGTACAGGTGTCTGGAATTATGCCTGCAGTCAGGCCTCACACTTCAGCTGGGGGAGTTAGCAGCCTTAACTGAATTACTATTTATAAACCATCCAAAATAGTTGCTGGAACTTAGAAGCCCTTGTTAAATAAGTAAACAAACGAGACCCATCTGGATCACAGCTGAGCACTGTTTTCTCACTTGATATGGATGGGTCTGGGCAGAAGTATGGAGAATGAAGTAGAGAAGTCCGGTGCCCAGGAAGTCAGTGAGAAAGGACTATCCAAAAGAATAGAGGTGCTTTGTAGAGCCCACGCAACCAATGGAGAATGCTTTCAAGAAGATGGGCATCTACAATAATTCATCAGGGCAGAGGGGAGCCTAAGGATGATGCGGTGAAAGCCTGAAAGTGATTAGTCACTATTGGATCCACCCCAAGCTGAAAGCTGTCGACTGCATTGTGGAATTAGTAGTGAGACTAGTCAAATATCTGTCTGTCAGGCATGTGGATTTGGCTTTCCAACTGTAGCCAGAGGAGTTAACCCCACCTGTTTGCTGTGTGTCAGAAATGAACTGTTCTCTGGTCTATTCAGAGACTCTGTGTACCAGTTACTTTTCTTATTGCTGGGACAAATACCTCACAAGAACACCTTACAGGAGGAGAGCTGTCTCTGGCTTCTATTCGGGGGGTGCAGTTCTTCACAGAAGAGAACTTGCAGCTGCAGAAGTGTGAAGTGGATGGTCACACTGCATCCACAGCTGGGAAGCACAGAACATTGAATGCTGATGTTCTTGTGGTCCCCCCTTTTATACAATCCCCAGACCCACAATGGTGCTGTTGCAGTTGAGCTCCCCACTTCAGTTTTAACCAGTTAAGAAAATCTCTCATTGATATGCCCAGATGTATGTTCCCTGGTGATTTTAGGTCCGGATGCTGTGTTGACAATCAATATTAACCATCACAGTAATTGTTCAATGTGAATTTAATAACTGGCCAATGCTGGCCCTTGCAGGGGACGGGAGGTGAACTGTATGGCTGTTTTGTAGGAGAGACACTCATTCAGGTGCTGCTGTGAAGTCTGAGTAGGATTAGCCTATGTCCTCTGCCTTGTGTGTTCTTACCCAGAGGCTATTTGTTTGCTATGACTATTCTTTAGTGTAACCATGAGATGTGCTCACAAGGCAGTCTGGAAGCTTCTGTAGAGCAGGGTCCTGTGGGTCTGTATCACTCAAACTCTAAGCATGTGGCACAGAAACACAGAAAAGTCATCAGAACTTCAGTAAGTGCTCTGAAGAAAGCAGGGCCTCAGATACATGGTTCCTGAGAGAGGATGCATCAGGGAGGGGTGGGGGCAGGGCTTACTGAAACTAAGCAGTGGCCAGGGGAGAATGCTCAGACATGAAAAGTTGAAAGGAGACTTTAGAAAGAATAGGAGGGGGCTAGGGGCTAGAGAAGAGAGACAGGAGAAAATTCCAGGCCACGAGGAGGAGGGAGAAGAGAGGGCTGGAAAGGAAATGGTAAAGAAGGACAGAATGAAGGGAGGGGCAGAGGGAGGGAGGGAAATAGGGAGGAAGAAAGGAAGCAAGGAAGGAGAGATGCCCCTCCCCCAGTGAACAGAGCTGGGTGCACTTCATTATTTCTCATGTCAAATTCTGGTTTCCTTTAGGCTCTGTAGAATGCCATTTCAGGAAGTCATGTTTTCTGGTTTACAAAATGACTCATGTAAAAAAGTCCTTTTGTTGTCATTGGCATTAAAAATAAATTCAGAATAAAATAACTTGGAACCACTTTTATTTTCACTCTATTTTTTTTATACGAAATGATGGAATTCCAAGTTTAAATTTTTCTATGCTGTTTTAGAAATGAGTGTTGTCTTGCTGACGGATGCCAGCTGCCAACCTCAAGCCCCTGGGAACTGCGCTGCCTTCAGCCCTCCCTCCATCTCTGGTGAACCATATGCTGGAGGAGGCCCATGTCTGTCCCTCCAGACTGGGAAGAGTGGAGCTGCTGGTACACACAGCACCCTAGTTCCAGGACATGACACCTGTGCTTGGGGCAACTGGTCCACACAGAGTGTGCACATCAGCAGGATAGAGCCTTCCTTGTCCCTATGTCCAAGTAGGCTGCTTTCTGTCTGTAGAGTTAGAAGAGAGTCGATTGTCCCTTAAGGCACAGATCTTTGAACTGAGAGAGGTAAGTGACAATGTCTAGTAAGCTGTTCAGTACTCAGTGGGTTTCCAGGTCACAGAGGTCAAAATAGACCCACCCTCTTCCTACATAATCTCTTCGTGTCTTAAATTTCATACTAAATAGGTACTTTTGGATTGGAGAACCCTTGAGTACATGGAGGACAGAGGGGATCAGTAAGTTCTAGGATGTAGGGCCAGAGTGTTCTCATGGGTATTCTGTAGTAATGTTTCCAGGAATAAGAAGAAAGCCGCAGGGTTCTAAATTCAGATTCTGGTTGCTTTCGGACATGAGTCCCCGGGGGAGATGTGAAGCTTCTGAGAGGGAGGAGGTGAGCTCTAGTGTGCTTGAGACTTAAAAGAATAATACTTACCTTGGATGTATCAAAGATAGGAAGGCTTTTGTGGTACCACAATGACAGAGATTAGGGATGGTTCAGTCCAAGTGTAGGGAGTGGTGCCAGGCAGCAGCCTGCATAGACCTTGCACAGAGGTGGGAAAGATTTTGGAATAGGCATCGGGGGAAGGACAGAAGGCAATATGGTGGGTTTGTCTATAACCCATGAGAACATTAACATATAAGCATATGGAAACCATTTGAGGAACTACCATTAATGGATGGAAGGAATGGGGCTATAGAATTGTGGATGTTGAGTTCCTTCTATAGTAAGTGGAGGAAGTGAGTAGAGTCCACATTATTTGCTGTTAAAACTTCTCTGTCTTTCTCCAGATGGAGAGAAGTTGGGAGACACTAGCGATTCAGGCATTAGAACACTTTTCTGTCGTATGAAACTGCCAAAAACTGTTCAGAAAGCCAGAAATGTGACCTGGTTCCCGCTAGGCTGAATCCAGATGTGACCTGGGTTATAGTCCCTTGTTCATAGGAGCAATTGATTTCGTTTCCGTTCCAGACTTCTTTCGGCAGCTTCTTCCCTGTTTTCAAACCCAGCAGTGGAAGATTTATTAATTCATTAATGGAGACGACTTTATGTTGCTCAGGCTGGCCTAGAGCCCACTGTGTAATTCCTGCTGGCCTTGAACTTGCTGCAATTTCCCCACTTTAGCTTCTTGAGCATTGGTGTGGGCTTCCATGTGACCGGAATCTCTCATGTTACTCTTCAATCTTGCTTCCCCTTTAAGAAATCTTGTGATCCTTGATCTCCAGATAATCTAGCTTTTTCTACCTTACAGCCGGATTCTTAGTGACATTGCTTGCATAAACACCTCATCTTAGGAGTTGTTTTAAGCTTCTTAGGGTTTGTGGTGGTTTGAATAAGCTTGGCCCATGGTAAATGGCACTATTTGGAGATGTGGCCTTATTAGAATAGGATGAAGGAAGTGTGTTGCTATGTAGGTGGGCTTTGAGGTCCTATGGGCAGGCTCCACCCAGTGTGGAAGAGACCCTCCTCCTAGCTACCTGGAGAACAGTTTTCTCCTGGCTACCTTCTGATGAAGATGCAGAACTCTCAGCAAATTCTCCAGAACCATGTCTGTAGGGATGTTCCTAGAGGCCGCCATGCTTCTTGCCATGATGAGAGTGGACTGAACCTCTGAATCTGTACGCCAGCCCCAATTAAATGTTGTCCTTTAGAAGAGTTGCCTTGGCCATGGTGTTTCTTAACAGCAATGGAAATTTCAGCTAAGACTGGGTCACATCTTCATTTTTCTTTCTTGTGGTTCTAGGTTCCTTCTTTCCTGCCTTGGAGAGGACAGGGCAAAGTCAGGAATGGGTAGGATCTGTTGTCTTCCTCTTTTCTTTAGGGCATCAGATGTCACTGCTTGTCAGTCCAAGAGGGGGTGAATCGGTGTCCAGAATAGGAAGGATCCCATTCAGGGGTTGGGAGCAAGAGAGCAGGGGAGGCCTTCTTCAAGAAATATAATGTTGTAGCTTTTTTAGGCAAAGTCCCTCCTCATAATCTTTAATGAAGTGACTCTGTGAGACATTCTTAGCTTATTCATATTTCTTTATTCAGGGTAGGTTTGAATGTAGATATCTTATTGGAGGTAAACCAAGGGTTACATGGTTTTGGGGTAGGGTGTGAGAATATCCAAGGAGGGAAATTCATTGGCTGAAGGATAAAGGCTACTGAGATGTATCATTAGTGTGGAGAAAAGTTCCAGGTTCTTGGTACATACATAACTGATTGCCTGTGACCACCTAGTTGGAGGTCACCTGGTTTCATGCTCCAAGGCAGGCACAGGCACAGGGATGGAGTTAGCTCTTTTCCTGCTGATCTCAGGATGAGGTTCTAAGGACAAGTTTTGAGATTGCTAGGGTTTGAAAATGCTCAATGTCACTTACTTCCTGCCAATGCTTCCTTTGGAGGCATGGTCCATGTGCTGTACACGTTCTCACATAATCAGCACATTTATAGGGTTGAGGAACTAGTATATAAGCATTTAGGAGGTTGTTTTCTTGCCTTTTATTTCCCCCTTGCACAAAATAAAATATACTGTTTAAACTGGGGCAGGGATATATGAACGTATAGGCATGAGCATAGGCTAAGGTCTGAAGTCAGAATCATTACTAGTGTGTTCCTCACAGGTCATCTTTGACAGTACCATATTTCTCCACTATTACTTCTGCTATTCTGAAGACAGAGCAATCATGGAAAGAAGAAGGAGGAACTGGGGGAGAGGGATTTGTGCTAATGTTTCATTTTTTTCTTTAGCTGGGGTAATGTGCTGTCATGTTAGAAAGTCAGATGGTACTATTTGAAAAGGAAGAAAATAGGAAGCACATAGTGGGTCTGTACACCTCTCCTAGGACTAAACAGTCAAGAAGCTTAACAAAGTATCAAGCACATATGATATTATCTAAGAAACAACAATATTAAATTAAATATTTTTATTAGTTTCCAGTTCAATTGTTATGAATGTTTCTGGAGGCAAAAATCATATTTTTATTTGCAGGTATGGAAAGTTGGTATTCTGGGAAGCTGAGTGGTCATAGACCCCTCAGACCCCAGCACTAAGTGTTGTCCTCTACACAGGATTCTCCTGCCACACCACGCCTGGTCCGACAGAGCCACTCAGTGTTCTCTGGAAGGCCAGGGCCTCACACACACCCTGTTACCACCTGGCACATGAGGTTGGTGTCATGGCTGTCCCATCTTACTGGTGAGGGCATAGTCTCAGGAATCTTAGGTCATTTTTTTTTTATTTAAACAGCTAATTTCAAGCTTGTGTTTATCTGTTTATGAAACTATTTCTGGTGTCCTGGGAAGATGGATAACAAACATGGCTGTAATTTTCCACCTCTCTCTAACCATGCCTTTCTAATGGGATTTTACACATTTTCCTATTAAACAGTGATTTTTCTTCTCCACCCTTTGAGTCTGGACTGCTTTATGTCCTGCCTTGGCCAGAAAATGTTGCCAAAGTGATGCTTTTGCCAGTTTCAAGTCCAGGCCTCAAGAGACCTTGCAGACCTGCCAGGTAGCTCAGCAAGTAAACAACACCAGGCTACACAGGGAGGAGAGACACAGGGCCTGGGAACTCTATCATCCAGGATGCCAACAGTAGAAAAATGAGGCCAATCCAGATCAGCTACCAGCAGCTCAGGCACATCAGAAATCTTGTACAGACATCCAACCAGTCAAGTCTGTACCAAACCACAAGAGCTCCCCTCCAGACCTCAAATCCCTATGGCCAGTGAATGGTTATCATCTTGAGTCACTGGCTTGAGGGCTATTTGTTATCGAAGATTGTTGATAACCCATCTGACGATTTATTTTCCAGGCTCTACTAATAAGGCTTCACTGGCTGGAGTGTAACTAATGGGAAGAATGTTCGCTCAGCACGAGCAAAGCTCTAAGTTCCATTCCCAGCACCAGAAGAAATTAGACACCAACAATAGCACTGACAGCAGCAGCAGCAGCAGCAACAACAACAACAAGGTAATCTCCATAAGAGAGCTACCACAGCATTTCCTCTGGGAATCCCAACTCCAGCTCTGAGCTCTATATCCTGACACACCTCTGAGAAGAGGTGTGTGTCAATCTGATGTATAGCTGGGATGGACAAGAATCGTAGAAAGAAGATGGAGTTGAGAGAGCTGTCATTTCCCAAAAGAAGGAGACAATAAGGCATGCCATAACCAAAATAGAAGGGAGGATGAGACCAACGGTGTGAAGAAACTTTAGTACTTTTGGAGCTGTTTTCCAGACTCTATTGCATCTTTGTCCTTTTTACGTATGAGAGCCAGGGCCTCTCTGCATGAACTGTGACTGATGGATTTTAGCTAATTTTAAAATATTAACTAATTCCAGCTTCATAGCATTTCCTGGGCCAGCACTGGCCTTCTTCACATCTGAGGAGACTGTGACTTAGAGGCTAGAGTCCTAGAGGGTCCTAGGGTCTACATTGTTCATAGTGGAACTTGATACCTTCAATAGAAAAGACAGGACTCGCCTTCCTCCCCAACTGCCTTGTCCTTCCAGACACTTACGGGACTTAGCACTAGAACTAACATAGATATATTAATTATGACATCTCTTTACATCTGTTCCTTAGGATCAGGTTATGTCCTACCAACTTCTTGCAAACTCTTGGGTCCCCTTCACATATTACCTGCTCTGTGAAAGCTCAGCAAATAATTTGATAAGAGAACATTCTGGAATTGAAAGATAGGAGAGACTATTCGATGCATTGAATTAGATGCCTACTGCTATTAGAAAATGCTCTCTTAGGTATAAGGTCATGGCATGGCATGAAAAATCAGTAATATTTATAGCTTAAGGGTGTAAATTAGTCTCACAAATGGTCTCAAACTTAGGATTATGACTCCGGGCTCTCAGAGGAGAGGGAAACCTAAAGATTAATACCAATGCAAAGCCCTGGGCTACAAACTCTTCTCTCTGCCAAGGTAGCATTAGTAGCCAAACCAAGTCTGAGACTCTGGCCTAAAGTATCTTTGCTCTTTCTCTCATAGCTTCCTCGATGTCATGAGTCCCAGGAGCAGAGAACACTCACAGCTCTTTTCTCTGTGCGGTGTAGGGTGTGGTACCCAATAAGAGCCCAAGAACAATTCATTTTTCTTAGCAAAAACACATGCTTTCTTACTTGCATCTTTAATCCCGTGGAGGACCTTTCGGCCTAATGCTACTGATTCATGGAACATTCTCTTCCAAGGAATAACTGCCAAATCATTTTGAAATATTAAAAATACCATATATGAGTACATAAAACAAAGTGTTTTAGAGAATTCTGGCGCCAAGAGACTTAGAAAAACACACTGCTCACATGTTCTTCCCTAAGTGTTTTTGTTTTCAGAGACGAGTTCTGTTTCACGTTAACAACTGAAGGGTGTGTCATTCTCTCTTGCTGTTTGAAAAGTTCCAGGTAGAGACACTGTCTCTTTTCTAAGACACTGAGTGGTGGTTAAGGCTGTGAGGCTGAACAGCTCATTCTCTTCTCTCCTTCTAACTCTCCCACCGAGAACTGGGGCACTTGACTTTTTCAAAATTTCTGGGATCTAGATCATCCTCTTTACAAAGGGAGGAATGGAAATGGGTGATTTCTAAGGCCCCTTTAATGCCAACATTCTTCTGAAGTATTTACAAGGAACAGTCCTGAAGCAGTCCTGTGATCTCTAAGGTAAAAAGAAGGTTTGAAGTGGGGAGTGATTTCAGCAACGTTCTTGAGGATTCTGAGGTGAGATTCATTTACATATTTAACAGGATGTGAATTTAGAAGCACTGGTCAAGGCTTCAGGAGACAATGGGTGTCACATTTCAAAGGAGGTGCTAGATAGACCATACCTAGAAGTTCAAAGTAGGTGATCAAAAGCTGGATAGATGTTTTACCCACATGCAAGCTATCAAAAGGGCCAACAGACAGGAGAGAGGAATTTTGAATATGTATTTTTGAGAAGTATAATGTTGAACTGTGAGACTTTTTCACTCACAAAGAGAAAAGAGAAGAGGTGTCTGATTCTCATACAAAGTCCAGTGATGACAAGAGTCTATACCAGGCCCACCCAGAGAAGTTTTGTGAATGTTCTCTGCAATGGGAAACAGGCCAGGGATTGAGTGGTAGTGCTGATCAACTACTTTGGAATCTGAGTCTTCTTTGACAAATCAAAGAGTAAAAGGCAAGGTGTCCAAGGTGTACATGAATGAAACAGAGTGGAATTGGGGGCTGAGCAGGAGGAGAGATTGAATTTCTTGTAATTCTAGAGTTTCTCTAGAGTAGGATATTTGAGTAAGATTTTGTTGTTGTTATTGTTTTGTTTTGTTTTATGGTCAAATGAGTGTTAGGTCTAAGGGAAAGCTGTTGTGGAGTCATCTTAGCTCCTGTACAAGATGTTAGGAAGGTAGAGATTCAGGAAGGGAGGGAGGAGGAAGAGGAGATAGAAAATTAAGGCTATGTGGGCAATAGAGAAAGACCTCAAAGAATACTGTGAGGTTGAGTGGATCTCTGAAGATTAGATTCTGTTAAGATCTTCTTAGATGGAATAGTGGGGCTCCTTACAACTGTTTCCATGGAGATACTTTCCCATAAAATGCCCCTGGTAAGCCTCTAGAAGCAACTTGTATGTCAGATGTCTATCAAGAATAGAATCACAGTACCTTCATAAAGAATCTTTCTGCCATGGTATTATCAAAGAAAGGTCTAAACAAACCATTGAACGTTACCAAATCATGGGTTATAGAGGCTGTGCATTGTTTCCTATTCATGTAGCAGGTAACATGACTGCCTTGTGGTTAATGCTAGCAGTTGCTTGGGTTATTTCTCAGGACTTAAAGGCTGCTTTGGATGAAAATACTGATGTAGGACATCTGGGGTGACAGGGGCAGATGAGAAAGCTTAGCTTTTCTGTCTTCTTATCATGTTTGTTTTTCTGCTGCCTCAACATTTAAGTCATGTTTAATATTGGCATGTAGACATCGCATTTGAGACATGCTTTGTCCAGAACTATTTTACCAAGCTAACTTTACCTAGATTTTCCAGTCTCTTTTTCTTTTCCTGATATATTCAGAGACACCTTCTAGTCATCAACTCAGAAATAACAGATCAGATCATGAGAGGGATGAGGTGACATCCTGTAAGACCTCTATGTACTTCCAGGAAACACAAGAATGATTGTTTTTCTCTTTGTCAGGGTATGACTCTCCCTCATTACTCATCCCTATATCTGCAACTCTTTGGGGTGACTCTCTGCTGAATCAAGCTCTTGTTTCAACCCAACACTCACTGCTTAGATGCTGGTTTTTCCGTGGAATGAGCTTCCTTTTCTAGTCAGTAATACCACTGCTGGCCATGTCACCAGCTCAGGAAAGATTGCTGTGTTAGTGTCATGTTTCTCATTCTTGTGACAAAATGCCCAACAAAAGCAATTTAAGGAAGAAAGGATTTTCTATTGGCTCACATTTCAAAGGTACAGTCCATCATAGTAGGCAAGCCATGGTGACAAGGGTTTGAGCGAGGTGGTCACATGATATCCTCAAATATAATGTGGGGATGGTGGATAGGAAAACTCTTTAGGGGAAATAGAGTCCAACCAATGGAATCCTTTCCTGACCTTGTGCTACACACACTGTACCCCATTGTGGTGGGGAAGCCTAAGACTCTAAATCGATATCAGGATCTTACCTTTTAAGTTGTTATGTAAATGCATATGTTAAAGCAAAATGTCTGTGCTTGTGACACACTGACTGGAATGTTTTGTTAGTGAAGAGAGTCAAGAGAGACAGAAACCTAGTTGCCAGGTTAAGCTTAAGCAGTAGGCAGAAATGAAGTTGGTTTGTGGTTATATCTAGAGTGTCCTGGTGCACAAAGTTCTGAAAAAGAGATTTGTTAACCGTGCCTTGGATTTTCTAAATATATTTGCTGAAAAATAATTCCTTATGGAAATACACAATCAGATAATGTACTACAGAAAATAGAACACTTTGGTATATCTTAGGTGCATACTGTCTGCCTGCTTAAACATATTTAAATGAATGTAAGGAGGGCGATTATTTTGATTTTGATCCAATGGTTAAAATAGCACTTACCATATAAACAGTACATTTCTGATCATTACATGTAGTATACAGTATTTTAGTTAACATTTGAATGTTTAGTGATACATGTGAGCTTATTTTTCACAGCTATTCTGGAGTTAACAGGGAAATATATTAAATTTCAAGGGAAAATAAAACCTGATTACCAAAGTCCTTATTTCAATTTTCAGTATTTTGACAGATGGTCATATCATGTGTTTCAATTTCTGCTTTAGGAATTGTCATCAAGGAATCTAGAGAACACTGAAAACTGTTCTTTTTAACACCCGAGGAGTTAATTTTTATGTCTATGTTAAGAAATTTTGATTTCAAGTCCTTGGTGCATTTTAAATAATTTCTCTGTCCCAAATCAGCATTTATTCAGTTTTGGTATCAGAAGTGAAGTACTCATGTCATTGTTAAAATAAAAAAAAATAATGATAATATGACTGAGATAGTTTTCATTAGAAATCAGCTCCTTGGTAGGACCTTTTGCATGTTAGCAAAGGGGATTGTCCAAAACCATGATATCTAAGACATGGTCTATAGAGTCATGGCACAAGGAAGCTTTAGCCTTCTTGTAAATAAAAGATGGTGAGTCCCTCTTTAGATCTCCTGAGTTGGAAGCCATTGCTGTTTAGGGCTGTGGCATTTATTGACTGGCTTCTTGTGACAACAGTGTGTTACTAGACACAGATCTGTGGTTTCCACCCCTGCCCTATCATATGGAAATAGGGCCCTGGGTCCAGGACTAGTGATCATTATTTTTCATAGCTCCAACACTCTGAAAATTTTGTATCAAACAGAGCTATTCCTCTTTCTTTTTCTCCCTTTCTTTTTTCTCTCTCCTTTCTTCTTTCCTTCCTTCTGCCTCTTCCTCTTTTTAAACTTTTATTAGTAATTTAGGATACCTGGAAAAATCACTACAAAGATCATATTCTTCATTTTTTTTAGTAACCACAAATTTATTATCAAAGCCAACTAAGTCAAATTGGTTGCTTTGGTGCTGATTAAAGAGGTCCTATGTCCTCAATCCAAATAGTCAACTCTTAATTCACTTACTTCTGTTGGACTCAGAAAGACACGTAGTGAACATTTCATTGTAACCCCTCCCCCCACCATTAGAGCTTAGGATCCTGAGATAGTCAAGCAAATACGTTAATTCGAGTTTTATTAATGTGTCAGGTGAGGCAGGAGGTGAGCAATTTTATATTCCTAAAGGAGTGATGAAAACAAGAACACTAGTACTTTAGGGAGGATGAAGCAGATATATTTTGTTTATTTCTTCTACTAAAGAGTCCCTAAAAGTCTCTGATGTTATATTAAAAAAATACAACTTTGAAATACAGGAGAAAACAGAAATACAAAAAGAAAGAAGCCACGGATTCATTGAATTTTCTTTCAGTTTCTTGTGTCTATAGGTAGAAGAAAAAGAAGTTTATAGTGGAGACATAGCATTTAGCAAGGATAAAAGAACATCAACAAAGCCAGCCTTCTACCTAAGGAAATGGGCATTCTGGGAGACAGAAGTTCAAGAAACCACAGACAAAGTGAGCCCCTCTCCCCAAACAGTAGCAGTGGTGAGGGGTACCTTGTCATATATCATTGTGTTGAAATGGACATCAAATACTATCTAGGGTCTTGTCAGGAAAAGCTGAATAAGATGCTGACACTTTCCTTATCATCAGTGAACAAAGAGCTTTCTGTCCATCATTGTGTCTGTGGAGGGCATCTGAGATGCCTGGACCTGTCACCTCACTTATGAGAAACTAGATACATCTTTTTACCCACCAGGGTCATGAGAAGAAAGCTTGTGGTGAGAAAGACAAGATTCCTCCTTTAAGGAGGCATCCTGGAACCTGACTCTGCACCCTAATCACCACAGAAACAAGAAGCAACACCTCTCCTTCCATGTCTAAAAGGTATCAGAGAGAAGTTAAGATGCATATTTAATCAAGATTCAGGATTTCATAGCATAATTTCCATAGTGCCCAGATTGCAATCAAACATCATTCATCATACCAGGAACCACACAGTTCTGGCTGAGAAAAAGAACCTGGAGATGTCAACTCTAGATAGAGATGAGAAAGGTTATTAGAGTTATTATGTGACTCACAAGAGATTTAACAATCTACTACCGCAAAGCTTCAATAAGATATTCAGATTGGACTGGAGAATAAAGGAGTCTTACAAGTAAAGTTGAAATGGCAGCAAAGGAAAAGGAGATTTAATAAGAATCAAAGAAAGTAAATATGATTAGAAACAAAACTGTCCAAGCATCCGAGGCTAATGAGCTCAAGGGTAGAAAGGAAGGAGCAAAGTGAAGATCAGTGGATTTAGCAACAGAAATGATTTTGTCTGAACGCCACAGAGAAAGTAGACTAAACAAACAAACAAACAAAAAGATATGACCAAGATTCCAACTACTGAAAATACTGGAGTAAAACTAGGAGAAAATTTAAAACTATGGGCATAGGGCATGACATTCAGAACAGGTCTCCAATAAGTCAAGAATACCATCAAATTCCTCAATAACAAAGGGGAAAAAGTCCCACTAGTGTAGAGCACATCCTATAGGAAGGGAAATGATCCTGGCCAGATGTTCATCTATCAGGCCATTAACATCTAGGTTATGTAAACACTCAAAAGAAGTATAAAACAACAGTCCCAAGAGTAAATAGGTAAATGAAGCAAAAAGACACTTTCAAAAGAATAAATGCACATGGCCAAAAACTCATGAAAAGTTGTTTACCATCTGTGGCTCACATACATAGACATATGTATACACAGGAACACACATATATATATATACAAACATACACACAAACACAAGTATATACATAAAACACACATATACACAAATGCACATATACAAATATACATATATACCTATACACAATACACACAAACACATGCAAGTATTTATATACACAGACATGCAGACACATGCCCAAACATGCACACACACACACACACACACACACACACACACACAAATATATGCAAATACATACACACAAACATAGAGGAGTCGAGTTGTTTGTAGAAACAGATGAAACTGGGAATCATCACATAAAGTAAAATAAGCGAAATTCCCAAAAGCCTCTCAGCTGTGAAACTAAAGTAGGAGAGAAAAAGAAGGACCTGAAGGTGTAAGAAACTCTGGGAGAAGTGGGGACAATTGTAAGGATTGGCTGAATCCCATCAAAGCACCTTATATTAGGGTTGAAGTTGTCATGATGAGAGCCTTTATTTTGTATACTTAACATTGATAATAAAAGGAATGATACTGAACAACTTAAAAAGCAACCAAATCCAAGAATTACTCAAGAAAAACTAAGCAAATGAAAGGAAAAAAAGAAATCTTTCCAAATGACTACTGATGGTAATGAGTGAGGGAGCATTGCTCCAGATGCCCTGGCACCAGAGGGACAAGGGACTGTACAAGCAATGTTGATGTAGATGTTACAACCCGGGCAATGCCACTTATTTTTCCAAAAGACAAAGTAGCACACTTGTCCATCATGAAATAAGCTGTCTGGACCCGCAAACACGAAGTAAATAACATTTGTTGATGTTATTTTAAAATACAAATCTCAAGGTGCAGATGGCTTCACTTGCAAGCTCCATCAAGCTGTAAAGAGGAATTAACACTAAATCCACACAATCTGTTCCAGGAAATAGAAAAGAAGGGAGAGCTCGGCAGTCCGTTTTATGATGTGAGCATTGTACTGGTGCCCGAAAGCAACGAAAACAGTACAAAATCAGAAAACAATATGGGAATATCCCTTGCGAGTACATATGCAAATTTTCTCTTTTCCCCTTTTGTGTGTGTGTGAAATCTGACTGTGGGCATGCACGCGACACATCACATGTATGGGAGAGAGAGGACGACCTCAGGTGTTCGTTCATTCCTTCCACTTTGTTTAAGACAGGGTCTCTTAAATTTTGCTCTGCAGCCTGTGTGTTTCTAGAGATTCTTTCTGTCTTAACCTCCTATCCCACCATAGGAACAGTGGTGTACAGGTACCAACTTCTATATTTGGATGTATGAACTAGGTCATCAGGCCTGCCCAGTCAGTGAGTGAACAGCTGAGATAACTCTGCAGCACCTACATGTAGAAATTTATGTCAAAATATTCTCAAACTCACTACTGTATTCATGTATAAAATAATTATATATCATGATCTACTAGGATTTGTTGCAAAGGTGCAAGCTGGTTCAATATAAGTCTATGTAGTAAACCAAACTGGCATGCTAAAAATATTATGTGTGTCCATGTATGTAGACTGCCCATTTGATAATATTCAACACACATTTATAATAAAATCTTTTCGAAAAGTGCAAAGGATCTTCTTCAACAAACAAATGAAGACTTGCATCTACTCCATGGTGAAAGCATTCATGCTCTCCCTCCAGGATCGAGAACGAAGAAAGGCATAGAGAAATCAAGCTGATGTTCAACTAGAAGTTTCCCTCTTACCGATGAGCATTTATGGTGCTATGATGGTACTTTACATGCTGCTGAAGGTGAAAGATGATCAATTTCACTGAGCTATAAACCCTTCAACATGCAATAGCATTCTGACTGCAAGTTATACTGGTATAATAGTGGCACAAATGTTTTGGGAGTAACCAACTACCTTTTGGCTGGAGGAGATGAGATGGCCGATTCTATGAGATAAAACCCATACATGATACTACTCAAATGGCCAAGGACCTGAGATTACATAAGCTATGAACCTATGGGGAAACCTACTACTATTATTTTACCATAGGAGCGCAGCAATAAAAATAACTCCTAGTGATATACTTCTATACCTATATAAGAGCAGAGCATTGATCAACCCTTCAGAGAAACTTCTTCCTTCAGTAGATGTAAATTAACAATGAGACACTCAACTGGAATATATACAGAGAATAAGAAAGCTTGGAACATTCATCTCTAAATGAGGTGTTTTTTTTTTTTTGTTTTTTTTTTTTGTTTTTGTTTTTTTTAATCAATTCCCTCTCTTACCGCCCAGTGATCTATGTGGAAGAGGAGGGAGAAAGATTCTAAGTGCTCTTGGTCTTGGATGACTCCAATGTCTTCGAGACACAGAAGAACTGATGCAGAGTGTACTCACAGAGATTGTGGCAATACACGCAAGACTTTCACAAATTCAAACCAGACAAAATCCCAGTACTAAGGAGGGGAAGTGGATGTAAAGTTATATCCTTACCTAAGTTATCTGTAATTTATACCTGCTGGGAAAGGGAAAATCAGTTTTCTATACTGAATATATCACTCCTATATCAATAGCACTTTAATACAGGCACCACACCCAGGAGTAGTTGGCCAACACAAAATGTACTTGTATGTATAAGTGTGTGTGTGTGTGTGTGTGTGTGTGTGTGTGTGTGTGTGTGAGAGAGAGAGAGAGAGAGAGAGAGAGAGAGAGAGAGAGAGAGAGAGTGAGCGGGCAAAGAATATGATAAAATTTGTTGTATGAAAAACACATATGAAACAAAATTAAAAATAAAAAGTAAGGAGCTATCAGAGCCCACTCCTGTGTTTCAACATTGTGTTCGAAGCTCTCGCGAGTTTGATAAGGCAAGAAACTAAAATAAAGTCACACAGAGAAGAGGAGAGATGAAACTGTATGTATGTATGTATGTATGTATGTATGTATGTATAATATGAATTTTAATACAAGCAACTTAAGCAAATTACAGAAGATCTTCTAATGAACAAGTTTGGCAATGTCCAATCATCATAGAAGATACACATAAAAATTCTATGCATTAACATTGAACATGTTCATGTGGAAGCAAAAATGAAATATAATTTAAAAGCAATACAAAACATAAAAAATATGTTTAGCTACAATTTCAACACCATCTGTAAGACTTTTATGTTCAAAACTGAAAATTCTGATGATAAAAACATCAGCAAAGATTTAAATAAGAAGGGAGACAAATTGTGTATAAATGGGATGAGTCAGCATATTCAAGAAGTCAGGACCCTCATCTCATGTGCAGGTTTAGCAGTCTTAATGTTTAATTAAGTGGGGCGGGGTCAAACTGTTCATAAATGGGATAATTCAGCATATTCAAGACTTTAGTGCCCTCTGATATCATATATGGATTTAATGGCATTATTATCAAGATCCTACTAAAGTACAGACAAGATTTTCCTAAACTGTGGCAAAGAAACTATAATAAAGTGAGTTTAAAGAAAGAAAACAAAAAGAATAAAATGTAGGGATAATTGGTAATTCTTAACCATAATATAGTAATTGAGACCGAGTTGACAGAAGGATAGATGTATAGACTCACAGAACAAAACAAAGTAATGGGACAGAAAAACATGCCGGCATAGACTTGCTCTACTATTTTGAGCACAGTACTAAAACAAAGCACTAGAGGAAAGCACCTTCCAGTCAACTCAGAGATAAGGCAAAAGCATTTTAAATAGGAAAGTTAGACTTTGACCAAAAATTCACATTTTATGCAAAATTTTAACTGAAATATATTTCACTCTTAAAAAAAGAAAACATAAAACTAAAACTTTTAGAAAAAATGGACAAATCCTTTAGTTATCTAGTTAAAAGGTTATGTTAATAGTTTGTAAATGACTTCCAGCCCACAACTCAGTCTGGTGCAGAGCAGGCACTTCAGAGTCCCTCCTACACCCAGAGACAGTTTGACACCTAGGAGGTTCATCACAACCAGGCTCACAGGTGAGACACCCCTGCCTCAAAACCTAGCCTAACTGGGACCCCCACAAGTGCAGTGGATATGGGACCTATCAGCCCTGCCCTGCTGGAGACACATCTTCCCCTGCAGGGACATATCTTCCTCCCAACCCACAACTTGACCTGGGGCAGAGACAGCCAGAAACAGCTTGACTTCTAGGACTTTTATAACCAGTCTCACAGGCTTGCAGGCTCACAGGAGGGACAGGATCCAGTCAGAGACAGAAAGTCCACTTAACACCTGAGATGACCAGATGGTGAGGCAAGAGCAAGAACATAAGCAACAGAGACCAATGCCACTTGGAACCATCGGAACCCATTTTTCCCATCACAGCCAGCCCTGAGTACCCTAACACACTGGAAAAGCAAGACTGGGACTTAAATCCTATCTCACGAAAATGATAGAGGACCTTAGGAGGACATATATAACTTCCTTAAAGAAATACAGGGCCAGACTCCCGGACCAGCGGAGGATCCCTGCCTTCAGCAGCTCTCTGCTCCCAGGCCCCCTGGAGGGGAGTTCTGGCCCCCTGGTCGGGCGCGCTCTCCTGAGGCAGCAGAGCGGAGGAGACCACCAACGCTGCCCACCCCTGCCCACATCCCTGGCCCAGGAGGAAACTGTATACGCCTCTGGGTACCCGTGAGAGGGAGGGCCCAGGAGCAGCAGATCCACTGCGCTGAGACACCGCACCTGAAGGGACCGACCGGATAAACAGTTCTCTGCACCCAAATCCCGTGGGAGGGAGAGCTAAACCTTCAGAGAGGCGGACACGCCTGGGAAACCAGAAGAGACTGCACGCTGCACACAGTACTGACCCCAGAGGAAAACAAAAGCTATCTGGAACCCTGGTGCACCAAACCTCCCGGAAGGGGAGGCGCAGATCTTCCTGGCTGCTGAGGCCGTGGAGAGCTCATAGGCAACACCCCGCGAGCAAACTTGAGCCTGGGGACCACAGGTAAGACAAACTTTTCTGCTACAAACGACTTGCCTGGTGAACTCAAGACACAGGCTCACAGGAACAGCTGAAGACCTGTAGAGAAGAAAAACTACGCGCCCGAAAACAGAACACTCTGTCCCCATAACTGGCTGAAAGAAAACAGGAAAACAGGTCTACAGCACTCCTGAAACACAGGCTTATAAGACAGTCTAGCCACTGTCAGAAATAGCAGAACAAAGTAACACTAGAGATAATCTGATGGCGAGAGGCAAGCGCAGGAACCCAAGCAACAGAAACCAAGACTACATGGCATCATCGGAGCCCAATTCTCCCACCAAAGCAAACACAGAATATCCAAACACACCAGAAAAGCAAGATCTAGTCTCAAAATCATATTTGATCATGATGTTGGAGGACTTCAAGAAAGACATGAAGAACTCCCTTAGAGAAACACAGGAAAACATAAACAAACAAGTAGAAGCCTACAGAGAGGAATCGCAAAAATTCCTAAAAGAATTCCAGGAAAACATAAATAAACAAGTAGAAGCCCATAGAGAGGAGTCACAAAAATCCCTGAAAGAATTCCAGGAAAACACAATCAAACAGTTGAAGGAATTAAAAATGGAAATAGAAGCAATCAAGAAAGAACACATGGAAACAACCCTGGATATAGAAAACCAAAAGAAGAGACAAGGAGCTGTAGATACAAGCATCACCAACAGAATACAAGAGATGGAAGAGAGAATCTCAGGAGCAGAAGATTCCATAGAAATCATTGACTCAACTGTCAAAGATAATGTAAAGCGGAAAAAGCTACTGGTCCAAACATACAGGAAATCCAGGACTCAATGAGAAGATCAAACCTAAGGATAATAGGTATAGAAGAGAGTGAAGACTCCCAGCTCAAAGGACCAGTAAATATCTTCAACAAAATCATAGAAGAAAACCTCCCTAACCTCAAAAAAGAGATACCAACAGGCATACAAGAAGCCTACAGAACTCCAAATAGATTGGACCAGAAAAGAAACACCTCCCGTCACATAATAGTCAAAACACCAAACGCACAAAAATAAAGAAAGAATATTAAAAGCAGTAAGGGAAAAGGTCAAGTAACATATAAAGGCAGACCTATCAGAATCACACCAGACTTTTCGCCAGAAACTATGAAGGCCAGAAGATCCTGGACTGATGTCATACAGACCCTAAGAGAACACAAATGCCAGACCAGGTTACTGTATCCTGCAAAACTCTCAATCAACATAGATGGAGAAACCAAGATATTCCATGACAAAACCAAATTTACACAATATCTTTCTACAAATCCAGCACTACAAAGGATAATAAATGGTAAAGCCCAACATAAGGAGGCAAGCTATACCCTAGAAGAAGCAAGAAACTAATCGCCTTGGCAACAAAACAAAGAGAAGAAAAGCACACAAACATAACCTCACATCCAAATATGAATACAACAGGAAGCAATAATCACTATTCCTTAATATCTCTCAACATCAATGGCCTCAACTCCCCAATAAAAAGACATAGATTAACAAACTGGATACGCAACGAGGATCCTGCATTCTGCTGCCTACAGGAAACACACCTCAGTGACAAAGACAGACACTACCTCAGAGTGAAAGGCTGGGAAACAACTTTCCAAGCAAATGGTCGGAAGAAGCAAGCTGGAGTAGCCATTCTAATATCAAATAAAGTCAATTTTCAACTAAAAGTCATCAAAAAAGATAAGGAAGGACACTTCATATTCATCAAAGGAAAAATCCACCAAGATGAACTCTCAATCCTAAATATCTATGCCCCAAATACAAGGGCACCTACATACGTAAAAGAAACCTTACTAAAGCTCAAAACACACATTACACCTCACACAATAATAGTAGGAGATTTCAACACCCCACTCTCATCAATGGACAGATCATGGAAACAGAAATTAAACAGAGACGTAGACAGACTAAGAGAAGTCATGAGCCAAATGGACTTAACAGATATTTATAGAACATTCTATCCTAAAGCAAAAGGATATACCTTCTTCTCAGCTCCTCATGGTACTTTTCTCCAAAATTGACCATAAATTGGTCAAAAAAATGGGCCTCAACAGGTACAGAAAGATAGAAATAATCCCATGCGTGCTATCAGACCACCACGCCCTAAAACTGGTCTTCAATAACAATAAGGAAGAATGCCCACATATCGTGGAAATTGAACAATGCTCTACTCAATGATAACCTGGTCAAGGAAGAAATAAAGAAAGAAATTAAAAACTTTTTAGAATTTAATGAAAATGAAGGTACAACATACCCAAACTTATGGGACACAATGAAAGCTGTGCTAAGAGGAAAACTCATAGCGCTGAGTGCCTGCAGAAAGAAACAGGAAAGAGCATATGTCAGCAGCTTGACAGCACACCTAAAAGCTCTAGAACAAAAAGAAGCAAATACACCCAGGAGGAGTAGAAGGCAGGAAATAATCATACTCAGAGCTGAAATCAACCAAGTAGAAACAAAAAAGACCATAGAAAGAATCAACAGAACCAAAAGTTGGTTCTTTGAGAAAATCAACAAGATAGATAAACCCTTAGCCAGACTAACGAGAGGACACAGAGAGTGTGTCCAAATTAACAAAATCAGAAATGAAAAGGAGACATAACTACAGATTCAGAGGAAATTCAAAAAAATCATCAGATCTTACTATAAAAGCCTATATTCAACAAAACTTGAAAATCTACAGGAAATGGACAATTTCCTAGACAGATACCAGGTACCGAAGTTAAATCAGGAACAGATAAACCAGTTAAACAACCCCATAACTCCTAAGGAAATAGAAGAAGTCATTAAAGGTCTCCCAACCAAAAAGAGCCCAGGTCCAGACGGGTTTAGTGCAGAATTCTATCAGACCTTCATAGAAGACCTCGTACCAATTATCCAAACTATTCCACAAAATTGATGGAGCACTACCGAATTCCTTCTATGAAGCCACAATTACTCTTATACCTAAACCACACAAAGACCCAACAAAGAAAGAGAACTTCAGACCAATTTCCCTTATGAATATCGATGCAAAAATACTCAATAAAATTCTGGCAAACCGAATCCAAGAGCACATCAAAACAATCATTCACCATGATCAAGTAGGCTTCATCCCAGGCATGCAGGGATGGTTTAATATCTGAAAACCATCAACGTGATCCATTATATAAACAAACTGAAAGAACAAAACCACATGATCATTTCATTAGATGCTGAGAAAGCATTTGACAAAATTCAACACCCCTTCATGATAAAAGTCCTGGAAAGAATAGGAATCCAAGGCCCATACCTAAACATAGTAAAAGCCATATACAGCAAACCAGTTGCTAACATTAAACTAAATGGAGAGAAACTTGAAGCAATCCCACTAAAATCAGGGACTAGACAAGGCTGCCCACTCTCTCCCTACTTATTCAATATAGTTCTTGAAGTTCTAGCCAGAGCAATCAGACAACAAAAGGAGGTCAAGGGGATACAGATCGGAAAAAAAGAAGTCAAAATATCACTATTTGCAGATGATATGATAGTATATTTAAGTGATCCCAAAAGTTCCACCAGAGAACTACTAAAGCTGATAGACAACTTCAGCAAAGTGGCTGGGTATAAAATTAACTCAAATAAATCAGTAGCCTTCCTCTACACAAAAGAGAAACAGGCCGAGAAAGAAATTAGGGAAATGACACCCTTCATAATAGACCCAAATAATATAAAGTACCTCGGTGTGACTTTAACCAAGCAAGGGAAAGATCTGTACAATAAGAACTTCAAGACTCTGAAGAAAGAAATTGAAGAAGATCTCAGAAGATGGAAAGATCTCCCATGCTCATGGATTGGCAGGATTAATATAGTAAAAATGGCCATTCTACCAAAAGCGATCTACAGATTCAATGCAATCCCCATCAAAATACCAATCCAATTCTTCAAAGAGTTAGACAGAACAATCTGCAAATTCATCTGGAATAACAAAAAACCCAGGATAGCTAAAACTATCCTCAACAATAAAAGGACTTCAGGGGGAATCACTATCCCAGATCTCAAGCAGTATTACAGAGCAATAGTGATAAAAACTGCATGGTATTGGTACAGAGACAGACAGATAGACCAATGGAACCGAATTGAAGACCCAGAAATGAACCCACACACCTATGGGCACTTGATTTTTGACAAAGGAGCCAAAACCATCCAATGGAAAAAAGATAGCATTTTCAGCAAATGGTGCTAGTTCAACTGGAGGTCAATATGTAGAAGAATGCAGATCGATCCATGCTTATCACCCTGTACAAAGCTTAAGTCCAAGTGGATCAAGGACCTCCACATCAAACCAGATACACTCAAACTAATAGAAGAAAAACTAGGGAAGCATTTGGAACACATGGGCACTGGAAAAAATTTCCTGAACAAAACACCCATGGCTTATGCTCTAAGATCAAGAATCGACAAATGGGATCTCATAAAACTGCAAAGCTTCTGTAAGGCAAAGGACACTGTGGTTAGGACAAAACGGCAACCAACAGATTGGGAAAAGATCTTTACCAATCCTACAACAGATAGAGGGCTTATATCCAAAATATACAAAGAACTGAAGAAGTTAGACAGCAGGGAGACAAATAACCCTATTAAAAAATGGGGTTCAGAGCTAAACAGAGAATTCACAGCTGAGGAATGCCGAATGGCTGAGAAACACCCCAAAGAAATGTTCAACATCGTTAGTCATAAGGAAATGCAAATCAAAACAACCCTGAGATTTCACCTCACACCAGTGAGAATGGCTAAGATCAAAAAACTCAGGTGACAGCAAATGCTGGCGAGGATGTGGAGAAAGGGGAACACTCCTCCATTGTTGGTGGGGTTGCAGACTGCTACAACCATTCTGGAAATCAGTCTGGAGGTTCCTCAGAAAATTGGACATTGAACTGCCTGAGGATCCAGCTATACCTCTCTTGGGCATATACCCAAAAGATGCCCCAACATATAAAAAAGACACGTGCTCCACTATGTTCATCGTAGCCTTATTCATAATAGCCAGAAGCTGGAAAGAACCCAGATGCCCTTCAACAGAGGAATGGATACAGAAAATGTGGTACATCTACACAATGGAATATTACTCAGCCATCAAAAACAATGACTTTGTGAAATTCGTAGGCAAATGGTTGGAACTGGAAACTATCATCCTGAGTGAGCTAACCCAATCACAGAAAGACATACATGGTATGTACTCATTGATAAGTTGCTATTAGCCCAAATGCTTGAATTACCCTAGATGCCTAGAACAAATGAAACTCAAGACGGATGATCAAAATGTGAATGCAGATCGCTCCTGAGAGACACAGCCAGAATACAGCAAATACAGAGGCGTATGCCAGCAGGAAACCACTGAACTGAGAACAGGACCCCTGTTGAAGGAATCAGAGAAAGAACTGGAAGAGCTTGAAGGAGCTCAAGACCCCATATGTACAGCAATGCCAACCAACCAGAGCTTCCAGGGACTAAGCCACTACCCAAAGACTATACATGGACTGACCCTGGACTCTGACCTCGTAGGGTTGCAATGAATATCCTAGTAAGAGCACCAGTGGAAGGGGAAGCCCTGGGTCCTGCTAAGACTGAACCCCTAGTGAACTAGACTGTTGGGGAGAGGGCAGCAATGGGGGAGGGTTGGGAGGGGAACACCCATAAGGAAGGGGGGGGAGGGGATGTTTGCCCGAAACCGAAAGGGAATAACACTCCTAAATGTATATAAGAAATACTCAAGTTAATAATAATAAAAAAAAAAAGTTGCAAAAAAAAAAAAGATAAGTAAGATTATCAAAAAAAAAAAGAAATACAGAAGAACAGGGCAGGAGGGAGTGAGTAGGTGGGTGGGGGAGTGTCCTCATGGAGGCAGGGAGTGGGAGGATGGGATAGGGGGGTTCTGGAGGGGAAACTGAGAAGGGAGATAATATTTGGAATGTAGATAAAGAAAATATTCAATAAAAAATGAAAAAAAGTCTTATTACCCATAAGGCAATAGAAGCTGTCATTAAAAGTCTCCTAACCAAAATTAGCCAGGACCAGATGGTTTTAGTGCAGAATTCTATCAGACATTCAAAGAAGACCTAATACCAAATCATTCTCAGAAATAGAAACAGAAGGAATGCTACAAAATTTATTCTATGGTGCCATTGCTATGGTGATTACTTAAACCACACAAAGACCCAACAAAGAAAGATAACTTCAGACCAATTTTGCTTATGAGTATTGAAGCAAAAATACTTCCTAAAATTCTTGTAAACAGAATCTAAGAACACATCAAGACAATCACTCACCACAAACAAGTAGGCTTCATCCCAGGGATGCAGGGATGGTTCAATATATGGAAACACATCAATGTAATCCACTATATAGACAAACTCAAAGGAAAAAGCAATCACATGATCATCTCTTTAGATGCTGAAAAAAGGCTTTGACAAATTACAACATGTTGAAAGTCTTGGAAAGATCAGTAATTCAAGGCACACACTCAAACATAATAAAAGCAATATACAGAAAACCCACAGCAAACATCAAATTAAATGGAAAGAAACATGAAGCAATCCCACTAAAATCAGGGACAAAACAAGGCTGCTTACATTCTCCCTATTTATTCAACATAGTACTTGAAGTTCTAGGGAGAGCAGTCAGATAACGAAAGAAGGTCAAAGGGATACAAATTGGAAAGGAAGAAGTCAAAATATCACTATTTGAAGATGATATGATAGTGACCCCAAAAGTTCCACCAGAGAACTACTAAGCCTGATAAACAACTTCAGTAAAGTGGCCATATACAAAATTAACTCAAACAAATCAGTAGCTTTTCTCTACACAGAGGATAAATGGGCTTAGAAAGAAATTTAGGAAATGACACCCTTCACAATAGTCACAAATAATATAAAATATCTTAACTTAACTTTACCAATCAAGCGAAAGATCTATATGACAAGAACTTCAAGTCTATGAAGAAAGAAATCATCTATCTGTCCATCCATCCATCCATCCATCCATCCATCCATCCATCCATCCATCCATCCATCCAGAAAGCCAATCAGCAAGCCAGTCAGCTATCTAAACAACAAACCATCCAATCAGCCAACCAACAAGCTAGTCAATCTACCAAACAACTAGTCAACTAAACTACCAATCAACGAACCAACCAACCAAACATTCAACATGTTAGTCAATCTATCAACAAACTAACAATTAAAATAACCAACAGCTCAACAAAACAACTAGCTAACCAGTCAATCAATCCACCCATCAACCAACCAGGTCAACCAACCAGTCAACCAACTACCTAACCAAATAACCAACGATCAAGCCAATGAACCCATCAACAAGCCAACCAAGCAATCAATCAACCAACCAACCAACCAACCAACCAACCAACCAACCAACAAACCAATCAGCCAAACAACCAACCTACCAACCAAATAACCAGCCAGCCAACCAACCTGTCAATCATCCAGCCAAACTACCAATTAAACAGCCAGCCAACTAGATAACCAAACAACCCATCCACCAACCAAATCAGTCAACCAGTCAAACAGCTAACATTGATACATGTCTATCATAGTTGTAAGTCTGATATATTCCTTGCCACAAACACGAATATACATACCACTGATGACTATCTATTGGCCATATAAGGGAAAAAATTTTAAAGGCAGATGACAAATCATAAGATTTATAATAACCCAGAAGATATGGCAAGGTAGGTATGGAATAAGAAAAGAAGATAACCTGCCGAGTCCATGCAAAAGGATCCGTGCATTAAATAAGATTGGATTATGAGTAGAGTATAAAACTCAAGCTTATGATCATTCATCCTCAGGTTTCAACATAGTCTATCCTTCCTTTCTGCTCCCTACTAGCTACTTTTCATTACTCCCACATGTGTTCTTGTTGCTTCATCCATATTCTTTCTCAACTTGGAAACCAGAGGACCATCACTCTGGATCTTTTAATGACTTCCACTTACCATGCAGAAGTGTATACTCCATTTCTCCAGAACAAACATGCACATTTTGAGGTTCTGATCACATGCCAACAGGATGGTACTAGGACATTTGTTGACACAATACTTACAGATTGAAGTCTTTCTTTTCTAGTTAATGGTTGTGACAACTCTGAGAAGCTTGATAGCTCCTCAGAGCTCTCTCTCCTACTGATATATAGATGCAAATTGACTCTTGTTGTAGTAATGATATTAGTTAATACAAATAACACCTAGTATGTTTCAGAAATCTATCTGGAATGTAACTAGAGTGAAGAAATTCTAGTTCTTATATATTACAGGAATATTTACTTTGGATTTTCATATGCTTCATTCAGTTATATTATTTGGGGCTGTTTCTCTTATGAGTCTCTAACAGCAACAATAGTTTTACTAATAATGTACTTGCTGGCACATGGTAGATGGTACATTAATAAATGCATGTTGAAGTATCATGTGCGGAAATTACTAGATCCTGGATTCCTATGTCTCTTCTGATTAGGTCATGGTAGTAGTCACTGAAGTCTGCAGCTCTCTGCAATAGAATGAGTGTGTCCTTGGGGTCAGGGACAGAGGTGGCAGGCAGTCTAGTATGCTTTGGTTATTATGTGTAGATGAACTCTATGACTTCTTTTCAGAAGTTAGTAGGCCTCTCTGTGATCAAGGAGCACTTCCTTGTTGATGGTATAAGGTGCTTTGTGAGATAGCTCAGAAAAGGAAAACATGGGGCTACAGGGTATTCCTAGCATTTCTTTTATCTGAAATGGAAACTGTAGAGAGGTTTCATAGTATATAATTATAGTTAGGAATACATGTAGAAGTACAAATTGTTCTATGGTCGTGTGGACCTTTCTCTCTCACTCTGCCCTGCCAGCCCTCCTTGGGGCTCCTTAGCCATGCCTCTCATCTTTGCATTCACCATTATATGTCTTTTGCATATTCTTCTGCCAAATGTCTATTTGGAAAGCTCCATTAGCTTATCCTTCAAGTCCTTATTCAACAGTTATAGTCTTGCCTGTAGCAACCTTATTTCATAGCCTTCCTCTCAAAGTTCCAATCTTCTTCTTCCCCTTTTCTGATTCTGCTCAGCTCCCTCTAGAATAACATATACATTACTTGGCTTGCTGGTCACATGTGGAGCTTGCATTTGATCTTCATTATTAGAAAGAAGCCTCACTGCAGAGGCTGTATCTGTTTTGTCCCCTGCCATATGCTGTGTGTGGAACAGTGCATCTCCCTAAGACATGCTCAATATTGTGTGAAGATATATAAATCAGACAGGGGTTGGGGAATAAAATTCTAGGATGAAGCAATAGCTTTGCTTGGAAATTCTCCAAGCCAAGAATAGATGCAGCCCAGATAACTAAGATTACAAAGAAGAGGCTTACACATAGAGTCATATGGGCATATTAATGGGTGCTCTGGTTTCCTAGGACTAATGAGGAAGCAGAACAACTCTAGGAATGTATAGCTGAAGCACCATGAGATAAATTGTTTGAACAACACCAATTTATCAGGTCATAATTCAGGAGGCCGGAAGTCCAGATGGAGGTGAGAGCAAAGTAGGTTTCTTTAAAACATCTTGATGCAGAACCTGTTCCAGCTTCTTGTGTCTACAGATATTTTGACACCTTTGTCATTGGTTAGAGTCCACTACATATCTCCAGATCTCTTCTTTGATCCTCTAGTTCTTTCCCCCTTTGTGTGTTCAGTTCAGATTTCCACTCATTTTAAGAATACCATGGGATTAGCTAGCTGTGGTGCCATATACCTTTAATCCCGTTACTCAGGATGCAGAAGCAGGTGGATCTCTGTGAGTTGGAGCTCACTCTGGCCTACAGAGTAATTTCTAAGACAACAGGGCTATGCATAGAGAAACCTTGTCTTGAAAAACCAAAACCAAACCCACCAAAACAAAACCAAACAATCTCTCCAAAATAACTCCCCTCCCAAACAAAGAAACAAGCAAACAAACAAACACCAATGGGATTAGAAATCCACCCTACTTTCTTGTGACTTAATCTTAAGGTAAGATTTACAGGTATGGTCACATTTGAAGTGCTGTAGGTTCGGCCTGCAACTTGGGAATTTCTGGGGGACACATTGATCCCTAACATGATACAACACAAGTGTTCTATTATAAAATCATTCCTGCAGGTTAAATATAATCTCTTCCAGTCTTCTAACAATGTAAAGGCAAAAGCTGAAACTCAAGAGATACTCAGCATAGGGTGGACTGAGTATATTCTCACAGAAGTGTAACTTCACCTTTATTAACAATGTGACTTAGAATCCTCCAGGATAAGCCCTGATTTCCATGGGGATATGACCATGCAGGCTTGGTGTTACCAAACAAGGGGCACAGGTCGAAATAGTTAATTTTCAGCGTCAACTGAATTAGATTTAGAATCACCTGGACGATACACATCTGAGTGTGTCTATGTTGGCCTTTGCATAGAAATTTTACTGCAGAGGGAAAATCCACACTGAATGTAGGTGGCTCTGTTTCATGGGCTGGGGTTCTAGATTAACTAAAAAAGAAAAAAACGGGGGAGGAATTCAAATGGAGCACCAACATTCATTCTTCTTTCCCTTGACTGTAGACACTCGACCAGCCTGCCCGTGCACTGCCCTCACAGCGAAGGCTTCTCCTGTTGTCACACATTCCTATTACGAGGGTCTATACCCTAAACAGTGAGTCAAAATAACCCCTTCCTTCTCTAAGATGTTTTTGTCAGACACTTTGTCATAGTAACAGTAACAAAGTGAAAATAACTGATACGGAAGCTAGATGGGAAACTCAGCTGCTGGAGTAAAGAATAAGGCATAAAATATGGTAGGTCACATAAGAGCTGTCAGACCAACAAGCAGTAAGTACTTCTGGAGTCCGAGATAAAGTCTATAATTATTTCTTCATCCATAGAATTGTTCTGGACACCTTTCTCGGCAGAGTCTATGGCAAAAACCATCAGGCACCCACAGCAGGAATACAGAAAGGCATAGTTGAATATCAGACCACAGTATAACAGCATTAGACTTAGTCCAACCAACTATGTAGGTAACTGCCTAGAGAGAAAGCCCCTTTACTTGGTTTGCACTGGCAAAATTCTTGGCAATACAATTGATTTTTCAGCTTAGAAACTTGAAACCAGAGTTGGGTAAGTGAATGCTTTACAGATGGGGTGGCTACTAAAAGTCCCTCTGAACACTGGAAAATGCTGTGGTCAGATTCAAAGCCACTGCAAGATCATTTTATAAATAACCAGCAAGGTGGGACATACACCCAGACTCTATCTGTTCATGGTGTTGGTGGCATGGGGTGGGGGAAATGTCGACTGAATTAATTCTAGGGTTTATAACTTCTACCTATCTTTTTCTCCACTTCTCTTTCTCTTTCTTTTCCTTTTTGAGAGGGATAAAGCTATTTGTGAGCAGCTGGTGTGAACATGGCTAGGTTAGTTCCATAGTAATCAGACAGGCCTTACTCAAATAAAGTATGCATGGATGGCATGGGCCTGAAATGCACTTAAGGGTATAGAACTCGGAAAGCCTCCCCCTCATGCGTTTTGGGACAGGCGCAGGCCTGCTGACTGGAAACAGAGAAACAGAGATTGCTAAGTTGTCCATCAGTACAGAAATGAAGAGATGAAGAGTGCACAGTGTGAATAAGGCCATAGCAGGCCGCAGAGACGAAATGGAGTGGTGGTTCTCAATGTGTGACAGTAGAACCACTGTCACCAACATCAGCCCGGATAACTTAGAGTCATGGTGTCTACTTCAATTGTAGTGAATCAGAAGAATTGGGGCTGGAATCCAGGTTTGTTCTTTGAAAATAGGCTCTTTATGGAGCTTGTGGTGGATGGTGAAGTTTCAAGGCTCCCAGACAAGACATTCATATGGGCAGATATCAATATACAGCTAAGAAGATTATGCTTCCCTGTGGATCTCTGGGAATGTCTGGAACAAATCTGATTCTCAAACCTTAGGTGGGGATGCTGGAGCCCAGGGACGTAGTCTAGGGAAGCAATGATATGTACTGATAACATACAGGGAAGCAGTGCACAGCCTAGAATAGACAAAGTGTAAATGTCCATGGAACTGACATGGATGAGTCCCAATGCATTGGCCTCACAAAACCCTGTCTCCCTCAAACTTACTTGTGTTTAGAAGATGTGCGCATGTCATGGCTCCTTAATGAGCTGATCTCCTGTTCAACTAGAGAGAGCAAATATAAACCTAGTGATATTTTATACTAAAGTGTGTTGGCTCCAGTGCTGAGAAGTAAGTCAACCCAGTTCTTAAACAACTCTCAGGTATGACCTGAGTCCGCGGGCAGGTAGTGCTGGGCTTTATATCCATGGTCTCCATGGTGATTACTGGTCCACACTTTCCTCTTTTCTGACTCAGTACTATGCACATGCATATGCGATGCCTTTCTCTCCTTGTGGCATCCTAAATAGATGCAGATTTTCTTATATTACCCAGCAATTAATTATTCTGGGAAATGTTTTCTCGCCCAAACTTTAGTCCATATGCATATCATCCATTGTAATTCTGTTGGTTTCCCAGAATTATATGATTGCTGTTCATATCTTATAGCTATGCTCAGATACTTGGATCAATGATCATAACTGCCCCTTATCCTGAATGTCTCTTTGTGTCCCATTTAACAAACGTTCCTTAGACTGTAATGGCTTTGGGGTCACATGTGCTTGTGTTCACCTGGTGTCCTGATTAGCTTGTGATGCTGCTAAGCCTTTGAACTGTAAGTACAATGCTATTTTTTGAGAAACGTTAATTTATAATTACCTGTCCATATTACTTGTTTCCTCAGGACATTTACTTGATCATACTGCATTCAATGTTTAGTGTAGAGTTCTTACAAACAGGGAAGAGGTCAATCAGTAAGAAATGAAAAATGTATGGTGGAAAACTTCCATAAGCATATGCAATCTGAAACTGATATATTTAATTAGCATTTGTTATTTTCAAAGGACAGAGGCTGGAAACACAGAAAAATGCTGATATGACTCAAACCCATAGGTGTTTTTTCCAAACAAACCAACAGGAAATTGCGTAGCACAGTTTAAGGGCAAGGGTAGAAAGCACCAGATGGGAATAGTGTCTTTCCCCGCTTCTCAGGAACTCACCTGTGGTGTGAGGGCTCTGTACCCTTCCCATCTCTGGCTGTCTGGCTTCATTGAACCATCTACTGCATCAACATCTTCCCTGGGGTACCCCATATCCATTCCTGTTTCACTGAGGGTCTTTACTCTTATTTAAGCACCTTATCCAGAGATCCCTGGAGGACTTCTTCATTTTCCCCACCTTCCAGATTATTCTATAAACAATTCTTCTTGCCAATGTGTTTTAAAATATATCCCCTCCCCTTGCCGGGCTTCTCACTTACATCAGTGAAGTGAAAACTTCTAGTTCTTTGGAAAGTTAGTTATGTCAAATGATGTTTCGCTGGGGCACACAGGTGAAAGGATGTGTTGCTATAGCAAACACATGAAAGACTGTTTTCCTGAAGCAGATTCAGGTGAAAAGATGTTTTGATATTGCAGACACATGAAAGGATGGTTGATGAAGGCGTATAAATATGACCCCCCCAACAGTGAGAGAGAAGCACTGAGCCTTGGTTCGGATTGTTCTACCTTGCTATTCTTCGTGTTGGTTTGCCTTACATAGCATCGGTGAGCTCAATTTGCGCTAACGCCGCCATTGAGAGAAGCTCTCCCAAGAACTGCTCTTGAGGTTCTGGTGGCAGCTTGCTGCTTCTGTGGCCTTGCCTCTCGCTGATTAGCGAGCCTGGTGGTTTCTTCACAATTGAACTACAGTTTCTGGTTCGTGCCTGATATCTGCTTGCTGAAAGGACTGTACTGTAGCTGCCGAATCACATTTGGTGTCTGCTATGGGAATGAACTGCTGGCAAAGAAGAGCGAGCTCGCCCCAAAAGAACGATTGCTGAAAGCTTCACTTCCCCCATATTCTAATAACTTTTTTCTTCCACCCCCTCTGCTGGGTGATGGGCTTGAGGAGAGGTTGAACCCTTGTTAGAAACAGGTTGCAAAAATTTTTTGCTTATGTTTCAGATTCTATCAGCTCTTGCTACTTGAGTATAATGCCTTTAAGGTGGTTGATTATTTAGTTTTTATAGCTATATATAATTCGTTAATTATTATTTAGACTGTACATATTGTGGGAGATGGTGATAATTCATTACATGAAGGCAATATATAATGGCTAAGTGAAGGGATTGCTATTTCAGGCATATGAAAGTGTTTTTGATTAACTTACAGCATTGTACTTACTTATGAGGTTCAGTATGACATTTCAGTGCGAGTCTGTGATGTGCACTGGTACAGTCAGGGTGAGTGATATATCCTTTCCTTATCATTTCTCTGTATGAAGTCTTTCCGTTCTTCCTAGTTTTTATGAACCATAGGTTATTGTCCACCTTGCTGTTCTGGCGAACACCGCAGCCCATTCCATCTCTCTGACCGTGTTTGGCACCAGCCATACAGCACATTTTTAGCCAAGTACTTGAGTTGGCTCTCACTTTCCTCTTTCCTAATTTCAAAGGTGTTTTTGAACAACCAATGATACATAGTCTATTCTCTAGAATTATGAATAAAACCACCACTGAAGTATTTGTTTGCTAGTATCCTAGGACTTTAAGATTTGAAGAAAGCAAGCAAGCAACCTACTAACCTGTCAATCCGCATTTCAAATGTGTTACGAGCTAGGGACACAGGTCATGAAGACGTCACATATACCTAACATGGCTGTCGGTCACACTTGTTATATGTACTGATTATTGTCATTTATAAAGTTTGGTGGCATGTCTTCTGTTTTTATCCCACATAGTGTCTAAATATGACAGAGTTCCTGTCAGTGTATACTCATATGGACACAGAGCAGCCATATGTTCGTGCACTTTGCTAGTTTAGTTGGGAAGACTAGAGTTAAAAGCTATTTATGTCACATCACAAAAACTTGAAAGGAGCCAGAAGACAGCATTTTCCTTAGACATCCTGGCGACATATTCTCAAGGTCTTCCTCCTGGGATGGTCCACTGTTCCTTGTACTTGAGCCTCCAGCCAACCATCTGCCCATTCCTCTCCTCTTACCCAGTGGTTTTTAGTTACATCATCTGTGTGTCAGTTTTAGTTAAGTCTCTAGGGCTCCTCTTTCAGCCTCAAATAGCTAGCAAGATAATGGAAAAAGAGACCTCAATAGGAAAAGAGTCATTCTGGGTAGGAATGTAAATTGTTCCAACCAATATGGAAAGAGGTAGGAATTTCATTAAAAAACAAATAGATACAAAAAACAAAACAAACAACAACAATAAAACCATAAAAATAAAACTTCCATATGACCCTGCTAGATCATCCCTGAGACTATACTTAAGTCATCACACCACAGAGACACTTGTACATCTTTGCTTACCAAAGCAGCTGAATTGTGGACTCAGCATAGGTATCTGTCAACAGACAAATGGATAAAGAAAATGTATACAAAGGAGTTTTCTTCAGACATAAAAGTGAAATTACATCAGGTGTTGGTAAATGTTTGCAGTTGGTGAACATTTTATATTACAGAAAATAGGCCAGACTTATAAAGACAAATATCAGAAGTTTTCTTCCATTTGTAGATTCTAGACCATGCATAGATAAATAAAATTATATATGTATATTATATATATATATTATGACAGCAGCAGACATGGCACAGTCTAGAGGAAGGTGGTCGAGGAGGAGGAGTGGAGACAAGAGGAAAGAGCACTGGGAGGTGACCATGGTCAAAGTGTATGATACACTTGAAGGATTCTCATTATGAAGTCTATATGTGCAAGGAATATAAAACAATACAAATTTTAAAATGCTTATCAGTCCCTGCCAGTGAAATCATCTTCTTCCTAAAAGACACTATAATTTTTCTGTTAGAAACATATCTTTCTCCCTTAAAGGAATCAGGGTTCCTCTCACAAGTTACATTTTTCTGATAACGTTAAGTTTGATATTATCGGTACCATTGTTTATTGAGACAGTCTGATGAGTTTGTAGTAGGAAATGTAAGAATTCTTCTTTCATTAAATATAGAACCCACGTATTGAATAAGTGACACCTACCATTAATGAATAATTATAGAAGTCATTTAAGAAAGGAATTAAAAACCTATGATGTCACTTCACATTTGAGTTCTAACCTAGAGTAGGCTCTGAGAGAATACCCATTAGGAAGGGAGGAAGATGGAGCAGCTCCACGTGAACAGGGGTCTCTACAGAGAGAAACATAATCACCAACTCTGGTGTGTTGAATTTACCAGTTTCCATGATAGAAATATTCCCAGTGTGGCTGGGTTCAAAGTATCAATATGAAGTCAGGAAGACCAGGGCAACCAGCATCATTATGCTGCAATTCTACACTAGAGAAATGACCCAAGGGACACAAACAGTGACTCAATTTAGTGAAAATAATCACAAACAGTGAATTTTGACTGTCACCTTTGTTTTTTGGTATAACTTGTCTATGAGTTTATGTGTTTTATTTTTAACAACAGCACCCCTTAGCAACCAAGTGTAAAATTCCTAAATAATAGCCCATCAAGCTGTACCCAGCATAGCAATGAAAACAGAATGGTTATGATGAAGTCTCTGTGCTACACAGAGCACGCACAAAGGCCTGTGGTAAGGAAAGGCTTGGTTTGTGGATAGAAGATTAATGATCTGACTCACTGTGGTGAGGAGGATTTTCCTCCTGGTGACTGAGTGGTTTTTATTGAGTGGAAATACTATGACGAAGGTTGTGATCTGAATGGGACAAATGCCTCAACAGTTTGTCCCACTCTGAATTCCACTAACAGTCAGAGGGAGACTTGTTTTAGGAGGCAGATGAAGAGGTGAGAAGTGATGAATTAACAACTTAAAACCTAGAAATGGCGTCTTGCACATTTATAAATACATCTGTAAATAGACCAGACATCTGAGGACCAAAGCAGTCTTATCTTCAAAATAAGAGTCTCAGGAAGCAGAGGGAAGCAGGTGTTTTTCCTCTCCCTCCCTTTTTCATGGGTTCCTATTTTTGCAACATCACTTCCCCTAAGTGTCAGACAATTATATCTGCTAATATATATTTTTGACAGTATCATTCTGGGAAGGAAAATGGCAATTATTTATGCCTCTCCCTTTTGGTGGAAGAGGATGGGACAATAAATCCTACAGCATTGCACTCTGGGAAAGTCCCCTTCCAAGAGATTTCAGAGATCACCACCCAAGATTAGGAAGAACAGTACATACCTACAGCTGGGAGAGAAATAACCTATCAGCTATCTCTACTTCAGTTATGGCTGTGGTTATGACAGTGAATTCCTTAAACTCATCCTCCTAGGTTTTAGACACACAACTGCCTATTTCTGCAACATCACTTCTTCCAAGTGTCAGACAATTATATCTCCTAACCCTTTTTTTTGCCAGTATCATTCTGGGAAAGAAAATGACTACCATTCATGCCACTCCCTTTTGGTGGGAGAGGATGGAAAATAAATCCTGTAGCACTGCACTGGAACCATATCTGCTAATATCTGCTTTTATCTTCTCTGTGACAATAGGCCTGCTCCCAGACAGTGCTGTCTACCCTTGGGGCCAAGTGCCACAGCTCACGTCATGGCCAGCAAGCCCTTCAGATGCTATCACCCTGGACATCTTTGGCAGAAGCCCACTTTCTCTTCTTTGTTCTCCATTCAGACCCTGTCCCTATCATCCTGGTTTGAGTTGGCCTTACACCAAACACATCCTTTGAGACAGTCAAATTCCTGTTTCATACTGTGTTAACTATATTGTACTTGGTAAGGTAATAATGCTTTCTGGGCCTCTCTTTGTTCCCTTATGTTCCTGGATAATATGAGGATTAGATTCTTCTCCCCTCTACCCTCAGCCCCCAAGCTAAGCAAGTAAATGGTTCACAGTGTCTGATACAAGCAATTAATGGCAGCACAACATTTTCTAAGATTACTGCTTATGTTGGCTGCATGGCCAGGAATTTGTTCACACACTCTGCCAACCACAATGACCAATCTCCCTTGCTGGCCATAGTTGATAGGAGCTATTCACCCTGTGCATCTGTGACATTGAAGGATGTTTCTATCACTTATAATTACTATGCTAGCTATCTGGAGAGGCTATGCAGAGATGTCCCTCTCCACAGACAATGGCTATTCCTGCACGTCCACCATGCTCATGTGTCTTTCTCCTAAGGTGTTGTGTCGGGAGGCATATTGCTAATATTTATTCTTTTAAGTGTATTTTTCAAAGTTATCCAGTGGCTCACTACATCTTTAGACAATAGGCCTTATTCCCTACTATTCATGCACGCTCACAGAGACAGAAGACACGTTTCCTATGTGCATACATTCCGGCAGATATTGCAATCATTATTTTCATTCCTTGCCCCAAGCAGCCTCATGAAAACCTGCCCTTGACTTGGTTCTGTAACAAAAGCCACAGAGATTATGGACCTGGTCTCCAGTTCCCAGATTTGCAAATCCTCTATTTGATTTGCCTGACATGAACACCCCATGAACTCTGTGGCATCTGCTACTTTAAATCTGTGGCAAATGCACATCTTCATCATCCTGATGGCATACCACCATCACTGCTTGGAATGTGATGGCAGCACTGGTATGAACGTATGTTCAAGACAGAGAATTTTGATATCGCCCAACCCAAGCATTTTCTCTTTTTCAAGAATCCGGGTCCCTTCCAAATGGTTCTAGTCTATTGACAGCTTAAAAATTTCCTACTTATTGAGGTTAGAACAAGAAGTTTAATTGACTTACCATCAAAGGCACTGCAGTTTAGTAAGGAATCAGTTAATGGCCACAGCTGCTTTCACCAGGAGTCTTCTATGTTATGGTCCAAATCCCAGCTGATGTGAAAGGACCAGCAGATTCTCCTGTCAGAATGCCTGGTGTCTGAATTGTGCTTTTGGTCAAATAATCATCCCTTTGAGGCTCCCCTGTGTGGGCCCAGGACTCTTCAGAATCTTGACTATTTCCTGAGCAGAGACGTCAAGGGAGAAACCATTTGCCTGGTGGAACCTCTGGCTTGCCACTCAGGATATGAAGTTTCCATCAGAAGTTTGTGCTATGGTGGTTCAAGGACAAAGCAAGAAGGCAGAATCCAGGTAGGGCCATCAGCCCCACCCACAGCTGTGTTTACATCAAACAGGTGTGCATTCCAACGGTCCCTGAGCTCAGAAATGTAAGGCTACCTCTTCTTAGGATCTTTCTAGAACAAAGACAGCTACTATACCATTTGTTTTCTTTTTTCGGTGCTTTCTGTGTACAGTCTATGTGCTGGTCTTTTGTTGCACACATTGCGAACAATCTTCTCCCAGGATATGGCTTCTCTTCTCACTGTTCTCATGGAGTCTTTTGATGAAAAGAACTTCACATCCCATTCTGTATTGATTGGTGAGGGTTGCCTGGAGCGTCACTTTACAAAGGGATCTGAGAATGAGCTGGCTCAGTAGGAACGAGCACCATGATCTATTGGAGACTTCTGACAATGATGAGAGCCCCCAGGTCCACCAATTCACAGGGCTGGAATAAGCTATCTAACTAGACAGTGATTTCAGACCACATTTCTACCCATGTTCTTGTTGGATAGAACCCTGGGGATGAGCTAATGACACGGTAGAAGTTCCTGAAAGAGCAGAGGTAATGCAGACTATTAGGATGTAAGGGATACACATCATCCCTCAAGGAGAAGGTAAAAGTTTACCTTTCTAGTAAAACATTACTCTCAAGATTGATGAATGAATGGCTTTGCCAAGTAGAAAAAGTTGTATCAAGTTTCAGTTATACAAAGTCTAAATAGCTGAGAGTTCTGTCTGCAGCCCGTCACCTGCAGACAACAGCCCAGGATTGGGAACTTGAAGGTTTGAGGGCATCTTTTGTCTCATGTAGTCTCATTTAAAAACGTAAAAAAGAATAAAAGGCACAAAGTAATATTTAGAGACGATGGCTGTCCATTACCTAGAGAGTGTAGTAATGGTCTATAAAGTCATCTACTTGTTTATACAAACAAACAGATTACATATGAATTATAGGTCAGAAACTCTATTTGAAATATAAGAACAGCTCAAGAAATGTCAGCAAGTGATGGTGGAACATCCTGGTATGTCCTCGAGAGTGCCAGTAGCTTGGTAGGCCTTCTTATCAAATATAGCAGGCTGTGTTAAGAAAGGAGTTTAGAGAAATAGGTGACTGGGTATTTAAAAGATCAAGGCAAGGGGGTATGCTGGTTGGTCTCATCAACCTGACAGGATTTAGAATCACACTGTGATTTAGGAGACACACTGTGCATATCTGTCAGGGTGTTGACAGAGAGAATTAACTGGAATGAAAACTCTGAATACAGATTTCACCAACAAGGAGCCCAAACACAGAACTCTGAGAGAAATCAGCTCCTGTGTGTCTTAACTGTTTGTTTCTTTGAGAGAGTGTAGCTGATGCTTCTACACCCAGCTGGCACCAGACTTTAGCTCTTTATTTTATTTTATTTTTTGACCATCTTATGTGGACTCAACACATGCAGTCCTCCCTGCTGTTCCCTTTTCCTCACAGGAAGGATATTTGAAAGTAAGCCAGGATGGAGGAGTCTAGCACACCAGCACCTCACGGTAGTCAGACTATTAGGCTGTCTGCAAGTCAATACACTTCTGATCAATCCAGTGTTTTCCCCGGGTCCCCAGACTATGGTTCAGGTTTTAGCAGAAATAGGTATCATTCAACTGGACATCTTTGACCAACCATCAGGATTCTGTGAGGACTCCAGTGCTTGTCTGTGGAACAGAATAATTCCTACTTCATACAGTAGATATGAAGCCTCATGCATAGGGCTGGTGAAACAAACGCACTGTACTATACCCCCAACAGCTTCCATAAGTGTTCAACAAACAGAGTGGTTGCCATGATGACAGAGATGGTGATTTCGATGTATGCTGGCCTCTGGGTCCCTAGGAGTCATACCTTAGTGACCTCACTATCCCCACTAGCTTCAGAGAGATAAGAATGATCATGTGGTCTGTGTGGAAGCAAGGCACTGGAAATGCAAGAGTGTGGGGCCAAGCAGGATAAAACGTTGGAGAAAGAACCAAAAACCAATTAAATAAATTCTAATTTTAAACTTTCAATGGCTCTTTGTGGCTTCAGGAGAAAGGCAATTATATGATTATAATGTGAAGACAGCATGCAAATGAACTCATCTTGCTCAAACTCTCTCTCATGCTGACATAAAGTTGGGAGGAGGACCTGTTGGGATGTGCAGGAAGCTGGAAGTGGGGAAATGGGAGGAATAAATGATCATTTTTTATTGTATACAGTATGAGAATCTCAAGTATAAAGAAAAAATAAAAATAAAACTAATCATTTTCATGTCATGAGACTGCCTATATTTTGGGTATGGCAAATTGAAAACCTCTGAAAATGACCTTCTCCCATGCTGTGTTTGTTTTTCTCTCCATTTCTTTACAGTTCTGAAGCAGTTCGCAAACCAAGTTTTTGTGAAGTGTGTGTGTGTGTGTGTGTGTGTATGTGTGTGTGTGTGTGTGTATGTGTGTGTGTGTGTGTGCACGCGCGCGCGCGCGTGTACATGTATGTGTTGTGTGTTGTTAATTACTGGTTTTGCCAACTAGACAAAGAAACACCTATAGGCTGCCTGTTTTGGAACCCCTTCGCCTTCTCATACCAGATGGGCAGGGAGAATCTGTTTGTGAAACAAGAGTTGACTATAATGAAGCCTCTCAGATACAGGATCTGTAAACAGTTCTCAAAGGGCAGACATGAAAATGTAGTTATTCAGAACTGGAGTAAACAGAAACAATGCAAGCTTGTGAGTAGCAAGGAGATATCTATGGTGCGTCATCAATAGTATTGGTTGGTGGATAAGAAAGCCTCCAACCGTGGTGTTAGAACAGAAGACTAGGACAATGGAGACCACCAGAGAGACATGCTGAAGGCGAAGGTATCAAGTCACGGTGTTAACGCAGCTCCCAAGAAGAGGCTCAAAGAAAAGGAGAGAATCTGCATGATTAGAATGCATTTTCCCTTTATGTCTTATCTGCTTCCCTCCCAGGCTATTTTTGGTAAGTCGGTATTAACCGTCTAATGAAATGCCAATTAAAGCAACTTTCAATAGGCTGTGTTTAGAAGACCCGATGCAAAGATGTATTAGCTCGGCAGTCAGTGTAGATGCTTGATTCTAATCCGAGTGGGATAATGAATGAAATTCTCAGCTGTTGTCACCTGGGATGGCAACATATAAAATGGAAAAGGCCGCTCTCCCAGTAATGAGTGCATTTCTCCTGGGTTCCTTTCATTGTCTCAAAGAGGTCTCCTTTTTCTTTTAGGCACCCAGTTCTTCCCCCAGTAGGAACTTTTCCACATCTTGCCACATGGTATCTCAGTGCTCATGCTTGTAGCATAAACTGACAATTACTCTAGTCTGTGCTGATATTTTCAGTGTTTTGAGTGACATCAGTATTTGCTGGTGTGTGAGAATCTGAATCCAGCTTTTCTGAACATTTTATGGTTGTGTCGCACGTGCATGCATACGGGAGATTGCAGTTTACACACGTGATTTGTTAAACAATAATGGCATCAAAAGGGGAATCAGACCAAGGTTTAAAACCTGGGTCTGCGCATACCTTTCCACAGCAATCAGACTCTGACTCTTTTCACATTTCCTGCCTTTTAGCTCTTTGTTGTCTGTATCTCTTCATCCTCTGACTATCTGGTCCTCATCCACCCTGACTCCTTGTCAGGTAGCCCTCATTCCTGTTCCATCTGCCTCACTGTGCTGTCTTTCATTAAACTATCAGTTTCTCTTCGTGTGTCTTGATTCTACCTGCGGACATTGTTGGATGGATATTGCTACTCAACCAGAGACAGACCGATGCTATGAATACTTGCCCAGCCTATTACTGGAAAATAGTGAGTTTAGAACCCCTGTCAATGGGCAAAGAGACACCTCGTTGGTGGTGGTGTCTTTCTATTAAGGAGGGACAGAGCAGTTGGCAGTCTTTTGTTTATCCTAGCTTGATGTCTGGCTTGGTGGCCAAAGCTCTTTTTTTTTTTTTTTTTTTTTAATGCCCACGACTCATAAAAGTCAAGTCAAATCAAATCCAGGCAGTGCAGGGCAGAAGGAGGAAGACAGATCTCTAGGCTGACCTGCTCTCTAATGCACAGCACAGGTGGGCCATAGATTGATACTTGTTTGCCAACAAGCCATGCCCATGGATGGAGGCCTACCAGCTGCATGGTCAGCCTGCAGCAGGATATACCACAATGTTGGAGTATGTGGTAGTCAGACGGGAGAGAAAGAAGTGCACAAACTTGAGCATTATGAAGAAAGATGGAATTGGAGACTTGAGGGTGGGGAGGAGTAGCCAGTTCTGAGTGGCCAACCCTGCTACCTGGGGCCATGATGCGGTCCCAGCCCGAGCTGCTGCTGAGGGCCATGTCAGTCTATGGTTTTGCCGTGGCAGAGGTCAGGTGTCAAGGCGTGGCTCATATACAACTAGAGAATGTGGAATCGTCCCTTTTCTGGGCAGCTGTCGCAGGGGACCACCTTGTTTAGGAGCTCTTCAAAGCTGTATAGTACAGTTTAATAATATGCTTTTAACTTTGAAAGTTGTTTGGGGCTAGTATAAGAAAATAAAATGTTTTTGTCAATTTTCTTTGGTAATAGATGTTTGAAATGTAGATAGTTGGTAGGAGCTCCAGCAACTGTACCAAGCAAGGAAACAGATGATGTACATTGGTGGGCAAAACTTTAAGTCATAATAGGTTTAAAAAGGAGATGCTGTTTTCTGGCTTTTGTGTCTTCGATGCTAAAAATCATGCCAATGAGTAGAAGATGTTGCCCTATGTGGTGGTTTGAATAAAAATGGCCTCCATAGGCTATAAGGTGTGTCAAAATTGAAGGTGTGACCTTGATGGAAGAAATGAGTCACTTGGTGCAGATTTTGAGCTTTCAGAAGCTCAAGCAAGGCCTAGTGACCCACTGTCTCTTCCTGCTGTCTATATATCCAGATATAGAACTCTCATCTCCTTTTCTAGCACCATGTTGGCCTACGTGCCACCATGCTTTCTGCCATGATGATAATGAACTAAACCTCTGAAGTATAAGCCAGCCTCAATGAAATATTATCTTAGAAGGGAGAACAAAATAGTCACAGGAATACAGGGACAAAGAGTGGAGCAGAGACTGAATGAAAGGCCATTCAGAGACTGCCCCACCTGAGTATCCATCCCATATGCAGCCACTAAACCCAGTCTCTTTTGCTGATGTCAAGAAGTGCTTGCTGACAGGAACATTATATGGATGTCTCCTGAGAGGGTCTGCTAGAGCCTTACCTATACAGATGAGGATGCTTGCAGCTAACCATTGGACTGAGCATGGGGACCCCAATGGAGCAGTTAGAGAAAGGACTGAAGGAGATGAAGGGGTTCCCAACTCCATAGGAAGAGCTGACCCTGGTTATGTGGTCTCAGGTGAACCAACCCTAAGAGCAAGAACGAAGGAAAATTGGCCCCAAGGTCACAAGGTCCTGCCCCTTGTTAGCTGCTGCATTCAGGAGAGTGAGTTCTGCTCTTCATCATCTGGGCAACACAGAAGGGCTACCCCTGGTCAAAGGGGATGGGTGAGTCAGCCTGAGGGCAAAAGTGCAGGGGAGCTGTCCCAGCCACTTGTCTATTTTGAGATGACATGGGAATGGGGGTGATACTCGCCATCCCATCAACCACTGTGGCAGTTGGGAGAGCTGGCCCTGGGGTCATGAGAGTAGATGAGCAGGCCTTGTTCCTCTCTGGCTGCAGAACTCTGGGCTACGTACCTTGCTTGGGCAACACAGTAGAGCTGGCCCTAGTGGAAGGGGCTTAGGTGAGCCTACCCAAGGACAAGAGTGAGCAGCTATTTGGGAGTGCATGAGAATAGCTCCTCATTCTGCAATGCAGGCCCTGTACCTTGCCTGGACAACACAGCAGAAATTGGCTCTGGAGATGTGGGTGCAGGTGATCTGGCCCAGAGGGCATGAGAGCAAGAGAGCTGACCCTGCCTCCTGCTGATGGTGGCACTGGGTGGCCTAGCCAGAGAAGTGCTGGAGAGCTCACACTGGTGGTATGGGTAAGGGAGAGTCTGACAAGCTTTGCTCTTACCAAGGCCCAGGCTTGGAGATGGCCCACCCCAAAATCAATATCATCTGCGAATGGTTGGTACACATGAAAGGACCAGTCCTGCTGTTTCATAGCTGAAGGATCTCCACAATACAGGGCAGCAACAGAATAACCCAGAGGAGTCATGATGAGGATCCAATATTGACAGTGTCACAGAAGCCAGAGATCTTGAACCAGACCAATGAGTCATTACAATGAATATTTGTAAGTGAAGATATGTAGACAGAGGAAAATAGTGTGGGACACACTGTGACATACTACAACTTCCATGATGAGATGTTTTCTATGCTTTTGTTGTTGTTGCTGTTGTTGTTGTTATGTGTTTTTTTTTTTTATTGTAAAGGAGTTTGCAAGGGCAGAGGGCAAATATAGAGGGAGGAGGAGATGAGCAGAATGGGGGTATATGTTGTGAAACTCACAAACAATAAAAAGTTTAAAATGAGCTTAAAATAAGAATAAAGAGATAGTCAGGTGGTTACTTTTATACATAATTATTGATTAATGCAGATGGTAAATGGTGGAGAACTATGGCTAATAAGATAGAAAGAAGGGCAGATAGAGGGATTCAGAGGCAACACTAGAGACAGCGCAAAAAGGCAGAATTATGCAGTAATTTAAGGCCAATGTGGATGTCCTATTTTAACCCTTTTCCATTTTTCAAATGATTTTTAATTTAATTTCTCAGACAATCATAAGGGCATCCATCTTAAGTCTCAGTTAAGATTTCTTTCTCTAATATCTAGTTGAAAAGGTACCTATCTAAAATTTTGTTATGGTTCAATTTAATATGCTCTTAACTTTGAAATTTGTTTGGGGCTAATATAAGAAAATAAAATGTTTATGTCAATATTGTGGTAAAAATAAAAAAGCACCGGAACGGTTCCCACCCATACCCTGGTGGTTGTGCTCCTTCACTAGTTCTGGCTCCGGCGGGCGGGCCGTTTGAACTCGCGTTAATTTATCTTGGATTAATATCTCTCCCAGTGGCTCTCTGCTAGCTGCAAACTCTCTGGTTCCAGCTACCCAGTAAAATCATGGTTCTAGAAGTCCAGCATGGGTTGGCCTATCTAGGCTCCCTGTTCCCTGCCCCCTGCTCAGTCCACACTCCCAGCAACTGCCCCCCAGTTATAGTTAAACTCTAAACTCCCAACTACCCTTTAAAAATCAAGACTCAACAAACTGTAACCCAGCAATCAGATTTATATGTGAAATTCTCAATCCACAATACATCCATACAATAAATTCACTGCCAATAAATAACGATATAAATCGCCCACCTAGACTAGATAAAATTGACCTAGTCTATCTGGATCTGGATCATCCTGCACCGTCATCTCCATGGTCTCGATTCTCTCACTTCTCTTCCTCCTTCCTCCTTCCTAGATTTTCCCCCTACCTACCCTTCCTTCTCATCCAATGATAGGCTTTATCCTGGACCTGCCATGCTGCGTAATGACATCATCCTACATGTCAATTTTCTATGGTAATAGATGTTTGAAATGTAGATAGATGGTAGGAGCTCCATCAACTGCACCATGCAGGGAAACAGATGATGTATATCGGTGGGCAAAACCTTAAGTCACAGTCGGTTTAAAAGGAGATGCTGTTTTCTGGCTTTTCTATCTTTCATGGTAAAAATCATGCCAGTGAGTAGAAGATCTTGCAGTGTGTAGTGATTTGAATAAAAATGGCCTCCATGGACTCATAAAGTGTGGCAAGATTGGGGGTATGACCTTGTTGGAGTAGGTGTAACCTTATTGGAGGAAGCGAGTCACTTGGTGCAGATTTTGAGCTTTCAGAAGCTCAAGCCAGGCCTAGTGGCCCATTCTTGCTTCCTGCTGCCTATATATCCAGATGTAGAACTTTTATCTCCAGCACCATGTTGACCTGCATGCCACCATGTTTTCTGCCTTGACGATAACAGACTAAACCTTTGAACTGTAAGCCAGTCTCAATCAAATCTTTTTCTTTGTAAGAGTTGCCATAATCATGGCATCTAATCACGGCAATAAAACCCTAAGATACTGTGACAGAGCTGCCTGGCACTCTCTTTGGACTTCTCTGCTGTGTGGTGGATGTAAACAATGCAATGTCTAACATCTTTGCGGACCAGAGTAGGCCCCTTTGTAGTAAAGCTGCTCATGAGGCTGGTTATGGTTACATGTCCAGAAGGAAGTTCTGTTTTCTTAAGTAAATGGGGGATTTTTCGCAGAGCACTAGAACAGGCTGTCTCTTTTGGTAACTGCACTGATAATTAGATATGAACTTCAGAGATGGGCAACAAAGCCCTCTTTAAGGTTGGTGAGGGTCACTTGAGCTCAGTGTGGCTCGCATCCAACAGTTTCAGGACCCAAGAAAGCTGAAGAGTGAAGGATGAGATTGAATCTACCAAGTTTCCTTGAAAGTCTAGAAGTTGAAAAGGATAATATAAAGGGAACCATATATTTTAAAATCTTTGTCTTTACCTAAAATGTCTGAATTTGAACTTGTACATATATTTATTATTATTATTATTATTATTATTATTATTATTATTATTACATATTATCTAATGTCACCAAGACCAGACTCAGGTATGCAAGACCCACATTATCTTGCTGTATCTCTACTGACATACAGTCTATCCTCTTCCTCTCCCAGCCTATAAATAGAAGTGTCCACTCTAGTCATTACATAGATATGTATTTCAGAAAGTTACTAGAAGTTCTCATAAACTCTGATTTAAGCAACTTAGATGTAAATACTAGGTGCGAGCTGATGCATAGAGATAAAGGTAGGAATGTTAATTAGACAGAGATCAAAACGCCATTCTTGACTGTAACCATGATTAAATGGTTCGTCTTCTCCATCTTTTCCTGGTCCCAGGTGCTGTGGTTGTGAAATGTAGATCCACCCAATGTTCAAGTTCTACCTGAGATACAAATGAAATAATTCAAGAAAAACATGCCTCAGTGTGCCTACCATACTTCCGGCCCAAGAGACGATTCCTCTCATATATGCATAACTGGGCATCTCTCATCACCTTCCTTTTCCAAGCAGCATTGGCTAGAGGATTAGTCACAAGACAGAGGACCCTGCCTTGCCTCTGTATCAGACATCATGCAGGAAAATGCACAGGAATCCTGAGCTGTGGAATGTAGGGTGCCAGGCCATGGCTCCTATGACTTCATAGACCCTGTTTTGTTCACCTCCTGGGCTTTATACCTTTACTTGTTTCTCTTCTGCCACAAGCATGTTCTTTCTGCCCTTATTTCTAGTAAGAATGCTTTATCCCAGGGATTTGGGGGTTTTCTGTTGCCTTTTCCTGCAACTTCCTGCCTAGATTTCTCAGTATTGCCATGATTCCTTTCTTGGGGTATCTGGTAAAGTGCTGGTTTCTCAGTCCATTTCCTGGAGGCATTAAATAAATAACAACATCCATTTTACCCCTTTCTAGCTCATTACACTGCTTTTAAATTCTCATCAGACAGGTTTTCTCATGGCAAAACTGACTCAGTGTAGAAGGCCACTTGTCACATTTGCTCTTGGCTGTTCAGAAAGGCAGACCAGCTACTGCTCAGCCCTACCCCATCAGGATGCCTGAGCCCCTGTCTCTAAAGTGTCATTCAGGTTTAGAACTGCTTAGTGTTGGTTTTAACTCAGGCTCAGCTTTTGGCAGATAAGTCAAATCTACCATTGCTTTGCTTCCATAAATGACTATTGCAGCCTAAAGTTCCCCTATGTTGCTGGGAGAGTGACAAATTCTATCTATGGATTACTCTGTAGCACTTTGGGTGCAGGACAGGCTAGGCATATATTCCACCAGACATAAAGGGTTTCAAGCCCCCCACCCCCACCCCCAACCAAGCTGTATGGTATTCTATCCCTTATGTCAGATAGTATAATAATTAATATAACTTACATATACCTTTACATATACTTGATGTCTGATACTTAATTTAATAGAGACTATGAAAGAACCATTATACTGTATTGTTTAAGCAGTAATTGGAAAAAATATATATTTTTAAATTACTTTTCATCCAAGATTTATTGGAATTAACATGATGGAACCCAAGGATATATTTAGCAAAATGCTGGGTCACACTTACAGACGCTGGTATGAGACAACTCAGATATTAGTGCCATATTGGTTAGGTGACCTTGAACCAGTTGAATAGCTCACTTTTGTTGAAGAAGACAACACAGGTGCTGACAAATGGATTTGTTCCATGGAATGGGTTACTGTCGTCAAAGCACCATTCCTGGCATATGTAAGGCTTGGTCAATGGCTGTGCTTCTTCTGTTTGTCACCTAAATTACATCCCTGGGCAGATCCAAAGCTTTGTTCTCTGCATGGCCCACAACATCTGCCAGAGCCTCCCACTCAGCAGGTGCTCAATTACTCTGTTGATTTCTGGTAGAATTATTTCCCACAAGAAATGTCACAAGAGATGCTTTGGAAAAGCACACCGAGGCAGTTCTATTTGTAAAGCTGTCTGAGGACTGAGGGCAGATCAGAGACTCAAAGGGAAGTTTTTCTCAGACTCATTTGAGAGCCATTTGAGCAAACCACCTCACTCTGAGCTCAAGGGATGCACCAGAAAGTTCCTTTCTGTATAGGATGTGGGAAGAAAGATATGCAAACCAGTGGCTGGGCCAAGGCGAGGAGGGCTAAAAGGCAAGCTGTGCATGTGTGTGTGTCTGTCAGCTGTGTAGGGGAATGTCCTGGACAATTATAGCTTCAGGATTAGTCAGTGGCCCCTATTTCTGTTTCTGCGTGCTGTACCAGTGATTCTGAAAATGAGAATGGTGTTAAAATTGAAAATGGAATTAGGTCCCTTGGGAACAAGAGCAGAAGTGGTTTGGGGAGAAAATATCCAAACTGAAAAACAAGAAGCAGAGATTGAACCACAGTTGTTGATTTTCTCATGGTTCAATACAATCTGAAAAGCAGTTCCAAAGACTTAACATTTGTTTACTAGTGTTCCAGCTTGCTAATTAATAAAAGTGCTTCATTCCTCAACAGACTCTGATGAAAGGACATAAAGATAGCATAACACTGCACATGTCTGGCAGGGCCTTGCAGAGGAACCAGTACTCTGACTTCCAGGTCCTCAGCCAGAGCATTTGGTCTCACCTGTCTGTCCCCACCTGTCACTCAGATCCCCATCTCTTCTGCAATGGGCTTCAAAAACGAACAGCAAAATTGAGATGATTTTCTGATTAAAATAGGCTTAAAGTGCCAATCTCACTAACAATTTTAGGAGATAAAAGATAAATCTAGGCATTCTGAAAATGCACTTGTTTTACAAGTGATCTCTAGTATCCAGCTAATAGTCCTACACATGGCTGTGCTCTTACTGAGAGCTTAAACTGACACAAGACCATTATGTAAAAATGGGTTCTACTTCTGTTTTGCTAGCAATGAAACACCAAAAAGCCTAAGAAGACAGCTCCATTCACCACAGCAGTAACAATAATAAAAATATTAAGAATACATTTAGTAAGAATGCCAGGCTGGTAACCGGAACACTGTTGAGAGAAATTAGGGATACAGATGAGCAAGAGATTACAACAAGGCCGAGGAGGAGAGTACCAGGGAGAGTACCAGCATGGTGGTGGTGGAGGAAGCAGGTAGGGGCAGGGAGGACTAGAGGGGAGTGGAGAGGAACAACCGAAATGAAATGTGTTAAAAAAATACCACATAGAATCCAGTTATTTATAAGCTAATTATATTAAGAAGTCACAGAGAAATCCGAATGAGGGGAAAGCGCTCCTCTGTCTATGCAGCAGGAAACTCAACACTGTCAGGACAAGGACACTTCTGAAATTGATCTACGGATCCAACACAGCCTAATCACAAAGCCATATGATTTCTTTTGATGAGAGGCACGGGCTGATCATGACATTTACAGTGACAAGCAAAGGGCTCTGATTACTGGGCAACAATTCTACAAATGACTAAAAGGGGGAATTCAGGGTTTTTATTCCAAACCTTATGCTAGTTCTACAGTCCCCAGGTCTATGGGGCACTGGGGCAGCAACATGCGGAGAGCAGTGAGTGGAATCAAGAACACAAAGTGTATTTAGCAAAGAAATTTAAAATGAGTTTTTCTTCCAAGAATGGCAGCAAGAGCAGGAACAGGCTGTACAATGAGAGTGTGCACTTAAAGTCCACATATGTGAAATGTACCCGAGTTCTGTGTTGGTTGCTTTTCTTGTTGTGATGAAACACCTAACAGAAGCAGCTTAAAGAAGAAGGGGTTTATTTATTTGTCTATTATTTTTATTGAAAAATATATTTTCCTCATACAATCTATTCTGATTACAGTTTTCCGTCCTCACCTCCTCCTAGATCCTTCCCTTCTCCCCTCTTACCGAAATCCACTCCCTTTCTCTCTCTTTGCATTAGAAAACACTTAAAAATAATAAAACAAAAAGTACATAAAACTAACTAAGTGGGCAGAACAAAACAAAACAAACAGAAAAAAAGGAGTCAAAGAAAATGCGCAAGGAACACATATAGATGTAGTGACACATGTTCATACACACAGAAATCACATAAAAATTGGGAACCACAGCATATACACCTGTAGGGTTAAAAAATGAAGGAAAATAAGGAGGACAAGGAAGAAGTAGGAGAAGGAGAAGGGGAAGGTGAAGAAGAAAAGGAGGAGGCAGAAGAAAGCAGGAGGAGAAGGGGAAGGGGAAGAAGGAGGAGGAGACAGAGGAGGAGGAAGAGGAGAAAGAACAGGAGGAGGAGGAAGAAGCAGGAGGAGAAGGGGAAGGGGAAGAAGGAGGAGGAGATAGAGGAGGAGGAGGAGGTGGGGGAGGAGGCGGAGGAGGAAGAGGAGGAGGAGGAGGAGGAGGAGGAGGAGGAGGAGGAGGAGGAGGAGGAGGAGGAGGAGGAGGAAGAAACCACAGCACCAGAACTGCCATTGAGCTTGTGTTGTGTTGCTCATCTGCTGCTGGGCATGGGGCCTGTCCAGAGAGTTTATTTTGGCTATTGATGGGAAAATATGACCAAAAGAACAAGAGATGGCTGCAGTCATGTAGAGAAAAGAGAGAGATTGAAGGAGAGAAAGAGCATAGGTGGGGCTAGGGCATGAGGTCAAGCATGCCTACGCACATACTGGTGCTCAGCTCACTCCTTTTTGTTCACTTCAGGACCCCGACCCATGGACCCCACCTATGGACCCCACCCATGGATCCTACCCATGGACTCCACTCATGGACCCCACCCATGGACCCTACCCACTGACCCCACCATGGACCCCACCCATGGACCCCACTGTGGATCCCCCATGGATTCCAACCATGCAATGGTGTTACCCATATTTAGGGTAGATCATCCCACTACAATTGACTTAATTTAGAAAAGCCCAAGTAGTGTATCATGTTACTCTATAAGGAACAGAGGGACAGAAAGATTGGTGACTACCAGGAAGGAGAAGGAGGAAATATGGGATGTAAAAGCCTGTGGGAGTCCTTAATGGGTAATGGGTGATGCAGGGGTTCTCAAATAGTGGTACCAGAGAGTTGCACAGTTCTGGGAATACTAAGATCCACTGGCTGGAGCATTTTGTCAAGGTGAATAATTAGGAATATATTAATTATATTTCAGTGGAGTTGTTAGTCATAAAACAACCACAACAGCCAAAAGAAAATTGTTGACAACAGAAGTCATCGAGGACCACAATAACGAGGGATTCCAATCTGTGTTCTCCTTTTCTCTCAAACCCAGAAATCCTTCCCCCCACTTCTCTGATGTTTTTGTGCACGCTAGAAAACTTGAATATCCATTACCGTAATCACGCAGCCCATTCTACAGTGTCACGTTACAGTCCATTTTATTGTCACGAGCCAGGGTGGAATGTTTTATACCACCAAGCACTTATTGTTCATCTCACCAATTGACTCTCGGAATTATAATTGGCTCCATTTTTCTCAGAAACTAAAATCAAAACCCAGGAAGTAAACAAAAATTCCCAAACTCATAAAAGAACTCATAAAAGAACTCAGACCTGTCCGACTTCACAGACCGCTTTCAATTCTTATTCCGTGCCCACCCCATTCAAAACTAAAGCCCACCTCCCCGTCATAGTGGATTCCCGCTCTCGTTCATAACTCGGCTTCCTGTAAGTTTCCCACTTCGCTTATTTGAAGATGTTTTCATGACCCCTTTAGCCCTTTCTTCTCCAAACTAACCTTCTCAGCCTTCATTACTTCTTCCTTAGGTTTTTAAGTTATTGTCCCGAGCCCGTCCTATATCTGCTCTAAAGTGATTGGTCTGGGGGCCATTACTCTAGCCATGCTGCCTGAGGTACCTTAAAAATGCACGCTTATCTCCTCAACCTGGCTTTAAAGGCTGGCCATTTTGGCAACGTGCATTTGAAAAACTGGAGTTCAGATAGGTTAAGGTTTGTCTAAGATAACCTAGCCAGCCGTAAAGCAGCAGATGTAGGAATGAAACTCAGCTCTTTCTTTTCAGTCATTACCGACTGAATTAATTTGACTGTTAGGAATCCCCAGACTCTCAACTTCACAGACCAACAAAAATTGACTCCAGGTCTCCAAAAGTATCCTGCTGAAGGACTAGCATTTTCCAAGCAACTGGAGGTCGTACATCTTAGGGCAGTTGTCACTTTGTAGCCAAGTGTATTTGTTGTAATTAGAAGTCCCTAAAAATTTTGAAGGGCTCTTTGTTTGCTGAGCTGGATATTTTCTCTTGAAAGGAAAAGAACAAATTTTTTACTCAGCATGGTTTGATGTCACTGTTTTTCTTACCACAGTGAGGTACTGTCCTAGAGAGAACATTCTTCAGCTTCTCATTCCTTTCTCCCAGGATCCGGGATTCTCACTTCCCAGGGTGCCTTTTAGCCCCAGCAATGGAAAAAGAGAAGCTGTTATTTTGATAAAAGCATCAAATGCATCTTGTATGCTGAGAAATACTTTCCCCTAAAATGTTTGGAGTCCTGGGCAGCTCTCTGGCAGCTGATGAGCCTGGGGAAAGGATCCACGCCTTGCTGGAGAGGTCCAGCCTTTGGCTACAGGCTTTGGTTACACCCAGTGGTGACTAGAAGCTCTCTCGACAGGAGATGGCTCTGGCTAGTTAAGGCATAAAGCTTGCTTTAATGAGGCATTTGGTGTGGAGCTGCCTAAGGTCAACTATGGCAAAAGGAGGCAGCTTTTCTCACGACTTCCCAGGAAGTGATTCCTGCCCATCAGCAAAGGCAACGGAGGCTGCAGGAAGAACTTTCATGGGTGACAGGGCTGCCATTTAGTTCTCAGTTTTACTCTGAACATAGAAAGTGAGTGGGATGTAAAGTGAATAGAAAAAATAGAATTAATAAATAAAAATAAAAGAGAAATGGAAATGTAAAAATTTAAGTTGAATATATATATATATATATATATATATATATATGAACAGAGGGAGGAATGGGGGTCTGAATAGTACTATCTGCTGCATGTAGAGGTCCAGCTAGAAGAGGAAATAAAGTCCTCCTGTAGAGTTCTTTGAGGAGCCAGAGGGCAGGTAGCAAGCATACCTCCAACACCCTTTTCACTACACAGCAAGCATCCCCAGTGGTTGCTAGTGCAGCAAAAGGCTTCAGCCTGCACAATAGTCAGGGATGCTCAGTGAGTAATTAAAAACAAAATTTCAGATTTAGAATACTCTTGTCCAAATATTATGGCTAAGACGTGCTCAACCCACAGAATTACCCCTGGCAGTAAGTGATTCTAACCACTCTTTGTGTATGTGTATGTGTATGTGTATGTGTATGTGTATGTGTATGTGTATGTGTATGTGTATGTGTATGTGTATGTGTATGTGTATGTGTATGTGTATGTGTATGTGTATGTGTACGTGTGCTTTATCTGAAAGGCTCAACTATTAAGATTTAAGCTCAGATGCATTCCACTCCACACATTTAGTACTGTGCTTCACAGTTTCACCATCTTAGAAAAGAAAAAAAAATGCTTTCCTCCATGATTCAATTAGACATTTTGGCATGCCCTAAAGTTAAAAAAAAAAAAAAGACAGTTCATACTTTGGGAAAATTGTATTGTTTTTGCTCTAAACCACTCCCTCCCCTCTTTCTAGAACTCATCTCAACCCAGTGATAGGAGGTGAAATCTCGTGATTGGCACCATTTATTATTCATCTCAGCATTTATGTAAGCGAATGAGGTAAGTTCATAGGGACTGGCAGAGTGGCACTGAAAATGTAAATGAGGTCCCCAGCCCCATTGAGAAGATGTCAGAGGGAGACAAAGGCTTCTACTGCACACTGGGACTTAGTTCTGGGAGCTTTGGAGACTTAAAGGCGAGCAGAGGAAAAGCGTCTTCATTTGGGTCATGTGGTTGGAGATCTCTTCTTTAAGGCATGAGAGCATATTCCAGACAGAAGCATCTGTAGGCTGCACTTCAGTAGTTGTTTTATGAAGGCAGATTATACTGTAAGTGCCACCGTTTGTTTAAGGACTGAACAGTGTTTTGGGAATCTTTGTTCAGAAAATGATGTCCTAATCTAGATGTAGCAAGGCAATGGTTGCAAGGTGTGATGACTAGTCCCGGTTTTCAACTTGACTACATCTGGAATGAACTACAGCCCAGAAATGGATTGATCCACATTTTGAGGCTGGAAGACACAGGTTTCTGACCTGGATCTTGACCTAGAGATCTTGAGGCATAGTGGCCATGAACAGCTATGGCAAGGTACTACACACCTATAACCCCAGCAGATTGAAGCAGGCAAATCTCTCAGTTCAAGACCAGCCTGGGACAAAGCAAATTCCAGATGCAGGCATTGTGTCACACACCTTTAATCTGGGCCAGACCTTCTTTCTGCTGGAGGCCTATATAAGGACTGTGGAAGAAGGAAAATTCTCCCTAATACACAAGATAACTATGCCTACTATACAGAGGTGCCACGCTGGAGTGAGCCACTGAATTAGTTTAATGTGAATGAAAAATCCTTTTAAGTTGGACAGTTCCAGAGAATCATTGGATGATTCTGTGTTTTTTTTTTTTTTTTTTCTATAAGGAGACATTACATAAATGTTTGTGCTTTATGGGCCTAAAGATTTTCTTCTCAAGAACTTCTGCTTGGCTTGGAGGCATGGAAGAACCCACGCAGCAGGTTGGACAAGCCAGTCTGACATGATCTAATAAAACTTTATTTAAACACAAACTGTAGTTATCTGGTCCTTGATTATAGATCCTCCTTTGGAGGGGTTCTTCTGTGGATGTCTGGAGTCTGGATGGATGTCTGCTTTTTCAGGAGAGGTGGCCATTAGGCTTTATAATTTATTTTTTGGCTTCTTCATCTTCATCACTATTACCTGCTGTCCTGCTCTAAGACCAAAACTTCCTAATCTAGCTTCATACTTGTGCTCTGGGCTGGCCAGTCTATAGGTAGCCATATTGAAGTCCTTTCTAAACCAAGAGTAACAAGGCTCTAAGGAAAATGACTTAAGGGGCAATGAGAAGATATCAGCCAGCACTTGGAGAAAATGTTCACACTGCAGAACACGAACTTCTTGAAGGTTCTGAAGGCTCTTGGGTTTCTGGTTCTATTTTTCTATAATGTTAGTCAAATTCTATTGAGTTTGGGATTCTGGGTAAGGATAAAAAGCTGAGTCTGCAGGGCATAAGCTCATTCAACAGAATCTCACAGGCTGAAGTTTTAAAAAGAAATGTTATGGGTCTGCTTTAACAACAGAATTTCAGTAGAGCAGATACCTATCACGGAGTCACTATTGTGAATGCGTTGCTTGCCCAGTATATGGACTACTATTTGAGTTTCACCTGAGTAAATTGGTAACTGGTAAAATTGAAAAATGGTGACTTGAAAATGATCCCAGGAATAGCAGAACAGTCATCCAGCCTTTTGAGTCACACACGGGTCACATTACCTCCTTGCACGACTGAGGCAGGAACCCATAACAAACTACTTGGCCAAGCTTGGTGGTCTTGGAAGGATTGGTGACTAAGCAGCCAGTCCGACTTTTGGAAAGGTGGCACGGTGTCATTCCCTTCAATGTGATGACTGGAAGGGCTGTTACCTAGTGATTTTATGAAAATTTAAAGACTGACAGACTGCCTGGCAATGTTCCTGATACAGATTAGGTCCTCAGTGTTGTTATGCTGTATAGAAACAAACAAACCAGATAAATCACATTACATTACAGGAAAAATTTTATTCAAACTATAGAAAACTGAAGAAGCATCTGAAAATGAATACTACAAAATGAAAATAAATGAGGTTTTCTAATGTAAGTTCCCTAGAGTTTTTTGATTCCTATTGTATTGTGGTATCTTCCACACCCCTTTTCAACAAAGGTCTTTTCCAGGCGCTCTTGAAGATTAAAGCTGGTCCACATTGACTTGAAAGGATGGAGTCTTATCCGAACATTGTACATCTCCCTTATTCAATTTTTACATAATCAGAACTTTCTATATATATATAGTAAGGTTCTGGAACTTTATGATGAAACAAAGTGTATGTTGAAGATGTTCTGTAAACTCAATGGTCAGCTTCCTCTATACCACATTCCCAAGACACAAATTGGATCAGGGCATTCAGGGTTGTTTTCCTTCCTTTTAGCCCTTCCTTATAGTCTACCCACAACTCTGTGTTGCCTTCAGATAGTGATCTATGCTTCCTCACAAAGCTCAGGCCCCACACTTGTCAGCGAGCTTGAGGAACGGTCTCAATGGCCCAGAGGAACGGTCTCAATGGCCCACTTACCTCTGGCCGAGCAGTGGGTGCACAGAAGTCCTGACTCTTCTTTCTTCTGCCTACCGATTGTGACATCACAGGTTTGTTGCCTTCCTACCCCCAAACTAATTACAGTATAAGCTCTGGGGTCCTAGAGATGTCACCTTTATCTTAATTTACTCTGTCTTTTTTAGAATTAAGGAAGAGTCTATTTGGGTTCAGGGTTTGAGGGTGCAGTCCATTATGGCAGAACAAAAAAGAAAGCATGGTGGTAGAAGTGTGAAGTGACTGACTCCTACTGGAACCACAGTTAGAAAACAGAGAGATGGAAGTTGCTATTCAGATAATTTTCATTTTTTTAAAATTTATTCAGAACCCCAGCCTTTGAGATAGTTCCACCTTTGAGAGAAGGATCGAAACACTGACCAGAATGCAGGCTAAAAAATGTTAACTGAATATTTGATTCACATAGGATGATGCCTTCCAAATGTATTTTCACTATTCTCATCTAATCCTGAGCGTCTTTCTAGACATATTTCCTGAGTGTCTTTCTAGATGTATTTTGTAATTTTCTTTAACAACATTTAATCCTTCTTTCCTATGTAATTCTAATAAATTCTGTTATCTAATTTCTCAAGTCACAGAAGATTAAAAGAGAAATCAGAACACAATATTTTTTAGACTGGGAAGCTTAGACATGAATTTTTATTCCTTTTCAGGGAGTCAGGAAGAGGGGCTCGTCGGAGGAAAGGCCCTGCCACACTAATTTTGTTCTCTGAGCAGGTACCACTCAATGTGCCTGAGGCAGGGTGACACATGATGAGACTCCCTAGGTCTTAGTTACTTTTCTATTACTATGGAAAAATACTGTGACCAAAACTACTTATAAAAGAAATTGTCTACTTTGGGCTTAGTTTCAGACTGTTAGATTCCATACTGACAGAGCAAAGGCATGGTGACAGGGACAGCTGAGAGCTCACATCTTGATCCACAAGTAGGAGGTAAGAGATCAGACTGAAAATGGCAGAACTTGAAACCTGAAAGTCCAACCCCAATGACCCACCTCCTCCAAGGCCAAACTTTCTAATCCTTCCCAAACAGTTTTACTAACTGGGACCAGTCATTCAAACATATGAGCCTATGGAGGCCATTCTCATTCAAACCGTCACATGCCAGACGAGAAACCTCAGCCTAAGATTGGAAAGCTGCTAGTCAATGATCCTTATCTCTGTGCATAAACAATAGGGAGAAGGGTTGGTGGAGGTGACATATTTAAAGATATAGGGAATTATTTTTGACAATATGTTTAATAAAATTCTAGCTTTCCAAAAATTTATATGAGGATTATTTGGGGGAATTTACTGTCGGAAGTAAGCTTCAGGTATGCTTGTTAAATCCTAGGCTTTAAAGAAAAATTTGAATGGAGAAGAGCCTGAAAGAAAGGAGGTCCAGTGACAGGCCCAAATTGAGATCCAACTTAAGGGGAGACCGCAAGGTCTGACACTATTACTGATGCTATGATGTACTTACAGACAGGAGTCTAACATGGCTGCCCTTCAGGAAGTCCAATAAGCAGCAGAAAGAATCAGATGCAGATATTTACACCTACCAGTGGACAGAAGCTGAGGACCCCTATGGTGAAATTAGGGAAAAGCTTGAAGAAACAAGAAGGGCAACCCTATAGGAAGACCAGCAGTCTTAACTAATCTGGACCCAGGATCCTTCAGTCACTGAACCACCAAGCAGACAGCATACACCAGCTGATATGAGGCCCCTGGCACATATACAGCAGAGGACTGCCTGGTCTGGCCCATTGAGGAAAGATGCAACTAACCCTAATGATTGGACTGTAAGAAAAAGATTAAAGAATAAAAAGAAAGGAAAGAAAGAAAGAAAAAGAAAGAGAGAGAAAAAGAAAAAAGAAAGAAAGGAAGAAAGAGAAAGAAAGAAAGAAAGAAAGAAAGAAAGAAAAGTCTGTTTAGATGACTGTTTCTGAGTCTGGTTCTCAGTTTTTGTTTCTACACTTCATCCTTGCTATACATCACAGGTCATTCCCAGGGACATTCAGAAGCTGAAGCAAGTGGGCAGAGAGGAGGACTTGCCCCTTATAGATTCATGCTTTTGTCTCCTTCACAGCAGAAAGGGAAACTGAAAAAAACTCCTAGTACAAGGAGGAAAACTCCCCGCATATAACAACAGTGGAATCAGACTATGCTTTTGTTACTACAGTTCAGTTCCAGTCACCAGTATATTCCTTAAAATGGGAACTTGTGAATTCTAAGCTATTGAGATTTGGTCTTCTTGCCATTGCTTTCACTTGGGGTTTAATAAATGCAAGTAGAGCATTTTCAATACACGAGTGAACAATACTCAACTCATTCTGTTGACAAAAGTGAATGTACGATTTGTTTGTCATGTTTAAAAACAATCCAATTTTCTTTGTGTCATTAGATCATGTCAGTTGGAGAGACGCAGGCTAAAGTGTGAGCTTAGGTTCCTGAGCATTCATTAGTCTTAAATTCCTAACATAAGCCTGGTGGGTGGAGCACAGATGCAGACACCGAAGTGTGATCGAGTAGAAAAGGAGGCAGCTGTTTAAACACACTGCGGATTCTTACTATAAATACAGACACATCTCCTGAAAGGATAGAAAGGCTTGAAGGAGAGATTTGTAAGTGACACCTAGAAGATTCAGTTCTGAGAAACGTGTTGAATTATATCAGACACATAAACTAGGGGAAGGGAACTGGAGATGAAGAACAATACAGACTTTTGGACAGCTCAGATGTGGTGACTGAGCACTGAATACATAGACTGAAGTATCATAGTGCCTCAAAGAGATATGCAAAGACTCCTTGCTAATTAAATTCCAATATTTTTTCTTTAAGAATACAATAGGCATGGACTAGTGGGCCACGAAGAAAGGTAGGAGATGGGTGATGCTGTAGTTAAAGTGAAACAGGAGGATGTGGAGTTAAAGGGTTACTGGGTCAGGTGCTTGCTGCAGAGGCATAAGGGTTTGAGTTGGGATTCATAGAAGCCACATAGGAGATGAACACAACAGTACAAGTGTCTGTCATTCCTCAGTGCCCAACCTAGACATGAGAGGTGAAGACAAGATGTTTCTGGAAGCTAGCTGGGTAGCTAGCTTCCCACAGGCATCAGTGAGAGACAGGGAGACCTTGTGTCGAGGTGGAGAGTACAAGCTTGATACAAGGTTATCCTCTCAACACCCATGCACAGCATGGTAACCCATACACACACAGACACACAGACACACACAGACGCACACAGACACACACACACACACACACACACACACACACACACACACACACACTCACAGAGAGAGGAGCAGGGACAGAGGGCTGAGAAAACAGACTGTGGGACAGAAATGGAATGGAGGAGAAAGGAGCTAATGTGTGTCAAGTTGAGATCAAGCCAGGCATTGAAAAACTACTCAGATACCTAAGCCTGGTACTAAGCTCTACTTATACCGGTTCATTATTTCAGGGTGATTTAACTAAGTAGCCCATTAAAAAATCTTAAAACATTTTTAATTAATTTCCAAAGGCACAGTGAATGAGCTTCTATATTCCCCATCCAAATATTAATCCCCACTCATTGTTGTTAAGTCCCAGAATAAATACAGATACTTTAAATCCTGGATTGCTCAAGTTAACATTCTTTCTTAGAGGAAGGAAGAAAAATAAGTAGAACAGAACACTATTAAATCCTACTCTAATTAAAATTAGAAGAGGATTTAAATTAATATTCAGAAATAAGCCAACAGCTCAAAGAAATGAATACTAATGTTAGGAAATGGCCACATTTCCCAGAAAATATTGATGATACTTTCTAAATATCTGATTCATAGCTGGAATGAGAAGTCACTTCTGTAGTGACTTGGAGGGGGTGTACCGACAAAGTAAAGGACTGGGCTCCAGAATCATTATTTAAGGCTCTCACAATTATAGACTAAAAACATGGCCCTGCTGTATCTCTCCAATACATCTCTACATGTACAGAAAACCTTTTATAAGAGCGTTCAAGTTACTTATCAACCTGACAGCAATTCTGCTATCCATGATCAAAATGAGTCTGATTTCCACACTCCATTCCACAGACTGTCCTGATAGAATTGTCTAGAATTGTTTCTAGGGAGTCCTGGGCTTTCCCTTGGGATTAGCTTTCCTTCTTCCATCTATATAGTTGAGAGGGAATAGTCACGAGCAATATCCGGTATGGCTCAGCACATGCTTCTGGGATATGATGCTCCATTCTCATTCTTGAGTCAACATTTGCTGTCCAGGAAACAGTTTCCACTGGCAAAAGTTAATATCATGTTAACTCTTGGCTCCTCTTCCAGGCCGTAGTATACCTCTCTTCTCGTTCCTCATCCACTCTGCTGAGCCCTCCACAATATTAGTCATCTGAGTACAGATGACTAATCCCTCATCATCAGCCCCCTATAGATTAGAATCAGCTGTCACGTGCATTATCTCTGCATCCTTGAGGTGGCTTTGGATTATCTTTCCAAAACCAGGTTTCTAGTCTTGAAGCTTCATGCTCTAGTCAGATCATATGATATTTACCCTCATTCCCTCACTGTGCTTTTGTTTTCTGTTTCATAATCTTAATCTTAAGCCAACCCAACAAACCCAGTTCAGTTAGACTCAGTTCAGCTCACACTCGGCTCAGCCAGCTCAATCCAACCTGAAATGACCTCCACTGAATCACAGACACTGATAGGATTCCATGCCCTCCCAGGCAAGCCACATCAGTCTCAGAAACTGCAGTGAATGAACTTCCTGTTCTCTTCTTTGTAAATGGGTAGCTTAGTGGTGCTCAGTCAGGAGTCTGGACCCGTTAATTTTATCCCATGATCTGCTGGCTTTGCAATAGGAGATGGGAGGACATCATCATTCAGAGGATATGCCTGAGACTGGTAGCAGGAAGCAGAAGGGAGAGGACATGGGAGATGACTTTGCTCAGAATCCCTTAGCATTTGCTCCCCAGGAGTTGTATTAGTGTCACTCTAAGCTCCATGCATCAAATGCACCATCTTTAGGGAAAAGAAAACCCAGTGGCCTCTTCTACAAACTTTCCCCACGGCCCTCTCACATCTATTCCCCTGACCTGTCACCTCCTGCAGAGAAGTCACCACAGTCTCTTTAAGGCCCCACAATGCTTCTGCATGCCTAGGGTGGGTAGAGTGCAGTTGTGAGGCCACACGAAAACTTACCACATCTTGCCTTCAGGCTACATAATCCACCTAGCTTGGTCAAAATTCTCCATTTACTCCAATACAAACCTGCTCCTTTCACAGTCTGTGGTGTCTCTATAAGTAGTAGCGGAATATGTCAAAGGACATGGTAGCATCCTACAAGTAATACTGAATCAGAAATTATCTTGGGATTCTAGAAAAGCTTTAGGCTTTCTGAGTTTTACAAATGGGGAGACTGGGGCTCAGAAGACAGGGAACTTGCTCACTTGTCATGAGCATTAGACAATCAGGCTAGATCGGAGCCCTAATCCCATTCTCTGCACTGCACTGAAGGACCTTTGGGTCATTGTTTAAATGACACGCAGCTACACCTTCTCCAGTAATCCAAACCAACTACAAAGGGAAGAAGATAACAGCCACAAGAAGGAAAAGAAACAACTTATGACTCAACCAGATATGGCTTTCTCTCTCCTTCCTGTTTATCATGTGTTCAGCCTTTCCCAGGTTATTTCTGCTTAGTGAAACATCAAATCTTTATGCTCTACTATTTTATTAAGTATATTAAACGGGGGAATTGAATTCACAAAAACGCACTTTGAAAAGTACAAATGCCTTGGAAATGGAGGCAGCATTAAAACACTCATCATTATAATGTCTTTTCTCGTGCTCTAGTTGATGGGTCTGCTGTTTCCTCTGATCATTTTTATTGTTTGTGGCTTTGTTGGAGTCTGCTAATTGTTTCCCCAAATCCATCTTCCCTTTCCCCCTTATAAATGGAGCTTTATGTGTTTGCTCAGTGACCGTGTACCAAGATAGAACTGCATATCCCATTTTTTTTTTGTTTTTCTGGTAATCGAGGCTGACCATGTAGCATATTTAAGATAATTGTATAAAAGCAGAAGTCACTGAACTAATCTTAAGCAAAGAGAATGGTAGTATAGTCTTCTTTGCCTTTGTTTCCATATTCATTTCTGTGGAATGTAGACACAATGATTTGGATTATTAGTAGAGCAGGATACATAACCTTGCATACAATATCACAAAAGCCACAGAGCCTTTATACGTAAAATCCCTAAACTGTCAAATGACGACCACCATATACCCCCCTTTGAATCTCTTGTGAGAAGCATAGACACCTGCTGTAGTTTGAGCTCAAAGCATTCCCAAAAGCTCATGTAGTACTACTTGGGAAGGCTGTGGAGCCTTTTAGAGGTGTAGCCTAGCTAGTAGAGATAGATCGCTAGGTATGAGTCTCGGGAGGTCATAGACCAGCTTCTAATTCTAGCATTCTCTCTGCTTTCTAGGCCATAACAGGCCTTTTACCTTGTACAGCAGATACCTCACTTTGACTTCTATGATGGTTTGAATATGCCAGGGAGTGGCACCATGAGAAGGTGTGGCCTTGTTAGAGGAAGTGTGTCATTATGGTGGTGGTATTTGAGACCCTTCTCCTAGCTGCCTGGAAGCCAGTCTTCTGTCTGCTTTTGGAACGAGATGTAGAACTCTCAGCTCCTCCAGCCCAGTGCCTGGATGCTGCCATGCTGCCTGCCTTGATGATAACGGACTGAACCTTTGAACCTGTAAACCAGCCCCAATTAAATGCTGTTCTTTATAAGGCTGCCTTGGTCATGGTGTTTCTTTATAGCGATAGAAATCCTAACTAAGACAACTTCCCAACCACAGTGAACTGAAATCCCCTAGGACCATGAGCTCGAATAAATTGTTTCCCCCATAACATATTCTGTCATTAATGAAAACATAACTGATACACCCTTTATCTTTCTAAACTTCCATCCCAATGATTTCATATCACTGGCTATGAAAGCCAATCCTCAGGTGACAACAATCACCAAAACAAAGAGAAGCATACTTCAGTGTGTTGGGATAGAGGTCCCAGCTACGATAGCTGGTCTGTCAGCTGTAATCCTTGCTATTCGTATTGAATCACCACAGTTTAGTTAGAAAGACGGTCCTACCCCATTGTTAAACACTAGACTTGCAGTTTCCTGAGGATGTATTCCAAACTCTTGCCACCGTCTCTTCTAGGTGTGGCCCCAGCCTACTTTTCTTTTTTCATTGCATCAGCGCTGTCGATCTGTCCCTCACTGAAGCTGTGCTGACTTTCTTCCTGTCCAATGTGTCATGTGGCCATTTGATTTCTTTCTGATGGATTGTTTTATATGCAATACCACACTCACTTTTTAAGTATCAAAATACATGGAATGATAGTTCAAGATTTCTTTAGGACTGGTTGCTTTTGTGTCTTTGACAACTAGTTCTTTTCTTTTTTCTTTTTTTCGGAGCCGGGGACTGAACCCAGGGCCTTGCGCTTGCAAGGCAAGTGCTCTACCACTGAGCTAAATCCCCAACCCCAGCTAGTTCTTTTCAATGACTCTATAAGAGGCAGGATATTGCGTGTCTTCTTTACTATTCTATCCCCAAACTTTGCTCTAATGCTCCACATAAAGCTTTTAAGTGTGAAATTGAATGATTTATGTATAGATCTGGCTTTGAGGAAAGCCCAGTTGAAGGTTTCCAATATAGAGTTCATTTGACAGAGATTCCAGGAAAAATATATGAGGTGGGAGAATGTGAGAGAGGTTTTTAAAGGAAGCTAATAAGCAGAGAATTATTGAGCAAATTTTAATCGCAGCTGTGGATGATGGCATCTATAGCTGATGAATTCTGGGGAAGTGTGAGACAATTTTCAGAGTTCTATTGTCATGGATTAAGATGAGAGAGATGGGGAATTAGTCATTCAGGTTTCTCCAAGCATCACCCAAGAATGTTGGGTAGCTGTGGTTATTCCTCAGCACTTCTGACCTTTCTAGAATCCAGACAGAAAGAATTCAACTCTTTAGTACCCCATGAAAAATATCTATCACTGTCATATATCCTGGTTAGCAGTGGAATTGGTAGCTCATGAAATGACTTCTAGTTTATGTGGTACTGGGGCTTGAACTCACATCTTTGGCCATACTAGGCAAACACTGGACAAACTGAGCTACACTGTGCTTCCAGCTCTTGAGTACTCAGATGCACTTAACCCTCAAGAGACTGGAGGTCTCAGGGAGGGGGGAAGTCTTGTGGGGTGGGGGCTAGGGGGTGGAGACACCCTCATGGAGTAGGGGGGAGGAGGTATGGGATGTGGAACAGTCAGAGGGTGGACCAGGAGGGAGAGAAAATCTGGAGTGTTAACAAAAAGTTAAATAAAATTAAAAACATAAAATAAAATGACTTCTTAAAAAATAAGAATTCAACTTTTTTTTTGAAAGAACAAACTTTTAGGGAGACAAATTAAGTTCTCATCCTAGGAGCTCAAAAGGGACATTGTGAACAGTGAGTTCTCGGTGGTGGCTATAGCTAGAGGTCTCTCCTATCATTGTCTGTCTTTCAAACACGGTGTCGTACCTAAGAAATGGGCATACAAAGTACTAAAGATGTTTCTGCGGGCCGAGTCACTGTCCTTGGCATGAGAGTCTTCCAGCGAAGATTTATATGAATTACATCGCTCTGTATAGCTTTACCTCTTTTGAAGTTGGAGGGTTTGCTATTATGAATTAAGTGGACCCATGTCCAGTAACCTCAACAGAAAACTCCTGTCTAATTGGCACTCCTCTGTGTTTGTCTGAAATTGTCACTATGGGCAATGGTCTAGCACAGCGTAAGTACTGATTGCTGACGAGCTTCCTGCCTGGAGACAGGGCCTCCTAGTTATGTAGATCAATCTTGCTTTTACATGTCTATGAACTTGAACACATCTGAGCGGCATTTAGTCTCTTCTCATGTACAAAATGGTAAGAAGTCTCATGTGTTTTTTTTTAAGTATGTACACATCCATATATACAGGTGTAAAGTTTAAATACTGAAAAATAGAAGCCACTATAGGCTAGACATTAGTGGTCATTATCTGGTTCTATTACAGCTTTACAACATTGGAAACATCTTTTAATCCAAGTTTCAATTTCTTTATCTTTTTAATGGACATGATAATAGAACTTCCTCCTATTTCTTCATTAAAACTTAATGAAGTATATAAATGATTAAAAATTCTCTATACAGATATATTATAATGACTTTCTTTGATATCATTGGTATTTATATTAGCAATACTATTATTAAAAATAATTTCTGTGTATTTTACCAGCTTTATAACATTATCCTTGTGATCTTTATGAAGTGACCATGTCTTTTGATGGTAAATTTTCACTCAGATTTTTAAAAAATTCTCATTGTCTACTAGAAAATCTTCCTCATAAGAATCATTTGGGAATTTTCGATTTAGAATGGACCCTGGGGCTTCAAATGATCCATATAAAGAGAATGGTTGATAATTTAGTTTTCAACCTTAGAGCCTCTATCTTTCCTTCACCCTAGATCTCTGTCTCTCTTCACTCATCAACATCTTGCTGATGGCTGGGTATAGATGAAGCACTACCATAAATTATGAGAGCTAAACGGGAGCCATTGATGAGTCCTCTCTCAGGTCAAGTCACTGAATGGTAAAATTGCTAGCCTCACCCAAATCACTTCTTTAGCTCCAATAAGTGTTGGTCTAGCACATTTGCACACTGCACTTTTCGGGCACTTTACCCTCAAGGTGCAAAGCTGACACATTAGCGAAATGCCTTTTACATTTAGGCTATCAGTTGTCTCCCTTCAACCATGACTTTAATTGCCGATTACAGATGGAAGTCAAGTCTTCAGGAAGCAGAATGTTCGTCCAGGATGAGGGCTGAAAGTTTAATGCATGTTCCATGAGAGTTACAAGGATGCCGTAAAGACCAAACTTTGCTCAGAATTGTCATGGCATTTTAGAACTTGAAGGAATCTAGAGGTCTTTTACTTTTTAGTGGGAATTGCATTCTTTTACAAATGAGGGACATCAGGCTCAGAGAGGGTAATTCATTGCCCAGAGTAATTTCTACCAATCCCTCTCAAAAGTTGATGGAAAAAGAACCACTGGAATGGCTCCTTTTACAGATAGGTTCCAAATTAGCAGGTCGAGAGGTGGCTGCTGGAGGCTCTGTATTTCTGCAGCTCCCAAAGGACTCAGGAAGATATTGCTCCTCCTGTCACTCTGTGAGTAGCCGGGGACAGTCAGTGGGGGATGAGAACCCCAGCAGATTTAAACAGGCCAGCTATTGTTTTAGCTATTGAATTGTTTCTTGTTTCTGGAATGCAGTGTTCAAACTCACAATGTCTTGGAGTATAATAGTCATCTGTGGAGACTTCCTGTACATTTTACACAATAAGAATCTGCATGGACAATCTGTCCCCTGTACATAATTCAAGCAGTTCACTGTTTCATCAACATGGAGACAGGCAAATGCGGTAGAGGCTGGTATATACCGGGAAGAACTTACTTTAGGGAAAGAGGATGGGAAGCCTGGGCTCTGGGGATGCTGCCATTCTCTATAAACATGGGCTTGGCTCAAGACAGCTCCATTACCTTGTCTTGTTCTGCTTTGCTGGAATGTTCTGTATCCTCCGACTGCTTCATTGACATGCACACAGTCATTCCTGCCTACCCCAAGTTTCCAATTATGTCATTGGAAAAATGTGAGGGACAAATAAAAAAATTATACTGCTATCCCCAGTGCTTTATATGTGTCTGTATTTGAAGATAGAACCTCTAAAGAGGTACCTAAGACAAAATAAGGTCTGAGTAGGGTTAGGGTCCCCACATATGGATGGATATAGACTCATAAGAAATCTGACGGCCATGAACAAGCTAGGGAGAGAGGTTATAGAAGGAACATGGTTGTAGAAATCGTCACTTTGCACATGTGCTCTGCAGACTTTCAAGAAAACAAATCAAATAAAAGAGACCAACTTCCTCTTCTTGTGGTGTGTTCGAAGCAGTAATAATGCACTCATACACATGCTTGGTCATTGTCATTACTCCTGGAGTGGTTTGTTAGCTGGAAGTAGAAGAACTTTTATAGCAAGAAAGGTGAGACTTTCTGAAACAAATGTCTGGGTCCAAACGGTAAATATGGAGCACTGGGGAAAATGGCAGAGGTTAGCATTGTCCTTAAGACAGAGGGGTTGTAAGGTCTTTACTATTCAAAGCTTAATTGCCCAGACTCTCATAATAAATCATATAGGTCCTGAAGTATAACAATAGAATCACTGTCTTTAACTCAGCTTCAGTTGCAGCCACTGGAAACATGTCTGGTGTTTGCTAGAGTATGTCAGTCTGTTTTTGGTGCCTGGCATGTGGCCACCAATTCAGCAAATCCTGTCCTTCCATCTCTTTTAGAAAAACATGGAAGTTTACTTTGCTCCACCTTTCTTCCCAGGCCCAGCTTAGTTCACTCACTCTGTGGTGATACATAGCTCTGACCTAATGATGCTGGAAACATCTGAATATTCCGCAGAACATCGACCCGCCTACAGTGTTGCAGGTGTGATCCTAATAGCGTCAGATGAGCAAAATGGAGATAGTACATTGAAAACCTTAAGAAGAAATATACTCACGAGGCCTGGGAAGATAGTTCTGCTCATAAAGTGTTCACTGTGCAGTGCAAGCATCCTCATGAACATGAGTTCAGTCCCCAGCACCCATATTGAAAAATGAGCATGGCAGCATAGGCTTAAAATTCTAGCACTGGGGATGCAGGGATCAAGGGGTGGATTCCTGGGATTCACTGGCCACCTAGTTTAGCCTACTTAGTACCTCCTGATTAATAATGACACCTGAGGTGGACTTGCTTCCACAAGATTTCGTGCATGTAGTTGCATTCCTTGCTACATATACATGAGCACCAATATGAACACACACACACACACATACACACACTCACACACACGCATGCATGCATGCATGCACGCATGCACACATGCACATACACATTCAAATTGGCATTTTTTGTTATGTGACAAGTCCCTCAAGTCTTAGCATGTCCACTTAGTTTAGATATTTGCTATTCAACACAGCTCCTTGAGTGTCTACCACGTCTGCTACGTGATTACAGAAGACCATCTCATAATGTCAGAGGTCTTAGAAACACTTGAGTCTAATCCCAATTAGAGCTGTCTCAAGGACAAAATGAGTTAATGCACATTCATAGCTCTTGACACATGTTTGCTACTCAACCAAGTTGAGATTTTGAGCATTGGCTTTTCCTTCCTTTGATGAAGTAGGGTTCATGTGGGGTTTGGAGCTTGGGTTTTGAAGAAATGGCGATCCCAAAAGAACGTGGAAGGGACAGAAGCCCCATCCTGAGCAGGGGAAGATTGCATGAATTAAAAAGTTCAGGTTAGCTTAGCATTCTTCAACTTTGACCCATCTCTAGGAAAATCAGACAATGCACTTGGCTGCATGGAAATTGTGGTTTTGCCATAGAATATTTAGCAGCAATCCCCCTCCCATGTTTTAATTTCATTTCTGTTGTTGGATAAAACACTGTGACCAAAACGAACTTATTGGTAGAGGGGTTTATTTCAATTAACAATTTACAATTTATCATTGATAGAAGTCAAAGCAGGGATTCAAGCAGGAGCTTGAAGTAGAGACCGTGGAGGAGCACTGCTTGAGGACCTCACTCCCACACTCAAGCCTCACTAACCTTCTTTCACCGTTCAGGACCACATGCTCAGTAAATAGTGTGGCCGGCCATGAGCTGGGCCTTCCTACATCAATTAATAATCAAGACAGGCTCCCACAGACAAGCCCACAGACGGATCTGATTTAAGCAATTCCCCAATCCAGGCTTCCTTCTCAGATGGCTACTAATCTGGCTCGAACCAACAAAGTTAATTTGGAACCCAAGTAGTAACAACCCAGTTCTGATAACCCAAATAGTTCCCAGATATTGTCAGATATGCTCAATGCTCTTAAAAGGTTGACTATGGTTAGACCTTGACACGGGAGACATTTGTCCACACCAGGGGAAGAGCTGAAGAACTGGTAACAAAGATTTTATAAGAAGAAACCTGGGAAACTTTGCGACTAACTTCTGGTGAAGGGAGGAATCAGAGCAGCCTATGTTTGCTCCAGGACACCAAGGTCATTATATATATATATATATATATATATATGTATGTATGTATGTATGTATGTATGTATGTATGTATGTATAACGGGGGAAGCTTGCTGATGGAAGGAGGAGGTGAGCTTTGGCTTTTGAATTTCCAGTGGGGAATTCGTGCAGGTTAATAGCCTCCACTGGTTTTCACACCAGGGGAGTTTTCAGGCATTGAATTGTTATTCTTAATATCAACCACCTGGAGGTGGAC